>NC_056747.1:257335185-257440185 GCF_019279795.1 Protopterus annectens
CATTCTTTGATTTCCAAATTACTAAACTGGGAACTTCGTGACTTTGTTGTCATGTGTCTTAAGTCCTTCTCCACTAATTCCCCAAATATATTCAAAATAGGGTGGACAGGCGGGTTAAAAATACTTGTTCTACTTAAATTACGGTCAGGTTTGGTTTTCCCTTTAAAAAATATCTTTAGATTCATTTGTCTTAAAAACATTTTCAAATCCACTAATGACTCAGTAATATTAATTGTTTTAAGAGGAACATAATGGAGTCCTTTCGAAAACAAACTAAAATATGTAGGAGTAGGAATCATTTCAGTATAATTAAAAATGGAGAAATTACTTTCTCTATAAACTATCTGCTTTTTCAAGTGCAAATCTGCATTCAATGTAATTAATTCTACTTCTATGTTTGGTTGAATGATTCGTTCCATAGCTGCTGTTGTTGTCTGAACCCCTTCCCCCGTCTGCCAGGGGGATATTGAAAATCCTGGACTGGGTGTTTCCTGTTTCTTTCCGCTAATCTTTCGCTTCGTCTGGGTGGGTCTGTTGTGTTGTTATAATCATTAACATTCGGGTTATTTTCCTCCTCCTCTTCCCTACAACACATCTGAGCCACAACATGTCCTCTCTTTCCCCTAATGGGATTCGGGTAGGCCTTCCCCTCCCTGTATTCCAGCAAATCCCTGTCCAGTTTCCTAATTTTTCGGTTTAAAATTTTCTCACAAAATTGGTCAACTTCCACAAACATTTTTTCATAATCTCTCTTTATACTTATAAAATTACTGTCATCAGTCATTTTTTCATTCAATACATTCAAGTCTTTTAATAGAACTTCCGTTTTACTTTCATAATCTAAAATCATTAAATTCAACATTTCCAAACCTGCGTTATCAAAGACTGCACATAACTTTTCATAAAACACTGTTCCCGGTTGTATGTTATTCGGGAATTTGTATAAATGCAAACCTTTCGGGATGCGTTTCACTCATACACATTCCTTTAGGTAATCAATTTCAAGCTGCTTGCTTTTTAAATTATAGAGCTTGTCCCTGAAAGTACCAAAGGTACTTTCAACATTATCATGAGTAGAATTAATTACAGTACCTTGCTGGAAATGAAAACGTTGACCAGCCCAACTATCAAAATTAAAAACCTCCGATGTTCCATTGCGAGTAGTCCCTTGAGTGCAACCTTGCTTCCCTGCCCCTGTTACTAGAGTGTTGCTGTAATTCCTGCTTCTGGAGGGCTCAGCAATCCCACTAGTCCCTGTTACAGTCCAAGCAGGCATGTTCTGTTTCTTCTGCATCTCCGTTAGCTGCAACTGGTTGCAAGGTATTCCTGCGTCAACAGTTTTATCCTTCGTTTGAGTAGTGTTCGTAAGTTGCGATAACAGCACCAGCAACTGGTTGAACTCAGCCCGAGTAACCGGCCTCTCATCAATACTGTCCTTCAGTATTTCCGGTGTGCTGAGTTCACTTGCCTGCTCCATTCCTTCCGCCATGGATACAAGCTACAAGCCACGAACCAAATCAATGCAGCAACCAAACCAAATAAATTGAAAATATCCACAAGCACAGGACCCGGAGCCCACCAAAAATCAAGGCAAATATTTAAGGCAAAAGTTTAATGCGTATTTCCAAAACATAAAAGAAATCCAACCAAGCGCTTTCGTCCGGTACTCTACCAGGCTTTTTCAAGGACTGAATAAAATCTTTATAAATCATCCCTTTAAATAATAATGTTCCATATCAGCTGGTCAACAAGTAATTCATCAGTTAATTAATTAATTAAAACAATGACTCCATACATTTCCTTTGATAATTAATAACTCCATGTCTTTCATTCTTTAAACAAAAAAAAAAAAAGCCTGGTAGAGTACCAGGCGAAAGCGCTTGGTTGGATTTATTTTATGTTTTGGAAATACGCATTAAACTTTTGCCTTAAATATTTGCCTTGATTTTTGGTGGGCTCTGGGTCCTGTGCTTGTGGATATTTTCGATTTATTTGGTTTGGTTGCTGCATTGATTTGGTTCGTGGTTTGTAGCTTGTATCCATGGCGGAAGGAACGGAGCAGGCAAGTGAACTCAGCACACTGGAAATACTGAAGGACAGTATTGATGAGAGGCCGGTTACTCGGGCTGAGTTCGACTAGTTGCTGGTGCTGTTATCGCAACTTACGTACACTACTCAAACGAAGGATAAAACTGTTGACGCAGGAATACCTTGCAACCAGTTGCAGCTAACGGAGATGCAGAAGAAACAGAACACGCCCGCTTGGACTGTAACAGGGACTAGTGGGATTGCAGAGCCCTCCGGAAGCAGGAATTACAGCAACGCTCTAGTAACAGGGGCAGGGAAGCAAGGTTGTACTCAAGGGACTACTCGCAATGGAACATCGGAGGTTTTTAATTTTGATAGTTGGGCTGGTCAACGTTTTCATTTCCAGCAAGGTACTGTAATTAATTCTACTCATGATAATGTTGAAAGTACCTTTGGTACTTTCAGGGACAAGCTCTATAATTTAAAAAGCAAGCAGCTTGAAATTGATTACCTAAGGGAATGTGTACGAGTGAAACGCATCCCAAAAGGTTTGTGTTTATACAAATTCCCGAATAACATACAACCCGGAACAGTGTTTTATGAAAAGTTATGTGCAGTCTTTGATAACGCAGGTTTGGAAATGTTGAATTTAATGATTTTAGATTATGAAAGTAAAACGGAAGTTCTATTAAAAGACTTGAATGTATTGAATGAAAAAATGACTGATGACAGTAATTTTATAAGTATAAAGAGAGATTATGAAAAAATGTTTGTGGAAATTGACCAATTTTGTGAGAAAATTTTAAACCGAAAAATTAGGAAACTGGACAGGGATTTGCTGGAATACAGGGAGGGGAAGGCCTACCCGAATCCCATTAGGGGAAAGAGAGGACAGGTTGCGGTTCAGATGTGTTGTAGGGAAGAGGAGGAGGAAAATAACCCGAATGTTAATGATTATAACAACACAACAGACCCACTCAGACGAAGCGAAAGATTAGCGGAAAGAAAAAGGAAACACCCAGTCCAGGATTTTCAATATCCCCCCGGCAGACGGGGGAAGGGGTTCAGATAACAACAGCAGCTATGGAACGAATCATTCAACCAAACATAGAAGTAGAATTAATTACATTGAATGCAGATTTGCACTTGAAAAAGCAGATAGTTTATAGAGAAAGTAATTTCTCCATTTTTAATTATACTGAAATGATTCCTACTCCTACATATTTTAGTTTGTTTTCGAAAGGACTCCATTATGTTCCTCTTAAAACAATTAACATTACTGAGTCATTAGTGGATTTGAAAATGTTTTTAAGACAAATGAATCTAAAGATATTTTTTAAAGGGAAAACCAAACCTGACCGTAATTTAAGTAGAACAAGTATTTTTAACCCGCCTGTCTACCCTATTTTGAATATATTTGGGGAATTAGTGTAGAAGGACTTAAGACACATGACAACAAAGTCACGAAGTTCCCAGTTTAGTAATTTGGAAATCAAAGAATGGGACTTAATGCAAACGTTGAAAAAAGAGCATTGTAGAATTATGAAACCAGACAAGGGGGGAGGGGTAGTGTTGATGTATGAGGTAGATTATGATGCTCACATTTATGAAATGTTACAAAATGAAGATCAATATGAATTATCATCTATAAATGAAATCAACATAGCCCACTCCAAAATTAAGTACTCATTATATGACCATCTGTTACAAGGGGTTATTAATGAGAGTCTTTATAATTTTTTATATGTGGACAGACCCAGGATCCCAGTTATTTTTGGGATTCCAAAAACGCATAAAGGACTAAAAGAATTGAAGTTTAAACCAATAGTGGCAGGGTCTGGAAGTATAACAGAACCACTAGCTAAGTTTATTGATAAAAAACTGAAAGTTTTCATGTCCACAATTGAAAGTATTTGTAAGGACTCTTGGGAATTATTAAAGGACATTAAACAGGAATGGTTTGACGCTCAGCTTTGGACGGTAACGGTAGACATAATAGAACTATTTCCTAGTATACCACACCAAACAGGTTTGGAATGGTTTGGGGAGGTTTTAACCAAAGAAACAGGTTTGGATAACAGGAACATTAACTTAATGATGGAATTCATGGAAATCATACTGGAAAACAATTGCATGTTGTTTAAAGGCGAATTTTATAGGCAAAGAAAAGGGGTGGCGATGGGAACCCCTTGTGCCACGGTTTATGCCAATTTAGTTTTGTACTACTGGGAACAAAAGTATGTATTAAACAGTTCCTGGAAGGGAAAGATAAGATTTTATAGATGATATTTGGATGATATCTGTTTATTATGGTCTGGCACAGAGCATGAATTAAAAATGTTCATACAGTTTATTAATTCAAGTACAAGTTTTCTGAGATTCACTCATGAGATTAATTTAAATGAATTACACTATCTAGATATCAAATTAACGAAAGATTACATTAATTCTTGCTTTCAATCCCAAATATTCAGGAAACCTACTTTTTCTAATGCTTACTTGCACTTCGAGAGTGGGCACCCTTTTTATCAAAAAAAGGGAATTATTAAAGGACAAGTAATCAGAGTCTCAGGAATGTCCAGTTTATTGGAAACCTTCAATAAAGAAACACACATCCTTAAAGATTTATTTTTGGAAAAGGGGTACCCTGAGCATTTAATAGATAGCATAATTCATGAAGTCAGTAACAGCAGAGAGATGAAATACCCACCTTTATTAGGGTTAGGTAAAACATTAACGCAGGCAGAACCACAAACAAAGAGTTCCGAAGCTGAGAACAAGAATAATTTTGTGTATACATTTTCCAATAAGGCACAAGAACTGGAAGCCATCATTACCAAATACTGGCTGATTTTGGGGGTGAACGAAGAACTGAAAGAATTTTTTGTGGAGAATCCTCACTTTATAAGAAGGAGAGGGGTTAACTTAAAGGAATGGTTTGAAAGAAAGGAAAATGTTAAGACAAATAAGAAGAGAAAGGGGACATTCAAATGTAATCACTGTAATCAATGCACTGCTATGCTAAATCAGGGTACATTTTATCTACCGCACAGAAAATTTGAGATAAGATCTGATAATTATTACAATTGTGCATCGAAAGGAGTAGTATATTTAGGGGTCTGCATATTCTGTTTAGGTTTTTATGTTGGTAAAACAGAGAGACCCCTAACAAGAAGGGTGTATGAGCATCTTTATGACATCTCGAGAAATAAAGAAACAAATGCTTTTTTTAAGCATTCCCAGAAATGTAAAGAAATGGAATTAAGGTTTATGGTATTAGAGCAAGTCATGCCTGAATTAAGAGGGGGGGAGTTGGGAAACATTACTTGAATACCGTGAACTTTATTGGCAGCTTAAACTAAACGCGACTAGGTTCCCAGGACTAAACGACAATATTAACATTGCCCCAGTGTTAAAATTAAGAAGGGCTAGACTTTAATATATTTGGGATGGGGTTCCACAGTGTAGTCATAAAAAGTTCATAAAAAATTCATTAGGATATGTTTAGTTTTTAATGTTAAGCACATTGCATTTCATTTATGTATTTTAATGATTTTTTTAAAGAATGAAAGACATGGAGTTATTAATTATCAAAGGAAATGTATGGAGTCATTGTTTTAATTAATTAATTAACTGATGAATTACTTGTTGACCAGCTGATATGGAACATTATTATTTAAAGGGATGATTTATAAAGATTTTATTCAGTCCTTGAAAAAGCCTGGTAGAGTACTGGGCGAAAGCGCTTGGTTGGATTTATTTTATGTTTTGGAAATACGCATTAAACTTTTGCCTTAAATATTTGCCTTGATTTTTGGTGGGCTCCGGGTCCTGTGCTTGTGGATATTTTCGATTTATTTGGTTTGGTTGCTGCATTGATTTGGTTCGTGGTATATAGATATATATATATATATATATATATATATATATATGCACACACACACACACACACACACACACACACACACACACACACACACAAGCACGTGTGTGTATGTGTGTGTATATATATTATATATATAAAAATATATATATATATATATATATATATATATATGTATATATATGTATATATATATATATATATATATATATATATATATCTATCTATATATCTATACACATATATGTACGTATACATACACATACAAATATATATATATATATATATATGTGTGTGTGTGTGTGTGTGTGTGTGTGTGTGTGTGTTTGTCTATATATATATATATATATATATATATATATATATATATGTATATATATATATATATTTATTTGCAGTTGGTTTACCAGGATAGTCCACTGGGCCAAAAAGAACCCATTTTCAATGGAGTCCTGGGGAGAAAAGCTCCAAATACAAACAAGGTTACAGTCATGGGTTTAGGCTACATTAAGTACAAATGCTACAGAATACTAAAAACAGTTACATTAGAAAGAATATTGTATTACAGAATAATAAAAAACATTTCATTTTAGATAACATTGCATTTTAATGTAATTTTTTCTGAAGAGAAATACACTTTATAGTTTCTAAGTAGTTTGCTGCTCATGGGTTAGTATAAGCTAGAGCAGAGAGTAAGAATTAGAGAATGAATAGAAGCAGATGTTGCCAGTGTAAAGAGGAGAAGCGATTATGTGGGGTGGCAGCAGGAGCATTCCCACAGGGATATTAGATGTGAGTGAAGTGATTTTTTGAATAAAGAGTGATTTGTGGTGGTGCGTATGGAAGGTGGTAGGGAGTTCCAGAGGCGTGCAAGGGCAAAGGATAGGAGATTTTTACCTGGGGGATGAGTTGGTTTGTACAGTTCTATTAGGTTTTGATTGTTAGATCTTAGCAGTCTATCTGGGAGGTGCATTTTGAAGGTAGAGGAGAGGGAGGGACAGAGGGAGGGGTTAAAGATGAGCTTGTGAGCGAGAGTGAGTTGAGTGTAGGTGAGATGATTGGATAGTTCTAACCAATTTAGTTTGTGGAGGGATACACAGTGGTGAGTGGATGACTTATGGCTGGTAGCGAACTTGGCAATTTTGTTGTAGCAGGAGGAGAGTTGTGTCTTGAGAGAGGACTGTAGGTTGGTTAGGAGTGGGGCACCATAGAGAAGAGAGGGGATGAGAAATGTGGTAGAGAGGTTAAATTTAGTGGAAGGGGTGAGGTAGTGATTTTGGCGATAGAGCATGCCAAGTTTTTGGTGTTTTTTTTAATATTTAGTTGTAGGTGGAAGTTGAATTTGAGCTGGTTGTCTATAAGGACCCCTAGTAGTTTTGCGTCAGGTACCAAGTTGATTGTTGTGTTGTTGCGGCTAGAGATAAAGAATGTGCTTATATTAATGGAGATGGCTTTAGAGGGGGTAAATACCATTAGTTTGGTTTTAGCGGCATTGAATGCTAGGTGATTTTCTTTCATCCACTGTTCAGTGGCTGAGAATGCGTCTTGGGTAAGTTTTAGGAGTGTGGGGATGGAGGTGGCAGAACAGATTATAGCTGAATCATCTGCATATTGGATAAGATTTGTGTAGGGGATGGAGCAGTGGAAGTCATTTATAAATATACTGAAGAGGAGGGGACCCAGTATGGACCCCTGGGGAACCCCAGTGGGGGTATTAATGAATGAGGAGGTGGTTTTGTTCCAGTTTACTGCTTGTTGTCTGTTAAAGAGGTAGCTGTTGAACCAGTTTATAGAGGAGGGGTATATGTTTAGTTTAGATAGTTTAGCAAGAAGGAGATTGTGAGAGATGGTGTCAAAGGCTTTAGATAGATCAAGTAGGAGGTTAGATACAATGCTGCTAGAGTCCCGTGCTTTACTTACAATTTCAAGGAAAGAGAGAAGGGCAGTCATGGTACTGTGTCCGGGTCTAAATCCATGTTGTGTGGGAGTTAGTAGGTTATTGTCAATAAGATAGGGAAGGAGCTGAAGATGAATGCACATTTCTAGAATTTTGGAGATAGGAGAAATGATGACAATGGGATGGAAATTAGAGATATTGTTATTGTTGCCTCCTTTGTGCAAGGGTATGATAAAAGCCTTTTTCCAAATCTGGGGTACAAGACCTTCTTGGATAGAGCAATTGATTAGAATACTGATGGACAGGGCAATGGCTTCTGCAGCTATGCTAAGAAAGTATGAGGGGATATTGTCAGGGGCATTTGAACATGGTTTCAGTTTCTGGAGGAGTTTTTTTATGATAGATGTGGGTATGGGATTTGCTGAGAAATGTAGGGGCTGAGAAGAGAATGTGTTTGAGAGTGGATGAGATGGGGAAGATGTGACAGGAGATGCAGATGAGGAGGGTGAACTGTTGCTGGAGAAGGATGGGGGAGCAGTGGAGGGTGAAGTGTTAGGGAAGGATGAGGTTAGTTTGGAAATGGAGTCAATGAAAAAGGAGTTAAATTGTGTGGCAAGATCAATGTCTAGTGCATTTGGGTCTGGGCTGGGTTTTTTTGTTTTGCTGGGAATGAGGAGGTTGGAAATACCTTTCCAGAATTTTTGTGGATTGGTTTTATGGTTGTTTTGACGCAAGTAGAAATAATTATGTCAATCTACAGTGATAAGCTTTTTAACTTTGTTGCAGAGTGTTTTGTATTCATTAAGGGTGGAGGGTGACTTGTTTTTCTGGTGATGTGCCCATGCTTTATCTCTAAGGTGCATGATACCTAGTGTGTTTTTAGTTAGCCAAGGGGCAGTTTTGCTTTTTATTCTTTTTGATTTTATGGGGGCATGGCAATCTAAGAGGTTTAAGAATGTTGAGTTGAAGTAGGCAACTGCACTATCCAGGTGTAGAGTTTTTAGAGGGTTCCAGTTTATTAATTTTAGGGAGTTAGAAAAGGTATCAGGGTTGAATTTTTTTTGGTTGCAGGTGATGATATAGTTGTGAGTTAGATGTATGGGTGAAGGAAGTCGGTGAGTAAAAGTGGGGAGGTGGTCACTGAGGGAGTCGGGAAGGGTGCCACTGTTAGAGAAGTTATGAGGGTGGGAGACTAAGATCCAGTCTAAGGTGCTGCCTTTGTAGAGGCTTTTAGAGGGTCTGGTTATGGAGTCAATTAGTTGAGAGAAATTATAGAGATGTATATTTAGAGGGTTTCTGGGAGACTGAATGGAGGACCAGTTAATGTTCATGTCACCCAGAATTATTGTTTCGTTGCTAATATTGGTTGAAAGCCATGAGAGGATGTCTTCAAGTATTGAAATATTGTCACCAGGGGGATGTAAAGAGAGGCTATGCATATGTATTTGTGTCTATTTATTTGAAGTAAGGTTAGGAGTAATTCTGCATTGGTGAAGTGAGGAGTAGGTATGTTATAGGGAGTTACTGATAAGGAGGATGAGTATAGAAGAGCTACTCCTCCCCATTTTTATGGGTTCTATTTTTTCTGATGATTGAATAGTTGGGTGGCGCTATTTCAGAGTCATTTATGTGAGGTTTTAACCAAGTTTTAGAGATGGACAGGATATCAGGTTTATTGTGGACAAGCCAGGCATGGAGGTTGGGGATTTTATTGGCTATGCTTTGAGCATTTAGAGAAGCTAGTAGGATGGATTTAGATGCAGAGGGGGGTGTGGGGGCCTGGGTTGGGTGTATATCTCCAGATAGCAGGATGGCAGTTAGATGTTGGATTAGGCTGGAGAGGTATGAAGACTGCTTAGGGTCTGGGTTGAGCTTTGTTAGAATTGTGAGGGTTTTGATGGTTTGTAAGGGGGTAGATTGGTTGAATGAAGTAATAAGTTTATAAGGAAATAGTAGCAAGGTATTTATGGGATATAGGCTGGGGGATATAGTGATAAGTGAGTCTGAGAGTGGTGGGATAAGTTGGTCGGTTATGTGAAAGGATGGTGAGTGGTTAGTGGAAGTGGGCTGGGTTAGGTAGTGGATGTAGGATAAGTTGAGAAGCAATAGTAGTTGGATAGAGAAGGATATAGGTATAGAAAGCATGGTGAGACTTGAGTTGCTAAGAGTGGGTATTTGGTAGCTGTATTAGAATGTAGGAGCAGGTTGAACAGTAGAATTACTGGGGGGATGGGAGTGGAGATGTATAGTTGGTAAAGAGGAAGTAGGTGTGTTTATGTGTGTATAAATGTAATTGGTAAAGAGGAAGTAGGTGTGTTTACGTGTGTATAAATGTAGATGTTCTAGGGGTGGGTGGGATATGGGGGTAGGGAGAGCAGCGAAGCGGGCAGAATAATTCCCAGTTGAGGTGAGCAGAGAAAAAAGTATCAGCTGGAGCAGTTAAGAGCAGCACTCAGTAACTGAAACAGCAGGCACCGGGGGAAAAATGAACAGTGATCCAGTTCAAAAGAGAAGAAGGAGGGAGAGAAATGGAGTTCTGCTGCCACCTACTGGCAAAAATACAGGGTTACAGCTGAGAGGAAGTGGAGGAGGTATAGTCCCTGTTAGTGTGCACGCTACTGGGGCAAATTGTACTGTAACGAGTCTTAGTACAACAAGCTATTATAGCACAAAGGAACAGTACTCTAAAAGCCCGCAGGAGCTTACATTTGAGTTTTGCAGTAACAAAAACCACACTTGTCTTTTGGGGAAACTTGGTCCAGCAGGAGGTGTCAGAGACTTAGAGGGTTCCTTAGTATCAGGATGAGAGGGTGTTGTCGCAGAGTAAGCAATGTGCACACTACACTCTGGGGCTACAAAGTAAACCTAGGACATGTATGTTCTTTAGGGATGGTGCGGCGGGAAATATAGATAGATGGATAATGATATATATATATATATATATATATATATATATATGTATATATGTGTGTGCGTGTGTGTGTGTGTGTGTGTATGTATATATATATATATATATATATATATATATATATATATATATATATATATATATTGTCTACATAATACCACAGCAAATTAGTATATATATATATATATATATATATATATATATATATATTTTTTTTTAACATTTGTTTAGCGGGAAAATCCAACTTGAAATGAAACCAATGTTTAGCAGAGACCTGGGGAGAAATGGTTCAGATGCATGTCTTTGTAACATGGTAGGAAACCAAAGTACCCAGAGAAAACCTACACGAACGCAGGGAGGACATGCAGACTCCTTATAGAAGACAATCCAGACGAGAATCAAACTGGAGAACCTCTTGCTGTGAGGTGACAATGCTACCGCTGCATTACTGCTACTTATTACTGTCTCATTTCATACCACTGTTAATCATTATGTGCTCTGTCATAACATCTCTGAAGTTGTTCTTAATGTATCTTGACTTTATGTACTTTAATGTTTATAGAGGTTTTCTCCCAGGAAGTCAACTGAAACTGGGACGTCCCCAAACTCTGCTGAAAATGGACACTGCTCAGTTGGGCATGCATGGTCAGAGAAATTAACTAAATAAACAGTTTAGTTACCTTCTTGCCTTATCTTTATGAAATGCAGAATCTCCCACAGGGCAAATTTCTGAAAATTCCTCCAAATGACAGTAAAAGACGGTATGTTATACAATGTATTGTTTGAGCAATCCCTTAATATATACTCCTTATCTGCTAAGGAATATTGTGGTGGTGCTGCGGTAGCATTGTCGCCTCACAGTAAGACGCTGTCCGGTTCGATTCTCAGCTAGAGCGTCTTCTTGGTGGAGACATGTGTGAATGGGCATGCCTTCGTTGAAGGTTGTGCATCACGGCTAGTAACTCGGCACATAAAAATCAACTACTAATCATTAGCGGACTGGAGTTCCGCTGTGGCAACCCCTGGCCGGGAAAAGCCGAAAGACACAACAACATCTGCTAAGGAATATTATGACAAAGACTAAGAAATGGCCTTAGCCTGGATAATCAGTTTTAATTTACCCTCTCTGCCAATGCAGATGCATTCTGCACTAGTGACTGACAGAATGGATGTTGTCATCCAAACACAAAACCAGATATGTCACGTGTTTCATTGTATTAAAGATTTATTTCGGAGAATCCAGATTAAGTGTTTATGTCTAGTAGCAATGTATAACTTTTTGGGACTAGAGCACCACTACAACTGAAATATCTGTAAGTCAACACTGCAGCATCAGAATGGAAAGTGATTTAGGTGAATCAATTAAAATACTGAGTAGGACTACATTAGTGAAGCAATTATTGTTTCTGCCCTCAGCTCTTGGCTCTCTGGTTCATTTCCTACATTGAGTGATTTCTGTGTGGAATCTCTATGGCCATCCTGGGACCATTTAAGTTTTCACCAGGTGTTCCAGTTTCCTTCCACATCCTAATCTCATGCTATCAGGTGAACTGGCTATCCCCTAAATTACTATTCGGTGTACTTTAAGCTCACAGCTTGCCAGGAGCAACTCCATCCTCCCACTGCTGTAAAGAGGATAAAGTGTATGTTAGTGAAGGAAAAATTAAAGTTGACCAAACTGGGCAACACTATGACCTGCGTTAGGTACTGGGAGTAATAACTCTCTTTCTCTCTCTTTATATATATATATATATATATATATATATATATATATATATATATATATATATATATAGATATATAAAAAAAATTATAATATGTAATATATATGATTATATGATTACATTTCACTACATCGACGACTCACTAAATTAGCATATACTACATTGGCCACAAATAGTCAAAACTGATCAACCCAGGAAAAAAAATTAAAATGTTTTATTTAGCGGGGCAAGCTCCCCTGCTAATTATATATAGTAACTCTGAGATCACAAAATAGTGGAGAAAGGGCAAAATCTCACACCCCACTTTGTAGCAATCCCGTAAAACAAATGCCATTCTGGGATGAACCATCAATTCGACAAAACAATTTTCCTAATGAAATGATCAATGTAATGAATGTATGATGAAACATACTAAACACACACACACACACACACACACACACACATGCGCACGTGTGTGTGTGTGTGTGTGTGTGCGTGTGTGTGTGTTGCATTTACATTTGCCCTTCTGGCACAGGACTGTGCTCTACCAGACAGTTTATTATAACATTTGCTGAATCTGTTTGATATTTCAGTACCATACAGCTAGCGTCAATGTTAGCATAGCATAAATATGTTACATCTGGTAGATGCCCATGTTACTTAGAATAGTCACACATCTGACATACAGCATTGAAAAAGAATTTTGGTTAATAAAGTTTAATACTGGAGATTGTATTAAACCAGTCAAAATCAGACCTCAGGCCAACATGACTTTTCCCCATTAGCAGAGAGAAGCTCTTATGAAACTGTTTATAGAGGTTAAATTTTGGTCATTCAGATCCTCAGAGTGGTAAGTACAAGCAAAGTTCTTTGTATCAGCAGGCTCATATGCACTTTTACTCACTTGTTGTTTGACAAATTCTGACAGAGATTGTTAATGTACGAAGGCCAATAAAGCTAAGGACTTCTCAGCTGTAAGTGGAAATCATTTTTTTAACTAGAAGAGAGTTGATTGTAATGCCAGTACTTGTCAATGCCATTCAAAAGCAAGCAATAACTTCATTCTTTCATGCCATCTTAAAAAGTACTTTTCTTTCAGGTTAGGTTTATCACAAACACACACATGCACAGAGACACATAAATGCTCGCGTGCGCACACAAGCGCACACACACACACACACACACACACACACACACACACACACACACACACACACACACACACACACACACTCACTCACTCACTCTCCCTTTCTCTGTCTCTCTTGCTGTCTCTCCTTTTGTCTTAAGATGTAGGAAAGTGCTTTTCTCCAAGTCAATAAATAGACTGCTTCTTGCAACCCATGCCTGGCAATATCGTAACTGGGACAACATGTAAATTAAAAAAAATCCCATCAGTGATGGAATAAATGATTTTTGCAGTGCTACATAAATACAAATACATGGAGCAGAGATTCTCATGCTGTAGAATAAGCCACCCCTTCATCTCTGAAATGGCAACTTCTCAAACTTCCTTTCTGAAGACATCACACCCTTGATGTAGGTCATATGTACACAGCCTGTGGACTTTGGTCTTCCTTCACTACAGCAGGGATAATTAAAGCCAATGAATAAGTGCTCTTTCTAACAATTTCCCTTTTTTGCTCTACATCATGAATTATTCAACAACCCAAATAACTCTGAATGATGTATAGTTAAACATTTAAAAAGGTAACAAACCACAACAATAGGTCTAAAATGCAAAGGCATTTTAGGAATTTTCATCCACAATTATGTATGGACTTCATCATCCATTAAATTAAAATCATGTCCAATTTAAGTATTCCTGATAAAATGTTAAAAATATAAGGAAGTTAGGGCAAAGATTCATATAATGTATAAATGCCTTTATTATAAGAATAACTAAAGTATATTGCACAGACATCCCCTGATATTTATTGTTTTTAAAACTTTCTTTTTTGTTATGGATAATGCTGTTTTTGATGAAAGAAAAGATGTGTAAATTATAGTAGATAAAAATAAATGAATGGCACTTCTTACCAGGGGCACGCGCGCACACACACACACACACACACACACACACACACACACACACACACACACACGCCTCGGGGCTAAACAAGTGTATTACTATTGAACCTACATTTTATTCAAGAAGCAATAGATAGCACTCATGTTAATGATTTATTAATGCTGTTCACATCTAGTACATTACTTTTTTGCTATGCTGTAACTGTTTTGACTGCACTGTTTTAAATTACTTCATTGCTATTGTTTTTGCTAATCTGCTTGGTAAAATAAACTTCCTGTTTGGCTGTTATGGTAGATAGGTTGGGTGGGGCAGGGAAACTTTTATCAAAATACTGTTTTAAAAACCTACAGGAGAGCTACTGGACATTTACATAATGGAGTCTGGAAATAACAGCTTGTTTTTGCAGTGCTTTTAATTTATTTGGCCTTATGGGATGACCTGGAAATTCAAGATCACTTGGTTTGTACCTGCACTGGAGACATACCCATCCAAGCATTGTGCAACTTCTAGATGGGGATCGATCTGTTCTCCTGTATATATTTACAAATACATTAAATCCTGTCTGGTGAATGCTAACTTGCAGACAGTCATTAATTACTGGCTATGGTGACAGAAGTAGAGCAGTCCACCCACTTCTTGATTAGCCCTGCCTTTTGGAATTCCATTAACAAAATCATACACTGGCAGAGCATGGATGTGATGATCTTTAAGTGCTCTAATGGGAGCTAACAGAACTATGATCGGCCACTCATTAGAAGATGGAGTGAATACATGCAAAAAATGTACGTGATGATAAGAAAAGCAAATAAAGAGAGGACACAGATTGCCTGCCATAAGTTAGATATACTGACAAACGTATATAGTCATGGTGATAACATAAGAAAAGAGCAGACTTCATAGATGGCTGCACACTGACTGATAGTTTAATTTCAACTCTCCCAGTGTGAAAAAAAGATACTGAGAAATAACAGCTAGTAATTCTGCCAGCTTTAGCAAAATTCAGTTACTGGCTAGTAAATATACTGCCTGGATGCCAGCAAAGAAGAAATTTAAAGAACCTGAAAGAAAATCAACTAGAAAAGCTGAAAAAAAACAGTGACTCGGAAGAATCCTGCCGCCATGCAGCAAAAAGCATTTCTACCTCCAACTCGGTTAAAAGAGATGGCTTCCATTAATTCAGAGCCAAAATGAATCAAATGTACTCATAACTAAAGTCATTTGATGTAACAGTTTGGTGTTGTGCTGCTCAGATTTCTTAGACATTTGTATGTTGTTGCTTTAGAAATTGCCTCTCTGCCATAAAAGAGAGACAGCATCCCCTCCACCTTATGACCCACCCTTGCCTCAAGAAACTGACATTTTTCCTTCTCCAAAAACAAAAAGGCAAGTGGAGGTCATATTGGCAGAAGCAACTGCCACTTTCCCAGATATAGCCCATGTTACTTTCAGCACTTCCATTCTCCCCTCTGGGCTGGGTTATTTTTTTTTATTTTATATATTTATTTATCCATTTGTTGTCTGGGTTAGTCCCACTAGGCCAGTAGTCTCTTTTTCAAGGGAGACCAGCAACATCAACCTACAATACCCTCAGATCAAATGTTAATGTCTATAGCTAATGAAGGGAAACAATTTTATCACAAACATAAAGACAAGGAAAAGTTAAAAAAAGATTTCCTAATAAAAGCCTGCCAGGAAAAACTAGCACTTTGGGTAAAATTAAGCATATTATTACTCAATTTCCATTATTGACGGAGATGAAAATCAGTGGAGATGTGGTGGTGCAGCGGTTAGCATTGTCGCCTCAC
The DNA here is from genome assembly GCF_019279795.1 of Protopterus annectens. Classification (NCBI taxonomy): domain Eukaryota; kingdom Metazoa; phylum Chordata; order Ceratodontiformes; family Protopteridae; genus Protopterus; species Protopterus annectens. The sequence goes on from NC_056747.1 coordinate 257,351,445, forward strand.
AGCAAGAGGTTCTTTGGTTCTTTTCTTGGCTGGAGTGCCTTCTGTGTGGAATCTGCATGTCCTTTCCACCGTCAAGTGAATTTAAAGACATGTAGGTAGGTGTGTGTGTGTGTGTGTGTGTGTGTGTGTGTGTGTGTGTGTGTGTGTGTGTGCGTGTGCCTTCTTTGAAGACTGGGAACCGGGCTGGCAACTCAACACCGTAAAAATTTACTGCCAATCATTAGCGGACCAGAGTTCCGCTGTGGCAACCCCTAACTGGGAAAAGCCAAAAGACAGTTAGTAGGAATATCAGTGGACATAACCTGCAGGATAAGAGACAGATTCTGATTCTTTTACTGATCCTGATGTACCCTATACACAGATGCATCCTTTGCAATATGTACCAAACCCTGCAATAGCTAGAAATAAAAAGCAGAACCTACTAGAAGAGTGGAACGGCCATGGACTGCAGTGGATTTTCAAACCACTGTAGACACTCTCCTTTCTTCTCAAATGCATTTAGCAAAATATGCAAAAGTCTTAGAAGGACATGTGCAACTGCAAAACCCTACTGTCAAAGAACTAAGAGCCATACTAAAAGCCTCAATACTTCCCGATATTTTTAGGAAAATATGGGAAAAATCTAACCTAGGTGATAACATTCTGAAACAAACAGATACTGGATTTCTAGTTGCTAGAAATAACCTTTTAAAAGCTATTACCACAGCATGTCCCCCTGGCCTTAAATAGCCAAAAATAAAAGCTATTGTACAAAGAGAGAGAATGAAGCTATTGATGCATATCTGCAGCACAATGCCTTCGAAGTTATCTCTGGACATCCGGAGCCCAAGGAAGGTGCATCAGCCAGTGGGATGTCAGCAGCTTTCGTAGAGAGCTTGCTACCACCTGTACAAGAACAGATTAAAAAGGTTTGTTTAAATTGGCCAAGTTAGACATTCATGAGATTGAAAATCAGGCACAATAAGTAGCATACAATATTCTTAGGGAAGAAAAAGAACAAAAGAAAAAGTTAGTAGCTATTCAACTTCAGCAGTTTAACACAAACATCTGAGAGAGGGGATGGAGAAGAAGAAATCATGGTGGGGGAAGAGGCAGAGTCCAATTCTTTCAGCAACCCCCAGGGCAGTATCAAAAAATTATTATCCCCCAAACTCATCATAGCAAGGTGCACCACAATTAAAATGTTATTGATATGGGTGATGATTTATAGCATCAGATGTAGGAATGTGAAGGATGAGAAGTACAAAAAAGGGAAAAATGTTACTGCATGTATTTCATTTTTAACATGCTTTCATAGCAAAATGAAATCTTAAGTGTCATTCAGTGTGTATCTGTTATTTTGCTTCCTGCCTAATATTAGCAAGCGCTGACACGGTTAAAAAGTATAAGATTTGTTCTGAGTAGAAAGTTCAATCATGGAATATGGAACTCCTGCCTAATATAGAATGTCATAAACAAGCAGTCAGGAGATTTTAGTCAGCATTGATTGGCCACTGGCAGTTTTATACCATAATTGTTACAATAATATTGTTTTTAATGAAAAAGGTATGAAACACAATTATATTTGACGTACAAGAGTGGAGGAAGATGCACACAGGTGGATTATATCCTATCCAGGAGGGCCAGTCTGAAGAAGATTGGAGACTACAGAATGGTGACAGGGGAAAGTGTAGTATGAAAAAAAAAGAAGAGGAGGAGGAAAGTGAGGACAATGCCAAGGATCAAATAGTGGAAGCTGAAAAAGGATAACTGTAAGGTGGAGTTCAGGAAAGAGTTAAGACAGGGACTGGGTGGCAGTGAAGAGTTGCCAGCTAGATGGACAGCCACAGCAGAAGTGATAAGGTAGACAGCTAGAAAGGTGCTTGGTGTGACATGCGGACAGAGGAAGGAGGACAAGGAGATCTGGTGGAGGAAAGAGGAAATACAGGAGAGTATACAGAGGAAGAGGCTGGCGAAGAAGAAATGGGATTGTCAGAGAGATGAAGAAAGTAGACAGGAGTACAAGGAGATGAGGCGTATGGTGAAGAGAAAGGTGGCGAAGGCTAATGATAAGGCATATGGCGAGTTGTATGAAAGGTTGGATACTAAGGAGGGAGAAAATTACTTCTACCATTTGGCTAGACAGAGGGACTGAGCTAGGAAAAGATGTGCAGCAAGTTAGGGTGATAATGAATAATGAAGGAAATGTTTTCATAAGCGAGGAGATTGTGCTGAGCAGATGGAAAGAGTACTTTGAGGGGCTGATGAATGAGGAGAATGAGAGAGAGAGAGAGAGAAAGTTGGGGATAGTAAATCAAGAAGTGCAATGGATTAGCAAGGAGAAAGTAAGGACAGCTATGAAGAGGATGAAGAATGGAAAGGCTGTTGGTCCAGATTGGTCCAGATGACATACCTGTAGAAGCATGGAGATGTTTAGGAGCAATGGCAGTGAGGTTTTTAACCAAATTGGTGAATGAACTCTTGGAAAGAAAGGATACCTGAAGAGTGAAGAAGTGTATCAGTACCGATTTTTATTTATTTTTAATTAATAAAATTGATCAGCCACAGCATGAAGTTATGGGAAAAGAGTAGAAAAAGATGGGTTAAGAAGGGAGGCAATGATTAGTGAGCAGCAGTATGATTTCATGCCAGGAAAGAGCAGGTCAGAAGGAGTTGCATTGTGTCTTTGTGGACTTAGAGAAAGCATATGACAGGGTGCCTAGAGAGGAGTTGCGGTATTGTATGAGGAAGTTGGGAGTGGCAGAGATGTATGTAAGACTGGTACAGGATATGTATGAAAGCAGTGTAACAGTGATGAGGTCTATGGTAGGAGTGATGGATATGTTCAAAGTGAAGGTGGGATTGCATCAAGGATCAGCTGTGAGCCCTTTCTTATTTGCAATGATGATGGACAGGTTGACAGACGAGGTCAGACAAGAGTCCCTGTGGACTATGATCTTTGCAGATAACATTGTGATTTATAGTGAGAGTAAGGAACAGGTGGAGGAGACCCTGGAGAGGTGGAGATATATTCCAGAGAGGAGAGGAATGAAGGTCAGCAGGACTAAGACAGAATATGTGTGTGTAAATGAGAGGGAGGACAGAGGAATGGTGAGGATGCAGGGAGTAGAGTTGGCAAAGGTTTAAATACTTGGGCTCAACAGTTCAGAGTAATGGTGAGTGTGGAAGAGAGGTGAAGAAGAGAGTACAGGCAGGATGGATTGGGTGGAGAAGAGTGTCAGGAGTAATTTGTGACAGACGGATACCAGTAAGAGTGAAAGGGAAGGTCTATATTATGGTAGTGAGACCAGCTATGTTATATGGTTGGAGACGGTGGCACTGACAAAAAGACAGGAGTCAGAGCTGGAGGTGGCAGAGATAAAGATGTTAAGATTTGCATTGGGTGTGATGAGGATGGACAGGATTAGAAATGAGTATATTAGATGGTCAGCTCAGGTTGGATGGTTTGGAGACAAATCTAGGGAGTTGATATTGTGTTGGTTTGGACATGTGCTGAGGAAGGATGCTGGGTATATTGGGAGAAGGATGGAGCTTCGAGGTAAGAGGAAAAGAGGAAGGCCTAAGATAAGGTTTATGGATGTGGTGAGAGAAGACATGCATGTGGCTGGTGTGACAGAGCAAAATGCAGAGGACAGGAAGAAATGGAAACAGATGATCCACTGTGGTGACCCCTAACAGAACCAGGCAAAAAAAAAAGAAGAAGATTGTTCTCTGCAGAACCATCTCACGCGAAAGTTACTTGATAGTTTAACAAGGAATATATATAGATAACTTGAAGCTCTTGTTTATGGATAGGGATAGTTAAGATATAAGAAGTGAAAAGGTTTTTAGTCCCTTACGTTTTATATACAGGTCAGGCATATTTTTATAAACCAGAGGAGAAGTTATGGACAATAACTAATAAGCAGTTGAAGGAATTTATCATGGAAAGGAAATAGGCAAGGTTTAAATGGGGTAAGGTGATCCTTCCAATAGAATAAGGTGGTTTGGGGGGCGTGGCTAGGATGTAGACTGGTTGGCAGCATCTTTTCTCAGCTCTGCACTCAAAAGATATTTCTGACAGGAATTTTTAAAAACTAGATATTGTAGACAAACCTATTTTGTTGAATTACTTCTACTAATATCACTAGAAGTCTACAGTACAAAAAATTTGGCTTTAAACATTATTTTTCCTGTCAAAAACAAGAAGGAAGGTATCTGAATCTACTGAAAATGAGCTTTTCTAAGCATACCACACAGGACCAGACGATGAAAAAGGAGATACAGTCTTTATTAAATGCTATACAAGACTTGTCAGTGAAATTTGACAAAATGAATACCAAACTGGACACTTTTGAGAAGAGATCTACAAAACAAATACAGCAACTACAAGAAATAATGACGCAACAGAAGTCTCAAATAGCTGACATAGAGAGATCCTTAAATGATACTGAGGGCAGACTCTCAGAACAAGATCTTCAGCTACATTTTTATCACAACAAAATGCTTCATTACAAAATAAAATAGAGGATCTAGAGAACAGGTCCAGACAAAATAACCTTTGCATCTATGGGCTACCAGAGAAAACAGAGGGAGATAACATGGTGACTTTCCTTACTACCTGGTTACCAGAAGTTTTAAAATTACCTGAAGCTCTTTCTTATGGAATTGAAAGAGCCCACAGATCCTTAAGAGCTGCTTCATCAACCATCAAATCAAAAAATCACCCGAGATCAATAATAGTAAAGTTTTTTTCATCACAGGACAAGGAACGTATTTTAAAAATAGCATGGTCAACTTCTCCAGTTAAATACAAAGACAACATAATCAGATTTGATAATGATTATTCTGCTGGAGTTATAACTGCAAGAAAAGAATGTCTCCCTCTGATAAAGGAATTGAAAAAAGACAACTTAAAGTCCACTTGCTGTTCCCTGCAAGAATAAAAATATTTTTTACTGAAGGTCCTAAAACTTTTGACACTCTGCAAGCAACAGTTTCTTATCTTTCAGCTAATAAAACCTTGGATAATGTGGAAGAAATGGATTTCTCCCAATTTGGGGTTAAGCGTCACTTAGAAAAAAATGAATGGAGCACTGCTGACAAGAAGAAGAAGAAACGATAAAAGACATATGAAAAACACAAACATTACTGTCTTCTGTTTGCTCTGTAAGGCAAAAAAGTTCTTTGAAAGCATTCATGCTTTACACATGTGTCAGTCTTTGAAACAATATAAATACAAGATAAGCAGGACCTTTTATAACTAAAGAAAACAACATTAAAGAAAGCAAGGTAACATATCTTTCTCTATTACAGTGTAAATACTTACAGTCATGATTTTTCTAACTCTAAATGATGTTTAGATAGTTCATTTATAAATTACCTGCCTTTTACTGCTAGTATAGAATATGATGTATTTACACTGACATATTAATGTGGTGTGTTTAAATGAGCATGATTCCTTTATATATTATTTACACTAAGCTGCATGAAATATCTAAACTGATGTATTTAATACACATAATAATATATAAAAACTGATAGTAATAACTGTCAAAAAGTGCCTTGAAAAGTAATTATCTATTCTTTGATGCTAAAAGTGCCTTTTGACTAACAAACAACTGTTTGGCTTGTATATCTGCCCTTAATGTTAAGAAAACTAATAGAAGTTTAATGAGCTGGTGTTCAGTTTAAAAAAGCCCTAAAAACTTCACTTACTTTGTTTTTGTCTTCCCGCCATGGTCACGAGCTGGGAACTCTTATTTTACCACCCCTGAATGAAGGTTCTTCAGTTAGAATCCATTACAGTGTGTTAAACCTTCTAACAGCACAAAATGAAAGTAAACAGTCATGAGTGATGTCAGCACTAAAACAAGACAGTATGGGTGTGGTGTCAGCTCCTAAGCTACTTAAAGTAACCAGCACACTATTTATGAGATGGCAAAGTGCTTTTACAATTTTAACAAATATTAAAAGTACATTGAAGTACCTAATGAATTTAGAAAGTATCAACACATACATGATGTTTTATTATATTGTAATATTTGTTATTCATTTTGAATTGTACACATAAACAGCACACAAAGCTTAAAAAGAAGTATATCACTTGGAAGAAACTGTATGAATAGTTAACATATACAGACTTTACTGTAATCTTTTCTGATAAGATCACCCATGTAAATTACTATAATTTAACTTAATTTTATAAAAATTTAATATATTTAAGTTCTTCACTGGAACTATATAACATATTTGTAAACACACTGCAGCTAGTGTACTCAACCTTAAGGATAGCAAGTCAATTAAGGTTCATGAATGTAGCTATGTGTTATTAGGCATTTTAAGGGTAAAAAGGAGTTGTTGTTTAATTATCAAGATACTATGTAAATATTAAATTGTTCAAGTAGCACAATCATTAAGCAGTAATGAGCAAGAAAAAAAGTGCAGTCTTGCTTATGATATTGTTATATGTATATATATATATATATATATATATATATATATATATATATATATAGGAAAGAACTGCTGAATTATAAGTATGCTTTTATTAAAGGCAAGTTATATTAATATTGAACATCCTCACTGAAAATGAATGGTTGTGTAGAGACACAGTAACTCCCATTATATAACCAAGGCTAAAGAGATTGTCTTGTATGTTTAAATTGATCAGCCTTGAACCTTAGATTGCAAATAGACATGCAACATACTTTTACTTATAATACTGAATATATATTATATAACATCACAAATGCTAAAGCCATTGTCAGCTACATCTCATATCAATCAGCATTAAAATATGATTTGAATAGCATAGGCATTTACTAACATATTGCTGTTGGTACCTGATATGCATATAAGTAACAGGTCTAATTTCTGTCTATGAAAGTAAATACCAGGCTGTGTGCATTTGTTAATTATGAAACAAGAGCATGCTATCTATTCTTTTTAATATCCTATAGGTATGTACTTGTTAGAGACACACACATGCTGCAAAGCTGCTAGTTATTGCATATTCATTAGTATATTTCTGACTGCAGTGTTATAAATATATGGTGTGGACCACTCGAGTTGAGAATATGTCTCTATATTGGGCATGTTCTCTGTTTGAACGTTGTATATTATCTATAATATGATATGGAGTACCCTCACTAAATTCAAAGAAGCCACAATAGAAACAAATATTTATTAAAAATGGAGAATAGAAGGATGAAGAGAAAAATGAAGGAAAATGGTTGATGGTCATATAAGGTTATCTTTTCCTGTGTATGTAGAAGAGTTGACAGTAATAAGTACCAAACAATTGTGTTATAGCATATTTAAAGCCTGTTTAGCTTCTCATATTTTCCAACCTTACAGTTATAACGCTGCAGATAAATCCTGTAATATCATAAGGAGTATGAGTTGCTATTTGACATATGACATATGTGGTACACTAGCGATGAAATATGCCAGTTGCACTAATAAATATATAGGAATTGCTAAGAAATATAGTCTTAAACTATATAATACCAATGCCAAAAACAAATTAGTAGCATTCATACCACTAAAATATGACTTTTTGAATTAAAAGAAAACTATAAGATTACTGATAAATGACAATACAAATGTAACGTTATATTCATTGTTATGGATACTTTCTGATTTAATCAACTTGTGGCATGGTTAACTGATGCATATAATGCTTAACATTGTTTTTTTTTTATGTATGTATGCATATATGTGTGTATGTATGTATGTGTGTATATATATATATATATATATATATATATATATATATATATATATGTGTGTGTGTGTATGTGTATGTATGTGTATGTATGTATATGTATATATATATATATATATATATATATATATATATATATATATATATATATATATATATAGGTAGACCATTACAATAAATTTGATACCTATGAATGCCACTCACACTACAAGGGAGATAGACAGCAAGCATATTATTTTTAAGATGCATAACCGTTATTGCTACACAAAAGATATATTAAAATAAAAGATTTTCCTTTACAATTTAAACAAAACCAAATAGTTAAGTATTAAATCTATGTATAGTTGTGTTGCCTTAGTGTTTTATAAAATATTAAAAATAGATAAAGACTGTATTTAAGTAATCTGTTAAGACAGATACATGTATACTTAAAAGATATATAAGATACTTTTGATTATAAAACTACCATATGGAGGGGCCGGGGGAGGATGCTGAAATGCAGACTTAGAGAGATCGCTTGAATGATTAGATCATTCAAGGATGAGATGTTTTTTCTCATGGAGGGGTTTGGTGGTTGTTTATCTTATATTGTTCTCAGTTATGATCTTGTAATTTACTTTTATTGGGTGTCTATAATCTATTGTAATACTGTTGGAAGAAGAAAGAACAAGTCATTCTCTTCATGTACACACATCTACACATTGTTACGGGTATATGAATATGGATAAAAGCAAAGCTAATATAAATTCAATTGCAAAATGTATATCTCTTAATGTAAATGGTTTAAATAATAGCTGCAAAAGGGGAAGTCTTTATAGATATGTAAAGCTATGTGAAGCGCAACTAGTATTTTTATAGGAAACACACCTTACACAGGAAGACATAAATAAAATAAACAATAAAAATTATACAATTCTAGTAAGTTCCGCCTATAATCAGAAGCGAAGGGGAGTAGCAATTTTGTGGAAAAACACTACTTTAATGCCTAAAATCATAAACACTTTCCATGACAACTCAGGAATGTTTTGTCTAGTGACAATATCTATCAATGAAATGATATATACATTAGTGAATATTTATTGGATACCAGGACTAGGTGTTAGAGTGGCCAAACAACACTTAGAAGACATTGTACAATATACCAAAGGTAATTTAATCATAGCTGGAGACTTCAATTGCATTATAAAAGAAACTGACACAAATACTAAAACTACACGTAAGAAATCACCTTTAACAAAGTTGTTATCTGAGTTTGTTGAAACTTTTAATATAGTTGACATAAATGAGTATGCTATCCCAGATTCACTATTCTTTACACATTTTTCCCATAGACATAATACATACTCTAGAATAGATAGAGTGTACATAACAAAGGATTTAACCTCTAAATTAAATAAAGTCAAGACAATTTTATGTCCATTTTCGGACCATAACACCATAATGTTTGAGATAGACTTATGTTTCAAGAGAAGGATATCAGTAACAAGAATACCATCTTACATAACAAATCTCAAAGATTTTAAGGAATTTTATATTAAAGAGACACAAACATTCCTAGATATCAATCTTACAAAAGATGTATCTGAAATATATATATGGGATGCATTGAAAGCATACCTATATGGAAGAGCGGTGGGATGGTATAAAAATAAACAAAAACAGTGGAATAAGGAATTAATGGAATTACAGTCAAGAGTAGATAATTTAAAGCATGATATTCAAAATGGAAACACCAACTTAATAAAAGAACTAGAAGATACTAATAAAAATACTCAGAGACGCTACACCACAAAACAATGATCAACTTAGAAAAAATTAAACTATGTTACTATTCAATGAACCCTAAAAACCAACGAAGAATAGCAAATAGGACTAAAAAGATTATTAAAACAAATCAAATCAAGGAAATACATAATATAGAAACCAAAAAGAAAGTATCTGATTTAGAAGGAATACTAGAAGCTTTTAGGCTATTTTTTCATAAACTTAATAATCAAAATGAGAAAACAGAAACACATTCAGCATTGAAAGCTTTTCTCAAAAACAATGTTAAAGTTAGGTTATTAGAGGAGCAGGTACAACTAATAGATAAACAAATAACAATGACAGAACTTAAAGCTGAAGCAAATAAGCTAAAATTAAACAAAGCTCCAGGTATAGATAATATCACCCCAGAAATGTTTAAATTACTATCAAATGAGGCTTTGCTGTTGTTATTGAATGTCTTTACATCAGTTAAAAATGGTAAAGACATTCCTCCTTCTTGGAAGTCCACATTAATATCACCAATTCTGAAACAAAATAAAGATCCCAGTGAATGTTCATCATACAGACCCATTTCACTTCTTAATATAGATTATAAAATTTTATGGCAATACATGCTGCTCGAATAAAACAATTACTACCACTTTTGATAGAGGAGGATCAAACAGGTTTTATAAAAGATAGGAACACTTATGACAACATTAAAAGAATTCTTTCCTTAATTGATTATATAAATGTCACAAAAAACAAAATGAATGTTATTAGCTTAGACATAAATAGCGCATTTGATTCAGTGAAGTGGGATTATCTGTGGTTAGTTTTAGAAGAATATGGCTTCTCAAACAACTTCACTTTGTTAATAAAATAATTATATGAAAAATCATTGGCTTATATAAAACTGGGATCTTGTTTGTCTAAATCTATTAAAATAACTAAGGGCACAAAACAAGGCTGCCCTCTTTCTCCGTTATTGTTTGCACTAGTCATTGAACCCTTAGCAAATAATATACGTATGGATAAAAATATTGAAGGAATACAACTAGACAACAGCCTAGAGCTTAAAATTCAACTTTTTACTAATGATATTTTAATTACCTTAAAAAATAATAATAGCAGTTTTAAAGCATTATGGGACTCAATTCAAAACTTTCAAAACTTTTCAAGTCTTAAATTTAATGAGAACAAAACAAATGTATTGCTTATAAATACTAATAAAAAAGATCTAAATAAAAAATACCATAAATATATCTCTACCGATAATATAATTATATACTTGGGAATTATAATAACTAACAACCTAGATACTACAATTGAAACAAATTATAAAGATACCTTAAATAATATTAAAAATCTAATACAAAGATGGAATAAATTCTTCTTTTCAATGGAAGAAAGGCTTTATATAATTAAAATTATCATATTTCCAAAAATTCTTTATGTCATACAAGCTTGTTCTTTGCCACCAGCTAAATCGCACCTAAAACAATTAAATGATTTAATGGTAAGATTCCTATGGTATCCAAATAAACCAAGGATAGCTATGAAGTATCATCTAGATGATTGGGATATAGGTGGCATAGGTTTACCAGACATAGAAATATATTTGCTTTCATCCATTATTAAAACAATATCATTATGGCTAAATACAAAATATACATCAGAATGGAAGCTAGTTCATGAGAGAATCTGGTTAAAATCAGGATTTGTAGTAGCAAATAAGTATACAGATTTCATACCAAACAATTTTCTATGGCTGATGAAGGAATATATGATGATACATAAGAATAAAAATATAAGTTCCAAATACATTACTTATACATTAAAAATTTTCCAAAATCTTATTAATAGCAATCCTGATATTAAAGCATGGTCATTTCTTTTATATCCAGTAGCGTATACACAAGGTAATATAATAACATTTAATATGGAAGTAGTCAACATGCTTAAAGAAAAGGGATTAATATATTGGCATCAATTGCTAAACTCTGGAAAACCTCTGACAATAGACCAGATTAAACAGAAATTAAATATGGAAGATATTTCGTGGTTACATGTACAAGAATTAAGACAGTATATATTAAGCAAACAAGAAACAATGCAACCATCAATAAGACAAAATATTCCTAACCTTATAGAACATATAATATTACTAATGAATCAACCCATTACTGGAAAGGGATACTTATCATCTATTTATAAAACAAACAAAAAAATAAAAATGCATAATAATGACAAAATATGGAATTATTATAGATCAGTTAATGGACATGTGCCAAATGACAGAGATAAAAAACTAATTCTTCTCTCTCCAAAGCAGACATCACTTTCATTACATTGGAGACTTTTACATGGCAATTCATACACAGATCTTATGTAACCCCTCATAAAATGGAACTTATGTTTAAGAAAAATATTGGCTGCTGGAGATGTGATTTATCAATAAAAGCAGACTGGCAACATATGTTCTACGAATGCCATTTGATTAAACCATATTGGGATAAAATAAATTATTTTCTGCAAATGGTATTCAATGATAAATTCCAGATTTCCAAATCTATTATTTTGTTTAATGCACCTGTACCCGACTGTGTGCCAAGAACAAAATATGTAATCTTATGGACTCTCCTAGCTATTGCAAGGAAGAACATTACATCAAACTGGAAATCCAAAGCTTCTCCAACTTTTAAGCAATTCATGAATATGGTGTCAGCAGTATCACAATTGGAAATGAACACTATTAAAGGAAGAACTGAAAGAACTACATCATTATACATAGCATGGCAAAAAGTAACTGAAATACTGGAGAATAATGATGCAGCAGATTATAATCAGGAAACAATTGTATAGAAAGTCAATTATATGTCAACAATAGACACCCTTGTAAATATTTTATTTTGGTTTTAATGTTTGATATCTGTTTAGAGGTTTTAGCCTACCTTTTTAAATAATTTGTAAATACTTCATTGTCATAAATAACCTGCATTCATGTTTTCTTGTTTTTGGAAATTAATAAAAATATTTAAAAAAAAAAGAATAAGGTGGTTTAGGATTACCTGATTTGAAGGGATATTTTAGAGCTACACAGTTAAGGCTCATATATGTAACACAAGCAGAAACTTGTAATTCAGAGTGGAAAGGGATGATGATGAAATGGGGAAAATCAAGAAATAAGGAGAGAGTGGGATTTTGGATATAGTTCCTTATGGAGAATAACATCAGCCATACAGAATATTATATTCATAAAGTAGCAGAAAGTATTCTAAGAACTAAGCCAACACAAGAATGGAGAAAGGAGATTTTTACTGATAGGAATGATTCCAGGTAGGGATACAGAGAACAGGAAGAGGGGTCTGGAATTTATTGGAGAAAAATGGCAAAGGAATGAAGGTATTGAGAGCAAATAACTAGAGAGGGAAAGGTAACAGAATGGCATGAGGCCAAAAAGACACTTGGAGTGCAGGCTAGAGACTGCCTTCCCTACAGGGGAATGATATCAGATTATAGGCAAAGAGAAAGGGATAAGGGAATTTTAAGTGAAAGGCCTGCTTCGGTAGAGTTTTTAGTTGAATCTAGAGCAGAAACTGGTGTTAGAAATAATTAGTAAGACATGTAAAATATTGTGAGATAGCTATAAGAATCAATCAGATTAGTTTAGAAAAAAATGAGAAGAGAAATTGGATAAATAATTTACATGGGAACATTGGGAAGAGATATGTATGGCTCCCAAATATGCTACAAAGTCTAGAAGGCTTAGCATTTTTGCTTGGAAGTGTTTGCACATGCATTTTTATAACATAAGCAGACTCCACATAGTTTTTTCTCAGGAAGATGGCAAAAATCTTGGGTACTTATGTATTATCGCAACCACCAGGTTGTAAATGAATCGTTCTGCAGTTGTGCATGGTCGGGATGTTTAGTGATCGCCCCTTAATATTAGAGACAGACTTTGTTTATTTGCAATAATAGAGACCGACTTTGTAATATATGGCATGAAACAGAAGCATTGTTACTGGATCTAATTGTTAAATAACTCTGGCAACACATTTGATGAAAACAGATCGCCTCCTGTTAATGAGGGTAACGTCAAGAGGAGAGGCACTTCTTTTCTAAATAATGCGTTGAAATCATATCGCATTGCATTACTTTGTTTAAAACATGTGTTAGGCACAATCTTGCATCACAGTGACTGTGAAACGTTTGGTTTGGGTATGGAATCTTTTGGGTTTGTTTGTGTCGTTGCCTAAATGAAATTTCACAGTAATGTGTTTTAACCTAGTGATACTGCATTCACAAACATCTGTTTTATAACTGTGCTGATTTTTTCAAGAGTATGTGGCTCTTTTGCAGTCTACATACATTGGATGGTGTGACTGCTTATGCCTGAGTATCATGCTATACTATAGTCTTACAAGTGAGCATGCATGAACAGACTTTGATGAGCGAAAACCGATCACGACTGTTTGTATTACTCCTTCACACTGGAACAAATTCACAACTTCCCTATTTTAAAGCGCTGCCAGCAGACAATTTAGGTGTGATGGGCACCTCCCGTGTGTACCTTATTATGATGAATGTTCCTCATAGTGATTATTAAAACCTCATTGTTCCTCAAGTTCCAGGTTGAAAATGTCTGTCACGTGTTCAGTGTGTTAGGCATTTTTAAATGGATATGCATGGTAAATAGTACTGAAATGCTGGGGGGATCAGTCACAAACCATTGACATCCAGCTCACACCATACTGCTATAGCAGATTTACTTAAACTCATGCTGTCTACCCATCCCGACCATGCACAACTGTAGAATGAGTTGTTTAGAACCTGGTGGTTGTGATAATACGCAAGTACCAAATCTTGTTAGTGCACAAGTTAGGTTGCAGTCATAGCATTAGAAGCAAAATAATAATACTGCATCAGCATTTCACAGCTAACTGGTGTCTTTATGTTTCTTATTCAGAAATATCTGCTTCCAGGTATCTATCAGCCACAGAAGGCAGCTGTATTTCCATACCGCTGCTACATAACATTGCATTCCATTCTGACAGTCCTCAAATCTAAATGCGGTGGTAAAGAAAAATATTTGAGCATGGTCACAATGGACTATTGTGTTACACTGCCACTGATGTGGATTGCCAGCTGACTCGCAGACAGGACCCAGAAAGTCAGGATTGGTGATACCACCTCCACTAAGAGACCAGTCACCAGGGGGTTACCTCAGAGATCCAGGCTGGAACTGTTCCTATTTGGCATTGACTTATTGTAGGTAAAGGCTAATGTTAAAGGCCTTTGGCTGACCAAGTTCAGAGGTGACTGCAAATTGGGTGCTATTGTATATTCTCCCATGACATAAACATCTCAGAAGAGGGTATAACCCAGACAAATGACTGCTGCAAAAATCATGGATTAAAACTCAATGCCAAGAAATGCTTTACAGTGCCTTTTGGGAAAACTGCCACCCCGACTAATTACTTCATTGGTAAGACACCCTTAAGAGTTGATCCAGTAGTCAGGGATCTAGGAACATATGTAGATAGTAATCTGGCCTTTGACCAACATGTGGCCAAGGTAGTAAGAAAATCATTCTGTGTCACCCAACTTATGAGTAACAGCATGGCATCCAGGTCCAAAAAAGGCATAGTAATACTTTATTCGACCTTTATCAGACCCATCACTGAGTATAATACCTTCTTTGACATGTACTTGACCTGACATATGCAATAGCTGGAATGATTACAAAGGTTCCCTACCAGCAGAACCTATTGTATAAACACATTGTCCTATATGGATCACCTTAAAGCCCTATCTCTACACTCTGTCTCCTACAGGCTACTGAGATGCCTGGCATACAAGGCATCCTCAGATCTGGTTCTGATGGACATTTTGCATATCGGCAAAATGAACAGCCTCAGAACCACTAGCTCCAAGGATTTAAATTTTGTTTGTGACATAAATAAGACATGTTGGTGAGACAGATATGTGTCTCAAGAGGATTCCCATGCTCTGGAACAGGCTTCCCATCCATGTGAAGCAGAGTCCATCCCTAACCCTATTTAAGCGTGACCTTGACCAATGGATGGGAAATTGGAAATTCACCCCGGGTCTGGTCCCCATGTCTCTGATAGACTGAGGTAGACAGTAATGTCCAAAATAACATACCCTTCACATAACCTCTAGAAACTCCCTAACTATCATATCCCCTCCTAATAAATGCCCATGATACATATGGACATAATTGGGTTGGATTGCCCTGCTATGCTTATAAAGGTCCTGGTGGTTGTTCGCCTAGTATAGGTGTATGAACCTGTGAATCTATGATCTGGAGTTGGCACAGAGAATGGGTTGCTTTATGAGTGGGAATGGTGGGCTGTGTCATAGGAATGGCCAATGTGTACACTCTCTATGCATGTGTGTCCATTGCAGGCCACAACTTCCTCAAAACTAGTAGTAGGTGCAGAGGACGTGGTGCTGTGGGATCTTCACCATGCCCTAGCCATCCCATAGTGCTTTCGTCTCTCTGGAGGTGGGACAGGGAGGGTTGCATGTACAGATTTCTCCTGGTGTGTGGTAGTACACAGGCCCCTAGAGGATATATACTTCTGGCACTCTTTAAAAATGATACCTAAATAGGCAAAACCCTCTCTGATATCTTCATGCAGCCTATGCACCATATTGATCAGCTGACCAGTGGTCCTGGAGGCATCGGATATTGCCTATTTGCCTTGTGCATCCATTGTGTAATGGTCATAGAGACTTTCAGCTGAGGAATGTGGTGGACATCAAGAAGTTGCTAACCACTGGCACAGTGCCCTCATGCTCACTTGAGACATCAGCAACCACTATCGCTGGGGGATGGAGGACAAAGACGAACCCTGGATTGCTCTGCTGGCAAATTCCTGTCCAAACATGGTCACCTGAGACTGAAGGGTGAGTTACACAGCCAATTGAGCTGTGTCAGTGGAAGACAAGGGTAATGTGTTCACCATGGTACCATGCCTGACAATGGCATTATGCCCACAGACTATGCATGCTTTGACAGCCATCATCAGGGTCAGATATTTCTCCAACATTGAGTATGCATACATTCATGGTGGAGCACTCATACACCAAATTACCTGTTAAAGCAGTCATAAGGACCCTAGTGTATCAGTGTTACTTACTAACAGTCTCAGAATCCAGTGCTGCTATAGCTGTAATGCAGTACAGCATGCAAATAATACAAGCTCATGTACTTTGTACAAACTCCCTTGGCGGTTGAAGCTATAAAGTGCCTATAAGAATGATATGACCATACTCAACATATGAGAGGTTGTGGCTCTGGTATGTTTCACAACATGATATTTATGTAATGGCGTCCTCACCTGGGTCATCACATGCAGACAACGCTGGTGGTGGGTGAAGCTCTGCTCCAATCTCTAGTTTTCCAGCAGGTATGAAGGAGTGGTCTAACATCTCAGACAAATATGCCCACAACTCCTCCATGTCTGTGAGTATTGTTTGTGTGGTAAAACCCTAACCTGTGGCCATCCTCTCCCATGAAAAGTTGGTTGCCTTACTCTGGGCATGGTGGATTGTGTCAGTGACCATACAATGCACTTGTTGCATTGATCTATTATGGCCAACAACAGCATTTACATCTGCAACAAGGTCACACCATACAATGTTGCTGAAGACCCAGTTTGTCTTGGCAGGAGGATCTGCCATCTGTGTTCATCGAAGGCATAAAGCAGGATGTCAGTCTCGCTCTCTCTCTCTGTGGGAATTTCTTTGTTCTTCTTCTATCTTTCAGGGGTATCTCTGCCTACAAATGTGAAGATATTCATATGTTAAATGAATGGTCACTAATATCTGTCATATCCAATGTGCAGTCCCCCAGCCCACAATCGAAAATGTGTAGAGACTGTGCAACATTAGATCTACCCAGAGACACAGGCCACTACCAAAGGGTACTGTCATGGGGCAGCTGACTGTAGCTGGTTGTAGGTTTGCCCCTACTATGGCACACCATCCAGTACATAATGGAGAAACCTGTCACTGCAGTGTTGTGGATTCCACTGCATGTGATCCACGTAGCATAACCCCAAACCATTCCACATTTGGCCTCATCACACATGTGATGGCCACAGCTGTCCACATCTGTACCATGCCTTTCCTCCTTAGCAGTGGCCTGCAGCATGATGTACCTTTCTATCTGCCTACCTGTTGATGTCCCTCAGGAAAACAAAAACTTCAAACAAACAGGTATAGTAACAGCATGGTCACTGTCCAGTGTTGTTTGCACACCAGTCTTTGTAAGCAACCAACACAACAGGAGGATGAGGTCTGCTGCAAGGCATCCCCGAATATGTCATGTGTTACCCATGGGATGGCCCTCGGGTAACATGGAACTCATTAGTGTCATTAAAACAGACCACCTGGCCCCCAGCAGCATGTTTGATATGCAGTACTCCTCAGTCCATATAATTGCCTTTACAACCCTCACAGGCACACACTGAAGAAGGCTGTGTCCCCTGTCTCTGTCAAAGGCTCTTCATTCTATAATTGACAAAGCACTGTGGAAAAATAATGCAAAACTCAGTAACAAGGCTTTGTTTGGCTCTCACCCCCCTCTCAGCAGTCAGGTGATGGGCAACCCTCTAGAACAACAACAGCAAAGCAGTGGTAATGTTACCCACACATTCCTGAACATTTCACTGTCTTCTGGGCACTTATAACAGCAACTGTAGTGCTGTGTTTCTTCTATGAAATGTACTCTGCAATCTTCAATTCCTTTTTTGGTGAGCAGCATATTTCCATAATGTGACGAGCACCACAATGGTGGGAACTGTACTTAATTAGCAGTTTTGTGGCGCACAGTGTAGCAGTTATGCTAATGAGTCAAATAAGATTAACTATCTCTGAACTGCACATGTTATGTGATGTAATGTGTACTGGACTAAGGCTGTGCAATGAGGCTTATACCTAATCATGCACATGCGTACAATGAAATATAGCAAAGTGTATTGTGCATACCTGAGTGGGTCACTGACCCCTTAGGGACATGGGTGTGTTAAGCTGGGTTGAGGCCCCTAGAGGTGCTATAATGCAATCATGGGGAGAGATGTAGGTTGTGTGGGTTACATGCAATGAGGCATCATGTCTTCCTCACCCCAAAGATAATGTGCAATATTTGTTTGTGTGTCACTATATGGCAGCCTCATGTGCTGCCACACTGTGTTGCTGTCCATCAATGCATGTCATGTGATGTCCACAATGTTACTCAATTTAAATGCACTACAATTTTTCTGAAAACTGTGACATTTGAAGTGGCTGATTGTACTGACTGTGGCATGGATTCCAGATGATGCATGAAAGAGTCAAAATCTGTCTTTATTTCATGCAAAGAGACCAATGAGAGTGCCTGCTGGGTACATCTATGAGGGTCTCTGGTATCCTGAGATGCTTGCTAGGTACTGCTTTGCTAGGGTAGTGAGTGAGGCCATGTATATCACCCACATTGGTGAGCAGTACAGACATCACTACACCAACCTGTAGAGGCATCAGCTTGATCTTCATCCCCAATGGGAGTAGGAGGTTAGGGAAAGTGTTTCAAAGTTTGACATTAAGTAATCATAAGAAGTGCATTTTACTGTAATTTAGTCTTAACTACTCAGCTATATGCAGAACATTTGATTCATAGAAATGTTCATTTTCTTTTATGCTTTTCATCTGCTGGAGAGATTGAGTAGAACAGGGTGACATTTCAGAGGCATATTGTAAGGCTGTCAAGATACAGAATATGTAAATATTGGTATTGTTATCGTTGAACATATTTTTGAAACCTGCAGAATTGTGCATTATTACACTGTTGCTAGTAGTGGAAACTGCCTCCTACCACTATTATATTCTTCCTGACACACATATGCTGTATATTCTGGCTGATGAGTTCTCTCCCACCTTTGGAAAGTGTCAATATTGTTAGGATATGGATCATTAACCTCCTTGTGGGTGTCCCTCCAGCATGTAGTGTTTCATACTCTTCATCATACCTGCAAGTTTGCCCCCCCTACATTGTTATGCCCATTGTCATAGCCCTGCCAGCTATATTGAGTGGACTCATCTGCCTACCCTGCATAACACATGGACTTTATCTTCGAAGCCTCCTGCCAGTATCAGTTATACTTAGCATGCCCTGGGCATGCCTCATTGGAGAGCACACTGTCATGTTCTGGTGATAGCTATACATCATAATACATGACTGCCAACTGCTGTATGTGGCCTCTGTTTATGTTACTGTTTTTTCATCTTTGGCTGTGTCCCTGTGGCATGATTTATATGTGTGTATACTTTGGATTTGTTATACTAGTTATCTGATTTGCTTATACACTTTGGATTTGTTATACTATTTGTTTGTACTAATTGTGGAGCTTTTCTCCCCGGGGTTCTGCTACAAAAGGACTTTTTGCTCAGTCAGACTAACCCAGCCAACAAATGTCAAATAAATAAATAATAATAAAATACATTTACTTGTTACCTAGCAGGCCTCTGTATGGTAGGCCATATCCTTTACCTTCTTTTATGTTCCTTGGCCATACAACAATGCATTGAAGGTATGTCTCTCCAACTTTCATGATACCTATAGTCACTCATTGTGCCCACAAGTGCTGTTCACCTTACATACACACACTGCTTAGGCATCATGTCATCCTAACCCTTGTGGTACACATTCTGCAATAGAATACTTTGGTCTAGCAGGTATATTATTTATATTGGCATTGCATACCTTGCTATATTTTACTCCTCCAGGTACTTTTATGCCTAGCAGTGTTACAAAGTTTTGCAAATGTTTTTCCCTGTTGTGTCTCTCTATTTAGCATGGTCCTTCATTTATATTTATTTATTGTTTTTGTTTTGTTACTTTCCATTTATGTGGCTGTAATGCAGCAGTGGTCACCTCACCGTCAACCTGCCCTGCCATCCCCTGCTGGGTGTCCAGCTGTCTCCAGGCCTGCCTCTCTGTAAGGTAATGTATATCATACAGCAGGAGGTGACCTGGTAGCTACTATGGTGGCCTCTGGCAATCTGCTACTGGTGGGAGATAAGTTGTCTATCTAGAGATGCCATGGTAGGTCATAGTATGTAACCTGTCAGGAGTGGGAAGTTGTGCTGAAGGCTCTGGTGAACTGGGGACTTGAAATCCAAATGGAAGGGCATTGTTAGATGTGACTGACCTCTGGCTGGCTGAGGCACAGGGCAGAATGAATGTCACCTGTCACTTCATCACTTCCCATTCCTGGTGCTCCTCTTTCTTGTGTTTCATTTCCTTCTCCAGTATGTGATCCAATCCCCTCCCAGCAACAATTATCTTCCCTCTGTTTGTCTGCCTGTCTGTATCTCTTCTTTGTGCCCCTTCCTTTTGTGTCAGCACCTCCCCTGTTTGTCTTTGTTTTGTGTTTGTTTGCTCCTGCTGCCATCCCTATAACCTCTTTCCTACTCACACCTTCCTCTTATCACCTTCCCCTCTACAGTTTTTGGGAGAAAAAGAGAATGGATCTGTCCCTCAAAAAATACCCCTGCTTTCCCATCCCATCCCATGCTTCCCTTCCTCTTGCCCTTCTGTGTGTTCCTTTGCTTGCTATTCCCTCTTTTTGACTGTCTTATACAACCATCTTCTTCCCATTTACAATAACAAATAAGTAGGGACTTTGATGTGAAGGTGTTGTGAGAGCTCTCTGCTGTTCTCATAGTGGTGCATCTTTCCTTCTGTGAATGCATATTGTCAGGAGAATGCTACATGCATGCTACTGGGCTCCTTAGGTTATGTGACAGTCATGCTGTAATGATGTTCTTTATCTGACCTGTGGGGGTTTTGTCAGAGCATTCCCTACTTAGTTCATCCCTGTTACAGAAAGTAACTCCTGTTACATTGTTAATCAGCTTTGGGCCACATAGCACTACTTTGATCATGTTATTTTGCCATTATGCAGCCACATTAAATTATGTTTCTGAATCCTAGCCTACATGCATCAAAACTATTTTTTGCTGTCATGTCTAACATGACAGCAGTATCAGTTTTTTCACAAATATTTAAAAGTATGAATTGATAAAGAAAAGAGTAAGATATGATTCATATATAGACTGCGTTTGTCAAACTGAAAAAATTACAACTCTGTATGTTTGTTGTGAACCACATGACAGGCCATCCAAAAGGCAATGTAAGTATGCTAGTGCTACCTAGAAATTGATTCCTTTGTCTGAAACCATTTGAGATTCTCTAATGAGAAGTACGCCATGATCCATTTATTTGATGGTTTCAAATATAAACATAAAAACACACACACACATTATCTTCATGTAAATATTTATTACTGCATGAGTTCATAAGTTATTAAGCAATTACTAAGCTAATGGACCTAGGAGGCCCTTTTAAGCTTTGCCATGTTAAATGTTACAGTGAGGGGTCACGCATAAATGCAATAAGTTAAAAATCCTTTTCCTGCAGAAAGATATATGATTTTTTGTTCTGATATGATAAGAAATTGGGATGCATACAGTCCTGATAACAGTCTCACCTGCAAAGTGATAACAAACCATAGAAGCTTCCCAGTGGAACCTAGTATAATTCAGAATCTCACACCTTGCCAATGTATTTATGATTTTATTTTGAATGCATTTGTCTGCTTAACAAGATGGAAAATAATGCATATTGTTTGTGAAATTAGTCTAAAGACATTTGCAATAAAGATGCTGTGAAATTCTTATGATAAAGAAAAATTCAGAAAGTCAAAAACATGAGCTGTATCTTCACTATGTTTGTAAACCATCACTGGCCCCAGTTTTAGCCCTTTGAGCCCATACAGTGTCACAGCCAAATAAGCTCATTCTTGTAGGGTATACCTTATTTGACTGTGTAAAGATGTGACATAGAATGTCCACAAGAAAAAGTTATAATGGTAGTTTACTGATGAGCATCTGACACACCAAATCAAAATGGGCACTGCCACTTGCAAGCCAGATCACTGAATGTTTAACTATGATGAAGTGACAGCAAGGTCACATACCTTCATCCATGGACTACCTCCATACCCAGCAATTACAAGCACTCTACTAACTGTGGGTAGTTCAGATGTCTGATTGTGATCAAATAGAAGATGTATTCCAACTAGTTTCACACAAATGTGCATTAGCATTAGCCTTGATAAGCCAGTCTCACACACACACACACACACACACACACACACACACACACACACACACACACACACACACACACACACACACACACACACACACACACACACACACACACAATGTGTGTAGTTTGCTACATTAAGTTCATTAGCTACAGGTGCAGTACACACCCAAATACTGTAATGGCAGGGGTACAATTTTGTTCTGATCACATCCGTGTTGAAAAAATCATCAAAAATATCACCAAACACAGACATTGTATTAGGATATTGAGTATATTTCTGTTGAAAATGGATTCTTAATATCTCCCTGTTGTTTTCACTCAGCTTTTAAAAAATACAAACATTGGATTAACTTTATGACTTACATAGTGTAAAAAGTAACAATTTTAGAATACAAAGCATACCTATTAGAGTTGGAGAGTGGAACAGATAATTAAAGATCGTTTTATTTCAGAACACAAATCACATAATTGCACAGAGAATAAATACTAAAGTGATTGGTTATTCCTAGCAGTTCAGAGTTGAGTTGTACCAAGGATCACTGGCAGTGATGGTTTGGACACAATCCAAGTATACATAGAAGAACTGGTTCAAACACTTCCAAAAATGAAAAACTAGCAAATACAAAAAGGAGGAAGCAGCGAGGACACAAAAAATACAGTTTAATCCAAATACTGTAAGCGCTTTCGTCGGTAGTAATACACCAACTTCTTCAGACAAACTTCATATCTCCACATACAACGCCTTAAATAATGCTAAATTGTATAATTAATTAATTAAATACATAACTGACAATCAAAGGCAAATCATCATAAATATGCAATAAAATTAACTGTTTTAAATTAAAAACTAGAAATAGAATTAGAAGTAATAGTACTTCTAAGCTTCTCAGTCAACCAAGAAATGGATAATTGATTAGGGAGAACATAAACCAACTTCTATCATAAACATAAGAACTTTGTAAACCAAATTTTTACATGTATATAAATAAATATAAAATATGTATTTACCTAATAGATCTATTATGTCCATTAAAAACCAAACCCAAATTCATGCTAGACAAATAACCAAAACCAATCAAATTCTAAATATTGAAAAGTATTTTATATAAAAATACACCTAAAAAGTATGTATAAGTAAAACTATATGTGTAAATACTTCATATACAATTTAATATCCCCAAGGACCACGACAAAGGGTAACAATATAATTTCTCAAATATTGCTATCTACCAAGAGCTTTAAGTTTAAGAAGACATTTGACAGATATACAATCATTGAGACCTGGTGGAATGTGTGCTGACATGCGGACTTGCCATTTTAATTTGCACTCCTCTAGTTTCAGCTCCCAAGGTCCACCTCTAATGTTACGTTCAACTTGTTGTAATACAACAAACTCAAACTTATGATTGGGATGATCTATAATATGTCTCGCTAAAGCATAAGTAGTAGTAGTGTTCTTACTAATGCTATAAAGATGTTTGTATATTCTTTGCTTAATTTTTCTCTCGGTTTTCCCAATATAGTAGGCTTCACAGCATTCACATAGTGCTCCATAGATGACCCCCTGAGACTCACAATTAAACTTTCCTTCTATGTGGTATATTTTGCCTCTAATTCTAACTTTATTTGTTATTTTAATGTATTTACATTGTGGACATCTACCACATCTAATCATGCCCATTCCTCGCTTATTAGATTTTTTTCCTCTCAACAAGACACTTTAGATTGGGTCCTCTTTAAAAAGTCATTAGGGGTACTTCCCTAATTTAGTGAGGTTGTTGTCTTCCATAATAAAGGACCAGTTTTTAGTAAGGATATCCCATATGTATTGAGAGTCCAAAGAATATGCCATAATAAATCTATTGCCTATATTGGGGGTTGAATGATCTACTATTGACGGGCTAGTTACATCCCACATTAAATGTTCATGCTCATAACCCCTACAGACAATTGGACGGAAATGGCCCAATAGCCTTTTCCTATCAACCTCTTTGAAAATGTTACTAAGGAACCCTAATGGATAGCCCCTTTTAAGGAACATAGATTTTAAAAGGGCGCATTCAGCTGTGAAGTCATCATACCCAGAGACCATTCTAGCCGCTTGCCCTTTAACTATTGCCTTTTTCTGATGATACGGGTGGCTACTTCTAAAGTGTAAAAAGGCATTTGAATAAGTGGGCTTACGGTAAACAGTGGTTCTATACCTTTGGTTAGGGCTATCTTTACTTATGTGCACATCCAAAAAGTTAATATCTGCCATGCCTACTTGGAACGTAAAGTCCAAGAAGGAAGTAAAATATTTGATGTTGGTAATAAATGTCTCAATTAGGTGTACATCACCTTTCCAAATGAAACACATGTCATCTTGGTACCTTGTGTACCAGACAACATGTTCCTTATAGAATAGGTCCTTAAAAAAGAAAGTCCTCTCCCAAAATTCCATGACACAGTTGGCAAAGCTACTGCCACATGGTGACCCCCATGGCAATTCCACTCTTTTGTAAAAAAAGTGACCCATTAAACCACAAAAAATTGTTTGCTAAAACTATTTCCAACAGAATAATAATGTTCAATAATGTTGATACCACTGTCTTCCATGCCTTTCAAATGTAAAAATTCTCTTCCATTCAATACCCAATACGTGGGGAATAACAGTGTAGAGATCTTTGATATCAACTGTTAGAAAGACAAATTTATCATTAAACTCTAAGTTGTTAATACTATTTAGAAAACTCCATGAGTCATGGCATATTTGTGGTTCAGACTTAACAAAAGGTTTCAATTTATGGTCAACATATTTTGCACACGCATATGTGACATAACCTCTCCCATCAACTATGGGTCTAAATGGAGGGTTGTAAATATCTTTGTGCAATTTAGGGGACCCAAACAGTGTCGGTATGATGGGTGCTGGCATTATTAAATATTGGAGAGTGTCCAAACCAATACTTCCTTCAAGAAACAAGTCATTAAGTATATTATTAACATTTCTGTATGCACTATTAAGCTCATTAAGACTTACTAACTCGTAAACATCAGAATCTAGATATGCTCGCATTCTATCTAGATAGTCAAATTGGTCCATGAATATGAGACCCTCACCCTTGTTGGGTTTCATGACCCAAATATTACAAGAGTTTAGTAAATTAATAAAGTCAAGTTCATCTGTAGAGATGTTCTTTTTTGGTTCAGGCCTTTTGACATCCTTGGCCAATAGCACTCTAATGTCCATTTTGCTAACTTTTTCGAAGATGGCCAATGATGCCTGCACCGGTGGATTGAACAGGCTAGAGACTCTCAGACTGTCTGTAAGTGCTGAATTATTGCCCATCATAACAGATAAATTGAGTTTACGGACAAAAGTTTTTAGGTCCAAAATTGTTTTGACCAAGTCTGCTCTCCTGTCAGGAACAAACGAGAGCCCCTTGACAAAAACATTCACAATGTCTTCATTAATCTGTAGAGAGCTAAAATTATAGATCTTAAAATCACCCTCGACACTTACTAGTATTTGTAGAGAGCCCTGGTTCATCTCCTTCTGCGATTCTGGCGTTTCTTGCGTTGCCCCTGTGTCCTGTTGTGATTGTGCTGGTTGTAATTCTGCTGGTTCCCACAGCTGTTCCGAAAACCCTGATGATTGATAAAATTGGGTTGCCCATTAGGATTAATAGCACCAGCAGCATTATCCTGCTGTTGAAAATTATTTGTCTGCTGGTTATTCCTAATACGCTCACTTCTACGAACTAGGGGTGTAGAAGCACCATTTTCCAGCCACTCGGGACTATGCGACTCCATTCCATCCTCATGAGAGCTCTGATTGACTAGGCTCTCACCATTGATATTCAAATTAGTGATTAAAGGAGGTGGCAGATAGGCCATACCTCTTGCATATTCATTAAGGTCCCTTGAGATCTTTTCCATTTTTGTTTCGATTGTTTTAGCTAAACTAGTCTCAATGCTAGAATAAATACGAGTGTATTCATATCTATATCTGTCAAAGTCTCTATTGTTTATAATGGTATGTTCCAAAAGTTCCAGGTCGGTTTTCAAGCTTTCAATTTGTACCCCATAATGTTTGATGAGCACAGTTAAAAAAGCAATACCTTGATGGTCGAATAGTGTAATCAGATCGTGATGAAACTCAGAATTGTTGTTAAGCCCAACTGGGTATCGTCATTGCCGCAAGCCCTTAGGAATGATTTTTTTATTAATGCATTCTTGTAGATAGGATACCTCTAATTGGAGCTTGCGGTACTTGTACAGCTTCTGATCAAATTAATTTAACTGAACACTGATAGAGTTAATGTCACTGATAGCCCCAGCGGTAACCCCAGCATTATTCGAATTGAAAAAAGAAACATCACGTAAAAAAGTATTCATATTAGGTACTGACCCAGTTCTCACTCCATTTAATGTATTAGGAGACTGTCTCTGCTCATCATGAGGGTGCTGGTGATTGTCGGTATTGTTGTTATTAATGGTATTGGCTTTGCGAGGTAATGCCGGCAACAATACATTTGAACTATTGGAAAGTAAACAAAACTGTCCATTTGAACTTGGCTGACTTGCAATGTTTCCATTTGTCCTAAATGCTCCAGCACTAGTTGTGCCATCAGTATGCTGACTCAAAGAACTGGGAAGAACTGGTACAAAGACAGCTAATATGGGGGGAGGGTCGCCTCCAGTATCAATGATATGTTACACTTTAACATTGCGAGCAGACATGGAGGATTTGTGCTGCTGCTGAGAGTAAACATGAAAGATTGCATTTGCATGTACACAATGTTCAGCAACAAAGCATTTACTGTTTATATGGTTTGGTCAGTTTGTATACACCTAGTTTGAAGTTTGTAGGCATTTGCAAAGGGGACACATACAGTGAAGTGTTGCATGCTCAGGTGAAAATCATTGAAAAAAATAAAAAAAATGTAGTTATTCTTAATCCTTTTTCAAATATAAATGCAGCTTCTGAATAATATTTTTGTTATCAAATGAACACAGATGCCCCCCCCCCAAAAAAAACTCAGCCAACCCAGATTACTATACAGTTGTCACACCATTATAAGATCAACCTCTGCTTTTTCCAGCCCTGAAAAAATGTCCAAGCTACAGTTTTATCTTCATACTGTTTTATGTTTAATATGGCCATTTTCTACTTCTTGTTCTATTTATATTAGAGTGTTTTTTTCACCATTCAGTTTTTCCTTAATTTCTTTGTTTTATTGCAGCAGCAGCAGTAACTATATTAAATAAACCCCTTTGTTAAGCATGTTCCAGTTCCTGCTCCTCACTGTGAATATATTCTTTATTTAACAGTACTTTCCATTATTGCTTTCCTATTTTTCTTTTTCTACTTTTTAAAAGCCCATTCTCCATCAAGAGAAGCAGTTGCCACTGCCCTACTTTTACATCATGCTGTCCTCACTTTCTTCTGTAATTATTTCTCTTTTGGTGTCATTTTTTTACCTTTGAATAGTTTTGCTTCCTAAAAGACAGTATTGACACTGACCACATTTTTGTATGGAGATTGCGGTACAGAGTGGAATGGGAAATTTATACCCTTTTCCCCAATGTAGCGCAATCTCAGTGTTTGGTATATTTAATTAGCAGGGGGTGAGGAGGTGCAAGAGGGGCTTGCCCCCCTGCAAAAACATTAAAATAATTAGCAGGGGGCGAGGGGAAGAGGGGAGAGCTTGCTCCCCTGTGAAAGCATTAAAAATAGAATTTTTATTTATTTATTTTAATGTTAGAAGTTCTGAAACATTGATCATATGGTCTCGGCTATATGAATTTCAAAGTTTCGGAACTTCTATACTCTAAAATAGATCCATCCGTATATATATATATATATATATATATATATATATATATATATATATGGTGTGTGTGTGTGTGTGTGTGTGTGTGTGTGTGTGTGTGTGTGTGTGTGTGTGTGTGTGTGTGTGTGTGTGTGTGTGTGTGTGTGTGTGTATTCACACACACACACACACATATATATATATATATATATATATATATATACATATATATATATATATATATATATATATATATATATATATATATATATATATATATATATATATATATATATATATATATATATATATATATATATATATATATATATATATATATATATCCCCCACACCACACACACACACACACACACACATATATATATATATATATATATATATATATATATATATATATACACACAGTGGATATAAAAAGTGTACACACCCCTGTTAAAATGTCAGTTTTTTGTGATATAAAAATGAGACCACAGTAAATCATTTCAAAACTTGTCCCACCTTTAATGTAACCTATAACCTGTACAATTCAATTGAAAAACAAACAAATCTGTTAGGAGAAAAATATAAAAAATAAAAAGCATACAATAAGCTGGCTGCATAAGTGTGCACACCCTTATAGTAATACTCTGTTGAAGCACCTTTTGATTTAATTACAGCATTCAGTCTTCTTTGGTACACACCTGCCATCAATTAAATAGACTGATTAACCCCAAATAAAGTTCAGCTGTCCTAGTAGGATTTTCCTGACATCTACTCAGTTGCCCGCTACAGCAAAAGCCAAGTTTTGTAGAGAACTTACAAAGCATCAAAGGGATCTCATAGTTGAAAGGTATCACTCAGGATAAGGGTACAAAAAACTTTCACAGCATTGGATATACCATGGAACACAGTGAAGACAGTCATCAAAAAGTGGAGAAAATATGGGACAGCAGTGACATTCCAAAGAACTGGAAGCCCCTCCAAAACTGATGAAAAGACAAGACAAAAACTGGGCAGGGAGGCTGCCAAGAGACCTACAGCAACACTGAAGGAGCTGCAGGAATTTCTGGCAAGTATTGCTTGTGTACAACATGCGACAACAATCTCCTGTATTCTCCATTAGTCTGGCCTATGGGGTAGGGTTGCAAGATGGAAACATTTTCTTACACAGAAAAACATCCAGGCCCGGCTAAATTTTAAAAACAATGCATCATGTCTCCCAAAAGCATGTGGGAAAATATGTTATGGTCTGATGAGACCAACAAACGTTTTGGCTACAATTCTAAAAGGTATGTTTGGCGCAAAACAACACTTTGCATCACCAAAAGAGTACCATCCCCATGGTGAAGCATGGTGGTGGCAGTATCATGCTTTGGGGTTGCTTTCCTTCAGCTGGAACTGGGGCTTTAGTCAAGGTGGAGGGAATTATGAACAGTTCCAAATACCAGTCACTTTTGGCCCAAACTTTCAGGCATCTGCTAGAAAGCTGAAGATGAAGAGAAATTTCACCTTTCAGCATGACAATGACCCCAAGCATACATCCAAATCAACAAAAGAATGGCTTCACCAGAAGAAAATTAAAGTTTTGGAATGGCCCAGCCAGAGCCCAGACCAAAATCCAATAAAAAATCTGTGGGGTGACCTGACGAGGACTGTGCACAAGAGATGCCCTCGCAATCTGACAGATTTGGAGCACTTTTGCAAGGAAGAGTGGGCAAACATTGCCAAGTCAAGATGTGCCATGCTGATAGACTTCTACCCAAGAAGACTGAATGCTGTAATTAAATCAAAAGGTGCGTCAACAAAGTATTAATTTAAGGGTGTGCACACTTATGCAACCAGCTTATTGTACGAGTTTTATTTTTTATATTTTTTCCCCTATAAGATTTGTTTGTTTTTCAATTGAATTCTACAGGCTATAGGTCACATAAAAGATGGGACAAGTTTTAAAATGATTTATTGTGGTCTATTTTTTTAATTTAACCAATGTGTGTACACTTTTTATATCCATTGTGTGTATATGTATATGTATATATATATATATATATATATATATATATATATATATATATATATATATATATATATATATATATATATATATATATATATATATATATATAGATTTGTACACACACACACACACACACACAAACAAACACAGAGGAATTTAATGAACAGGTAGTGGAAATTATTCGGGAGTTATTAGGGAAGAAAGAAATTTCTTCAGAAAATATAAGTTGGGAGTAGGATGAAATGAAAGTGATGTTTAAAAATAGGGCAGGAATAAAATAAAAAGAGATATGATTAATAAGTAACAAGAATTATTTAGGGGTACTGACAAAGGTTAAAGTATTGCAGAATGGGGGAATCTCACAGAACAAGAAGAGGTGCAACTGCAGAGTGCTAAAGAGAAAATAAGGGACTACCTGGACAATATGCAAGAGTTTAGAAATATTGCTGTTAAGCAACTGTTTTTTGATAATAATTCCAGAGCACAAAAGCTTTTAGCACAACAGCTCAAGCAACAGAAAATAGAAATGGTTGTTGCCAAGCTTAGGGAGCCTATAACAAGGAAAATAACCAGAGATCCTGTAGAGGTATTAGAAATATTTTGGAAATTTAATGAAAATCTGTATAAAGCAAAGATATGTGGAAATCAAGAAAAAGAACAAAAGGAAATGTTTATGGAAGAATTAAATATGCAAAGGTTAGAAGTGGATGAGCCTCAGTTGTTAACAGCATAGGAGGAGATGAGATAAAAATGGTGATGTACAACCAGTCTACAGAAAAGTCTTCAAGAATAGATGGTATTCCTGTGGAAGTTTGGAAGTTAGGAGGAAATAAAATTATAAAGATCTGGAAATATTTGTTTAATGGTATTTTAAGAGGAGGGGAGCACCAACATCTTGGAAGAAAGCTATGGTGGCTGTAATACCTAAAGATGATAAAGACCCATCAAATCCAGCTTCACATAGGCCCATTTCAATTCTAAAACATGATTATAGAGTGTTTATGTCTATAATGGCTAAAGGAATGGCAAAGTTAATGCCAAAATTGATAGATGAGAATCAATGTAGTTTTGTGGAGGGGAGGCGAACACTTAACAACATTAATAGAACAATGAAGATCCAGTGGGAAGCAGAATATAAGAAAATACCACTGGTATTGGTAGGCCTTGATGCAGAGAAAGGATTCGACAGAGTAAGCTGGGGTTTTATGAGTAGGGCAATGGAAGCATTTTCATTCCCTGATAGAATAATAAGGTTAATAAGGAGGATATATGAGGGATTGGAGGCAAAAAATAAAGTGTTGGGGGGGGGGGGGTTTCCTCTCTGGTACATTTTGTTTGAACAGAGGAACCAGGCAGGAGTGTCCTCTTTCCCGCTTGTTATTTGTGTTATATTTAGAACTATTGGCAAAGAAAATAAGGGACTCAGAAATTCAAGTATATAATTGGTGTGATAATCAAGAAAAGTTGGCTGTATTTGCAGATGGTATCACTTTGTAGCTGATAAAACCAGAAACAGACATTTCAATATTGAGGGGCATTCTGAGACAGTTTCATGTCTTTTCAAGATACAAAATTAATGAAGATAAAAAAGGCAATAGCTGTAAACTATGTAGCCACACAAGAATTGGTTCAGCAATACCCATATTTATGAGGACATAATAAAATGAAGTACTTAGAGGAGTATATGTAAAAGAGATTCTGTTATAGCAGCTAAGGATATTTGGGAAGAGACTAAAAAAAGATAATACAAAAACTGAACAAATGGAAGTTCTGTTTTATGGATACGGATAGCAGGATACAATCAGTGAAAATGTTTTTAGTCCCTTTAGTTTTATATACAGGTCAAGCATATTTATATCAGCCAGAGGAGAAGTTGTAGACAGCAATTATTAAGAGGGGAATAGTCAAGTGAGATAAGTTGATCCTTCCAATACAACAAGGTGGTTTGGAATTATCTGATTTGAATGGATATTTCAGAGCTACACAGCTAAGGCTCCTATACACAGCACAAGAAGAAAGCTATAATTCAAAGTGGAAAGGAATGATGATGAAATGTAGGAAGTTCAAGAAATAAGTAGAGACTGGGATTTTAGACACAGATCCTTAAGGAGAATAACAATAACCATTCAGAATATTATATTCATAAAGTAGCAGAAAGCATTCTAAGATCTAAGCCAACATGGGAATGGAGCAAGGAGATTCTGCCAATAGGAATAACTGCAATTAGGGATACCGAGAATAGGCAAGAGGGAGCTAGAATTTACTAGAGAAAACTGGCAAAAGAACCAAGGTATTGGGAGCAAATAATCAGACAGGTAAAGGTAATAGAAATGGAAGAGGCCAAGAATGCATTTGGACTGCAGGCTAGAGGCCTTCCCTATCAACAATGGATATCAGAGTACAGGCAAAGAGAAAGAAATAGGGGGTTCTAAATGAAAGACCAGAACTGGTAGAGTTTTCCGTAGAATCTAGAACAGAAGATGTTGCTAAAAAGGGACAATTAGTGGGGTATATAAAATATTACATGATAAATATAGGAATCAATCATAGGAGGTTACAAAGGATTGGGAAGAGAGACTGGATAAGCAATTCACAAAGAAACAATGGAAAGATAGATATATGGCTCCCAAATATGCAACAAAATCTAAAAGATAAAGGATCTTTGCTTGGAAGTGTTGGCGTAAGTATTTCTATACGCCAAGCAGACTTCAAAAAAAATGTATCAGGTAGATTGCAAATGCCGGAGGTGTGATAGGAAGAAAGAGGTAATTAGGGACATCTTTTTTGGGAGTGTAATGAGTTGGCCAGCTTTAAAAATTTCCTGCAGACTGCTGTGTCAGAAATACTGGGTGAGCTAATTTGTGTAACTAAGGAAATCATTTTTTGAGCTGTGTTACAGAATCAGAATTGCTTTCACATAATAAGGTCTTGGTGAGTTTATTTCTGGTGGTTGCTAAGAAAGCAATTACTACAAAATGGAAATCAAAATCTAAACCAACTATACCAGAAGTAGTGAATATAATAACAGAAATAAAAGAACAGGAGGTGGGATCTTTAGAACAGGGTAGGATCAAATTACATAGGTAAAAATGGGAATTGTGGGAACAGTACATGCAGAATAATGTTTTTGAGGAGGAATGAGATCTAATGGAAGGCAGACATTGAATGAGCTATGTAATGTTTGACAATGACTGTATAGAACATTATATGTGATGTATAATGTTTGCAACTGAAAATATTTCAATATTTTTTTCATTTATATAAATGATTGCCTGTGTCATCAGTGATAATTCAATAAAGATATTTCTTGTTTTAAAAAAAAGTTAAATAACTTGCCACTGAATTGGCAGCCTTGTTTGACACCTCAAGAAATGTTAATTTTATTACCAAGGTGACCATTTATTAAAGGCCTAAACTAGGAATTTTCATAAATACTGCATAAAACATGCACAAATTTAGAACCAATACCATGAGAATTCAGTATATCCCATACACTTTTATGTGAAATCATATCAAAGGCTTTTGGGTATCACATGAAATAAGAAAGAGTAATATTATCAATGATTTCATGTAATGCTGGTAACATTTCCCTCTTCAGTCTCCTCTTCACTCCAAAAGACCTCTATGAAATTTATTTAAGAAAATATGACTTAGTCTAACGTAGTATTTTACAGAAAATGTTATACCCTGTGTTTTTTAATGTAATGGGTCTCAAATTTTGAATATCTTGTTTCTCCCCTTTCTAAGTATAAATTTAGTAACTCTGTGACACACAGACTTACTAGTTATGCCTGTATCTAACCATTTATTTAATCCATTTAGAAAAATAAGTTCTGTCTATTAGACATACTTTTATGGAACTCATAGATATTGTCATCTGTACCTAGGGACGAATCAGCAGATAGGTCATACAAAAAAGCATCCAATTCTGATAAGCATATGTGACCATCTAATACATTAATGTCTTGTACCCATAACACCATCAATATTAAGCAACCCTACCATTAATTCAGAATATTTTTTAACTTCTTTTTAAAACAGAGATACTTCTTGTTTAGAACCTTGAATAACATATCATTGCTTTGCTAAAAAATATCTATTCTAGCAGCTGTTTTTTTTAAGTCTGTCACTTTCCAGGCAAACATCAGAGTCTACAGACTTTAAGAAACCCTCATAATTCTTCCAAGAAGAGAAATAATGTATTATTTTTACTGAGAAGTTGTTTTGTTCTATAGAACAAAATACAATATGTTTTGCTTTATAGAGTCCACCGCTGTGACCAATTTTCACTGAAGTCAATGACTACTTGTTCCTATAACAGATGCAACATATTTATCCATTCTATTCTTCTTTCAACCCACCCGATTAACTTTTTAATAACTTTATCAACCATTAAACTAGATACATTGCCAACAGGCTCAAAAACCAATGCCATATGATCAGTTATATTTATATGAATAAGAACAGAGGAAATTAAAGAAAAAGAATCTGCATAAGAAAAACATTCAATCTCAGTAGATAAGCTACCTCTGTGATAAACTGGCCCTATGTAAGGTCCTAAAACAAGATTGTTGGTGTCTAATATCTCATCCAGTAACTTTACATCTGCTCTTTTTTGTTTGCTATCATATGGCAGTTCCAGTTTCCTACAGCTAGAATGGGACAGCTAAGACTTAAAAATGTTGTAATACAGGAAAAACATCTTCCCCATTTTTTTAGCTGTAGGAACATAAACAACGAGTTTAATAATCTCCAGCTAGGATTTCATATTACAAATAAGAATTTATCCTGGAATAATAATTAATACAGCTAATAACATACTGGATTAAAATAAAATAGTTATACAGAACATTAATGTCTTTCAAGGCTCCAAACAAGTTTATGCCTCCAAACAACCTCAGTCTGATTTTTTTTATTTTCATGTTTTATTTTTATTTTATTATTTTTGTAAATCAGTAAGTAATCCTATATCAAGTAAACAGAGAATATCAGCCCTTGCCTGTATAAAAAAATGTAAAATGTATAATCTGCGACATTCATTAATCACATTTAAACTGCTAATAATAAGATTATCCTTTTCCTTTCTAAAAAAAATGATTATTAGACCCTTGTCTCAGCTTCCCTTTTTGTAGCACCTTAGCAATAGTGGTACAATTTTCATCCATTTCCTCATTTCCAGAACTTTGTATATCATCACTGCTGTCATCCTCCCTTCAATCACTATCAGGCACCTCTTCTATAGTACTATACCCAATACTTGGCATGTATTAGATGTAGTAAGAGGAACATTTTCTTGCACAGCCTTAATATGTGGTTCTATAAATGTTTCTTCAGGAAACTCCTCAGTCTCTGATAAATAAATATATATATATATATATATATATATATATATATATATATATATATATATATATATATATATATATATATATATACATATATATATATTTTTTTTTAACACCTTTATTGAATTATCACTTGTGACATAGGCAAATTTCCTGACATATTTTTTTTTATGTTTGGCATCTTACATAACTTGCTTAGTATCTTCAACATATTTTGTAATTAATGTAGAACAGTCAAATCAAAAACGTCCAACAGTTTTACATTCCCTACAAGAAGGAACACAATTAGAAGCAGAATGGCCTTGAGTACCACACTGACTACAATGTCGCTTATTATAATTTTGAATCAGATATGATAACCATCACTGGATATATGTTTCACTTTACCATGCTGCTTAAATAGCAAATCCAGCACTTCCCAAGACCCATTCCACAAATCCCTGTTATCTTACATTTTCTTTATATCAAAAACACATTCACAGTGAAATCAAAAATACTGCCTAATAAAAGTAACATTACTACCAACATTTCTAAACTACAGAATTATTTTTAGTTTAATGTTGATATTCAGGGCTGAAAAAGTATA
This sequence comes from Protopterus annectens, assembly GCF_019279795.1. Taxonomy (NCBI): domain Eukaryota; kingdom Metazoa; phylum Chordata; order Ceratodontiformes; family Protopteridae; genus Protopterus; species Protopterus annectens. Next base: position 257,387,828 of record NC_056747.1, read on the forward strand.
CTGCACACCAATGACTGACACAAACTTTTCAAATCAACCTGTTATAAAAATCGATCTGTAGTCTCAAAGGTCATATCCAAAAGGTGTCCTTCCCCACCTGTATAAATGCATATTTTAATTGGTGAATCCCAAAGGAGCAACAATAAAATCCCAAACAGTATACCAATCAATAATAATCCTTTTAGTGGATGAAATATGTACCACAGGTAATAGATTTGTTTTTGTATTGCTCCTAACAAGTTCAGTCTGTGACCTCTTCACAACAGTAGCATATGAAACACTAGAAACATCCGCTGTTGGTGTTTGCAGTACACTATCTGGTCCCAGGACTGACTGGAAAACACAGGAACAGGAGTAACTTCCTTCATTTTATCTCCTGACTACTTATTTACCATAGTAACAACTGTTTCTTTAGGATTAATTTTATCCATCATTTGACTCAACAAATCTACATGTTTAATCTCCAAGTCTTCAGCACTGATCAAATTTACAAGCAATTTATATGGTAAACCATTAGAAGCCACTGTAATACTTCCTACAGGATTTTCAGCAAAAGGAACAGCACCCACTCCATCCACCTCCTGCTTCTGCATTTTGCAACCACTCTCCAGCTCGCTGCAACACTTCCTCCTATGAAAAGAGTAGGGTTCCTTTATTTAAAATGTATTTGCATTATAATAAAGATATATATATATATATATATATATATATATATATATATGTATATCTTACTTATTATTTACATATAAACACTTGTCTTACATATTAATGCTTTTGTTGATCGTTTGACCCCCACTCCAAGTTCCACAACCACAATCTTATTTTTCCAATATTTTAAACACCTTCATTGAATTATCACTTATGACAAAGGAAAATTTACATTTATTTACATTTATATAAAAGTAATCAAACTGTACTAACAAGTTCAAGTTTACAAACATTATATGCTATATATCATATAACATAAGCAACATTACATAAATTATTAAATTCCTGCCCTTTTTTAAACACATCACAAACCATACTGACACACTCCCAGTTGTAAACATTATACATCACGTATAATCTCCCCAATCATTTTCAGTCAAACATTACCTAGCTCATTTAAGTCCTGTGTTCTTTTAAACCTCATTCCTCCCCTGTATGTATTTTCCCACAATTCCCATTTTTCCTATATTTTCTTTCAGTCTCTGGTTCCATATAATCCATATTAAATTAAACATTGTTTTCTGTTTTCTTTACATATTCCCTATTTATCCTTATAATACCAATATTCAGCATTATCCATATGAACATTTTCTGCTTTTTATATCTTCAAAATAATTCATTTCTGCTATCTTCCATAATTAACATAGTCTCTTACATTTCAAAAAACACGTTCAACAGTTTCAGCTTCTTTACAGAAATGACACACTCTTTCTTCCTTTTTCTTATAATGCATATTGCCTCTTATAGGTATTTTTTATAATCAGTCTCCACAAAAAAATCTTGACATTCCAACATTTTTTTTACATCTTTTCATTCTTCATTTTATATCCTTAACTTTTTCTACTTCCAAATCTTTTCATGGATGAATATTATAAAATGTGCAAATAATATGTTATACCATTACATTCTCTCCCTTTATATTGCATCAAAATTAATTTTCCATAATATTTTTTCTTGATATATTGTCATTTGTTCATTCCTATGTTCTCTAACTCTTTTAAATCTTTTAAACGTTTGTCATTCCTTTCTATATTTTTCTCTTAAGATAATGGTAATTAATTCCTTATGATTTTCTTTCATCCATTTAAGTATCCTATACAAGTTTAATGATGATACAAATACTATAGGGTTTATCAAACCAAGTCCCCATTCCTCTTTAGAAACATACAGTATACCCCTTTTAACTGGGTTCAGATGAGATCCCCATATAAAAGAGAATGTTATGTTATACATATCTCTCTTTCATATTCCAGAAGTAAAATGAAGACTCCTGCTAAGTAAGCCATTCTCACTAATAATACTGACTTTATTAAATATACTTTCTTTGTATAGGATAATGTATACGTTTTCCAAAAAAGTACATGTGATTTTTATTTTTTCCATTATTTTTCCACTGTTGTTCCTTTATGTCTGTTTTACTAAACTGTATATCCAAAACTGAAATATTCTCCTTGCTAACCATAATATGTCCTATTATACCATTATATCCTAAACCTTTACTCTTCTCTTTATTCAATTGTAAACCTATTTTCCCAAATACTCATTTACATGGTTAAAGTTCTCTTCATTCTATCTGTATTTTTAGCAACTATTATAATATAATCAGCATAAGACTGCATAACAAGAAACTGAATTCCTTCCTTCATAAGACAACCTAATGTTTTTTGTTCTTGCCTAATGCTTGTTTGTTCATAAGACTTGATATAACATTCATTACTAAAATAAATATTATACTACTTAATGGGCATCTCTGCCTTATTCCTCTTTCTATTTTAATCCCCTCCCTTAACCATCCAATCACCAACATTTATATTTCATATTGTTCATAAGCCATCACACATACATTTTTTGTCTTGTTACTTAATTTATAAGACGTTAATATATCCCATAAAGTGTCATGCTATACAGTGTCAAATGCTTTACCTATCATAATCTTGACTTCTTCATTTCTATGTAAACAATCATATGCTATTTCTCTAATTATTAATACCAGTTCCTGACGACGTTTTCCCTTACTACTGTATATTGCATCATCTATAATATTGTTTATTTTTACTTAGATTCTTTCGTGCATTAGTTTCATTAAAAAATGTAATCTGTATTATTCAGAACTATTGGTCTCCAGTTCTGTATATCATTTTTGTCTCCCTTTTCAATATAAACTTAATTATTCCTTTACATAATTCTTTATATTTGAATCATTCTTTTAACCATTCATTAAGTACTTGAAGAAAATACTTTTCTTTCTACTACCATATCTCTGTACACTAGATACTCTATTCCATCTTGTCCTGCTGATGAATTTACATTTACTATAGACAGTGTCTTATCTAATTCTTCTAAATGTATCTCCTTTTTCTAAATCTCTATTATCATGATCTGTCAGATTTTTAACCATATAATACCTCTTTTCTATTTTTATACATTTTCTAAATGTCTTCTTTACAAATTCCTTAATTATTATCATAATCTATTTTTGTTTAGTCCATATTAGACCTTCTTCATCTTTTATTTCTCTCACCATATTATTTTCTTCTTTGATAATCTGGTTTAAATAAGGAGCCACCTCTTCTTTCTTACATTGCATCATACATGCCATTCTCTTTAATAAAATACTCTCTGTCATTCATTTCCAAATTTTAATATGTTTCTTTACATAAATTCATATATCTTCTCTTCATTAATCTCCTGCTGTCTATATGATTATCTATTTACATCTATTTAACATTTTTTTATATTTTTCTTTAAATACTAGCCACCATTCCGACCAATCTGTATAGAATTCTCTCATACTAATATGATCTTCCCAAAAGTCATTTATCATATGTTTCCCTGTTTCACTCCATTCACTTTCATTTAATCTTTTTATTCCTTTTCCTTTCTGTATATATCATTCTTCTCCTTTTATTTCTATCCAAACAGCCAAAGGGTCAGAACAAATTTTCTGTCACCCCTTCCTCGACAATATCTATACTTTTGGATGTCAAGAAAAAAAATCTGACTCAGTTTTATGTTCTCCTCTCTTATATTGCCATTTATTTATTCTCCAAATGCTTAATTTCCCCACACCCGTTTACTTCTAATATTTTTCTAACATCATTATTTTTCTTCTTTTTTATATTACAATTGAAATCTCCTGACATTGTTATATCCATATTTATACTAACATATAGTAAACATTTTTGAAACATAATTTATCTTTCCTTGCATGAGGTGTAAGCATAAACAGCAGTAACCCTATATACCTGTTCTTTTCATCTTATATCAAGAATTGTAACCCTTCCCATTATAACTAATGTCACATCCAATAGTTTAAATGTTGTATTGTATAGTATTCCTGTTCTTGAACATGTATCCTTCCCAAAATCCCAAATAATTGTGTTTCTCCATAACATCTCCTTCTGTAATCTTCTTCTTCTGTTAAAAATGTTACATCTTCTAGTACAATGATATCTACATCCAGATTTTTACACAATTTTTAAATATTTATCCTTCTTGTTAAAATTTTGAAAGTGTGTACATTTATAGCCACTATCCTACTAATATTCTGCTCTCTTTTGGGGAGTATTCCATAAATGGAATCCACTATCATTTTTATCCTTTCCCCTTTTTTTATTTTACGTTAGTTCCAATAATTTTTTGTTTTCTCTCTCTTACTGTTTTACCAACTGAATTTGTTTTTTCTTTAAATAAATTCCAGTGTATATCTACTTCATTGCTGATTTCAGATCCCTGTTCTATATTACTTCCCTTTTTCAATTTGACATCTTTTGTAATTGCTTATTCTACCACTTATGTTTGTTTTTGTAAAATAGTTCCAGTAGTTACATGTTCTTGTATTATTTCCTGTTCATTCTGCTTTTCTGTAATTTCCCCTCCCTCTCTTCATCACCTATTTTGCAATCCATCCACATGTCATGTTTCATTACATTTATAGCATTTCAAAATGCATTTTTGAATGCCCAGTTTTCCAACAATTGTAACATTTTCTTTTTACACAATTACTAATTAAATATTCTGATTTACCACAATAAAAACACATTTTAGGTTGTCCCCAATATCTCACAAACCCCGTATTCCCATCAACAGTTATAACATTTGGAAGATGTATAATATCATCACTTTCAATTTTCAAAATAATAGCGCAATCCTATCCCTTAGTCTATAAGCCTCTATTATCACAAATTTTTGAAATGTCCATTATGTTTTCATATTGTATTCAAGTATAGTCTTAAAGTCTCTTTTCAGCTTCAGTCCTAAAGTGTATAAGGATTTTCTTTTTTTGCTTCTGTATTAAAAACTTTTATAACATGAGTATTCCAATGAAAACAATCTTTCTTTTTTTCATATTCCCCCAAGAAGTTCTCCATAGCATGTGAGGTTTCAAAAATAATGTCACAAAAACTTACTTTGTTAATGTGAATAAATGCTCAAACATCATTAGCTTTTGTCCCCAAAGGAGGCATCAGTTTATCCCATACTTCATGTCTGTCAAGTCCTTTTTCTTGTTTGCTATAAACTCTTACTGTAATTGTTTTCTTTTTTCTTACTTCTGTGTGCTGTACTTTATCTGTACCCCTTTATTTCTTTCCCTTTACCTTATCTTTTCCCATATTACTGATATCTTCTTTATGTATTCATTCCATCACCTCCACTCACGATATGTCTTTAACATTCTCTATCTCTAGCTCAATCTCTGCACAAAGCCCTTCCAATAAATCATCCTGCAACCCTCCTGACTGGAGGTTTGTAATAATACATCCACTGGTTGATTCTTCCTCTTTTCAAAATAACCACTGCTGAAATAGCTCCTCAGAATCAACATCAGGATTGACAGCCTTCTCCCTCCATATACTGTTATCTGCATTCCCATCCATTCGTTTGGAAGACTCAGCTGTCTTCCCCTCTCTCTCCTTTGTTGACACTGCATCAAATGGCTGCAATGAAGGTATAATTACCTTCTCCCCTGAAATATCAACATACTCCTTAAAAGGCTTGACTGCCTTCTTTGCTTTATCTGACATACCTTCTAAAGGGTCCTTATGATTTAACATGCTAGAATCTTCACAGTCATGTTGCTGTGCTTCCATCTTCTCTGAACCACCACTTTGCCTAGAATGGAAGCAGGAAGTATGTATGAGTAATGGGTTCCTTTCACTGCTGAAAAGAGTAGAGGAAGTCCCTAAATGCCTTGGCCAAATTTTCCCTAGTAGTAGTATGAATGCCACCCCATGTCTCTCCTGAAAAGAAGCCACTAGCTAAGTGGGAACAACCCAGTCAACAAAAGGAGAAATACAAAAGAAATAAATACTGAAATATTAAGTACTTTTCTTGTAAATTTCACCAGGATCTGTTATAACTTAAATGTACTGTGGAGAATAGACAGACAAATTAAAATACTTCAGAAACTAAAGGAGTGATCAGAGATTTATCTAAAACAGCTTTCTCAGAAGGAATAATAAAATCCATTCAATTGAAAAGCAAAAGTCAAAATCCATTTCAATGAATCTCACTTTTATCAAATCCCTCTAAGCACAGCAATATATGCATTTATTTAAAGAATTTCTTACAGTATGTAAAAAGCTCCCCCATGCAAGATATAGCACCCCTTAACCTTTAACCATAATTTACAGTATTTCTCATAAGATACAAAAAACTACAGCTACCACGTTGTCTCGCTCTAATTCTAACATTAACTGTAAACCCTACTCTTATCTCTACTGTAAACGTCAACTCTAACCCCCTCCCAGACCCTACCTAAAAGACTAAGGTCAATAACGTCTGTACATATTACACAAAGGTATTCATCCAAATTGACTTCATTCATTGTCTGATGTCTGAGTAAATCAAATTTTACCAAGTGGACTTGATTTAAAACCTTTCAATAAAGGTGTCTAAGAGCAAGCTGTTCTGCTCCCCTCACAGGCTTTATATGTGAAATATAAATGGGAGTGAAAAAGAAAAGTGTAGCCTGTTGATCACCAACCACAAGCAATCTAGCAGTAACTAACCCATTTAAGTCAGCATAATGAGGAAGTTCAGGATAGTTGCTGGGCTGCAAACAGAGTGATGGCATGACTGAAAAGAAAAAAAGCTATGTTTATTCTGCATAAATAGCTAGACATACACAAGAGCAGTAATGGGCACCATGTTTCTGGCTTGTTACAGACAGGATGAATGCATCTCAGATGCTGAAAGATCTTCATCAAAAGCATTATGGGAGATACTTAATGGGAAGTCCTACATGTGTTTAGTAGGTAAGCAGTGTATGGTTGCCTGCAACTATTAAAAACAGGAAGAAAGGCACAAAAAAATAGAAACATCCAGCTACAAATCTGGACACCTAATCAGCATAAAATTTGAACGGCAAATAGCACATGACTCTTCCCTCTTCCAGTAGGAATGAGGGTTACTACTCAGAACCACATGAAAATAAAAACTGAGAAAAATGAAAGCACACTATCAAAGAGACAGCACAAAATATGTAGACTTTAATGAACTGTAATGCCAAATTCGACAACATAAGTTCATTTATTTTTGCTTCAGAAAAGAGGGACTTGTAAGATGTGTGTCGCCTTTCTTTAAATTATTGTTGCTACCTAAAACAACCTCAAGGCTATGCTGCTAAATGCTAGAAGTTTTAACATGAAACTGCACTCACTGGAAACAGTCCTCACCTTGGAAGACGCAGACATTTGTGCAGTCACGGAGACCTGGTTCAAGGCTGTGGAGAGCACCCCAGCCATATCGGGTTACACCTCCTTCCATACATTCAGACCACACACTGAAGGTGTAAAAACTAAAGGAGATGGTGTATCAATATCCATTAAAGATAAATACACCTCTAGATTGGTTAAACAGTATGATTCCCTGGAGATACTTCAAGTGCAATTAACTGTTGGTAGGACACCTATTCAAGTCATTGCCAGCTACAAGATCCCCTGCATGAATCAGGACATCCACTCTGCCTATTTGGATCTACTTGAGACTATCAAGATACATCCGAGCACCATGGTTTTGGGTCACTTTAACTACTCTTCCATTGACTGGGTAAATTACTCATGATCAAACTCACTTGCCCAAAGGTTCCTCAACTTTGTTAACTCCAGTGCCCTGGACCAGCTGGTTGACACCCTCACAAAGGGTTCAAACATCCTGGATATGGTGCTTGCCAATATGGGGGACCACTGTAGCACCTCCACTGTGAGGTCTTCTCTGGTGAGATCTGACCGCAAATCAGTCTCATTTGAAGTAACTATCACACCTAACCCCCCAGCGGCAACTAAACTAAAAAAATCATCAGAGCAGATTATAACCTCTTACGGGATGGTATAAATAGCTTCACTGCACTTCCCCCCTCAGATGGAACAGGCAACTATGCAGAGCTCTACACCAATGCTTTATACAAACATCTGTATAACTGCATTAAGTCGGCTGTACCTGAAAGGACCAAAACAAGCTCCTCAAGGAAGAGCAAACCTGTCCGGTGGACAACTGCCATTAACAGGCTTTATAATAACAGGAAGAAATTGAAATCTAAGAGTAAGAGGGAGTGAACCCTAAACTGGAAACGCTTCCTCCTCAGCTTAAACAAGCAAATAAGACTTCTTGTGAAGGCCTCCAAAGTAAACTATGAATCCAAATTTGCTTCTTCAACTAAAGTCAACCATAAGGCATTCTTTAGTTACACCCGTAACCTAAAAGGAAAGGCCCATATTTGTGCTGAACTGGTAGTTAATGATACCACATATACTGAGTCTGTGGACATAGCTAACCTATTGTCCGACAGGTTCTGTGAAAACTTCACTCCCATGTCCCCACCACATGTACCCCATGACATAACTGCCATTTGTCCCCTACCTTGTATCTCTAAAGAGCAGGTCGTAAATGCCCTCTCTAAGGCCAAAAACACAGCATCCATGGGACCTGATAACTTCCCAGGCTGTGTCCTACATGGGGTCCAACAAGAATTAGCAGCACTATTGGGTACTCTTTTCAATCACAGTCTAAGCACTGGTTTCTTGACCTTAGGAACTACAGACCTATTAGACTGACTAGCCTTATCTGCAAGGCCATGGAGCGAATCATCATGGACCTTATCAGCAAAGATATAGGTAATCTCCAAATACTTGACCTACTTAGTTTGGATTTGTCAAAGGGAGATCACGCTTGTTAAACCTGATGGACTTTTTCGAGATAGCCACCAAGGCTTGGACGAGGAGAAATCTGTGCATACAGCCTACCTAGACTTAGCCAAGGCATTTGACACTATCTCCCACTCAGACATCATTGACAAATTCACCCAGCTAGGTATCAACCCTTATATTGTTAGATGGGTCACTAAATGGCTCACTGATATAACCCATATAGTCAAAACTGGGGAATCCACCTACAACAGCAGATCTGTAACCAGTGGTGTTCCACAAGGATCAGTCCTGGGACCTCTACTGTTTGGAATCTATTTCTCCAAAGTACAAGCAAAAATAAAAGGGTGATGTTCTTGCTAACTTCCACATCAATAGCAACAATTTAAGTACGCACTCAGTGGTGAAAGACCTGGATGCACAGGTTGACAGCAACCTTACCTTTGATCACCATGTCTCCACAGTGGTAAGAAGGGCATTCTCTATGGGTCATCTCATAAATAAGGGCATTGCCTCCAGAAAAAAAAGAAGTTATAACCTCTCTGTACTCTTCCCTCATCAAGCCAATAACTGAGTACAATGGCCCTTTTGGTATGTACCTTTCCAAGCACCTGCAGCAACTGGAGGGACCACAAAGGTTCTTCACAAGGAAAATTTAAGGTCTTCAGCATCTGTCCTATGTGGATTGTCTGAAATCACTGTCATTTTATTATGTTTCATACAGACTGCTCAGAGGTGATCTCTGCCTTGCATACAAGGCAATATCTAATCCTGCTTTATTGGAAATGCTGTATCCCCATAACTGAAATGGTACACAGGTTACTCACTCTAAGGACCTTAACCTGGTATGTCATATTAATAGAACCTGCTGGATGGACAGATTTGTCTGCCAGAGGATACCACTCCTTTGGAACAGACTACCACTTAATGTTAAACAGAGCACCTTATCAGCCCTCTTCAAGTGCAATCTGGACGATTGGATAGGTAACCATAAATTCACCCAGGAGTTCCACCTGTCCCTCTTGGACAGGGTAATAGGTGCTGATTGTGAAAATAAGGGTATAACTTGGTTAGGCTTGTAAGAGCCCTAAGGCCATTAGCCTAGTAACTTCCTATGATCCTATGATGGTCATACAGTATTCTCTCCCTCTCTCTCTCTCTCTCTCTCTATATATATATATATATATATATATATATATATATATATATATATATATATATATATATATATATATGCACAAATCCAAAAATAATCATAGACAATCAGGAACACTTTTACATTATTACTACAATTACCCTGAGACACTGACAGAATAAGAGAATTTGAATTAATATACATCTTCTGAAGTAAAATAAATCTATAACTAATTATTTTCATTATTTATTAAGTGTAATTCAACATTTTTTCACCAAAAATTACCAGTATTAAGTGGAATTAAGAGGGACTGAGGGACAGTTGAGAGGTATGTGTAGTGTGATTTTCTGTACATTAGACAGCTTCAAAAATCACATGTGATGAGGATGATTCAGAAAATTGTGTGGAAGGGTAAATCAAGCCTGGAAACAGGGACAAACCTCCAAAAATGGGAATAACCTGTGCAAGGCTAAATCAGGCCTGAAAATATGAATATTCCTTCACAATATGACCAGTTGACAGGTCTTACGCTTTTGTATGAAAGCATTGTAAGTCACTTAAACTGCAGGACATACCTCACAACTGTCATGCAGTATTTGCTGTATACCTCCTAATCTCATCTAAAACAGGTGATTTGGGGAGAAAAGGTGATGGTTTACACTTAATATGTCAGTCATTAAGAGTTATAGATGTATTTTATTTCTTCAGCAAATACACGCTAATTTGCATTCTTTTTTTCTGTCAGCTTTTCAGGTTAATAGTACCAATATTTTAAAAAAGTGTTCCTGACTGGTGCATTTATCTTTGATTACTTCTGGATTTGTCCCTGATTCTGGAAGTAAGAAGATGAAAGCTGTGATGGGCGTGAGTGTTATAAATTAAATTCATTTCATTCAAAACTGAAAGTCTGCAGAGCCTTAGAAGTAAAAAATCCCCCTCGGTAATTCATTTGGCTGACAGTGAAGAGGAATAAAGCTATTCACTCCTATAGTCAAGAGTTTGATACTGTTACCTTCTAGCTACCCCCTGTATGATTCTGTGAAAGTCACTTACCCAGACAGTACTCTCGGGCTGTACCTCAATAAATGGTATATTTGGATACCTTCTACTCCTGGTTAATCAATTATAGCTAAACATTCCACTGTTAGGCAACGCAACTGAGTATGTATGTATGCAGACATAGATATAAAGGATATGGGATACAGTTCTTAAGTAGAACCCCTAAACATAGCTTTTAACCTTCCATCTCCAAAATAGTGAATACTACTCTCATAATGTGAAAAAGTGGCCAAAATGTGCAACACTTACAGCTCATTATCAGCTTCAACTCGGAAGCTCACTGGATGATTACAATGTGCTACTTTATACTTATGAAATGTTATTTTTATGAAGTAATATGATTCAGTACTATTTACTATTCATAGTAATAATGAATGTATAACAGACCCCATACCTCTCAAATGTCCCTGATTTTGAGGGGCATCACTGATTTTGACTGAAATTCCAGTGCTGTCCCTCTTAATCCCCCTAAAGCTAGTGATTTTTGGGTGGAAGGTGGTGAATTGCACTTAATAAATAATGACAATAATGAAGAGTTATACCGACCTTTTTATTTCAGAAAATGTACATTAATTCAAATAATTTTACTCTGTCAGTGCTTCAAGATAATAGTATAAAATGTTAAAAGAATATCCCTAATCTGTCCCTGATTTTGACTCATATTTTAGCTCCATCCCTCCTAAGACAAGTGACTTTTGGAAATATTAGACTTATAGTGTTTTTACTTCAGAAACTGTATATCAATTCACATTGTTTTATTCTGCCGATGTTTGAAGTTAATAGTACTATTACTTTCAGTGTCCCCAATTACTTCTGGATTTGTTACTGATTTTGCTAAGATTTGCCCCCAGTTCATTGTGAGCTATGGTTAAAAGTGTCCCAGATTTTAAAAAAAAGTGCCTAGTCTGTTCTGAATTTGTATCTGATTCTGGTGAAATAAATACCTTACTGGTAAAGCGCTATAAATATCTCTTTCAATATGGAACTGCGAGAAGCCTGGACTTAAGCCAAAAGTTCGTAATGATGTACACTTAAAGGAAAACTCTGCCTTAGAACTCAAAAAACATATTTTTTCATTGTATCTTTGTTTTTGAGCTATTTTAAGGCCTCAAAATCACTCCAAGTGCTTCTTTTACAATTTTAATGTGTTTCTCTCAAAATGGCGGATGATGGGGCATGCCTTGGTAATGTGATCTTGTTTTATTGCTTTCATTCCTTCTTCACATAATACATTTCAGGTCCTTTTTATATGACTCATGCTAGACATAAGGAAGTAGTGCTATTTTATCATGCCATTAAGATTGAATGGCAGGACTGTGAAGCACTGTCATCTAAACACACCTTCTATAACAGAGCTACTTCTATGTTTACCTGACTGAACCTCATCTATGTGTCTGTCAGAGCTTGTTCTATGCTATAAATAGCTGTTAGCTACTTGCAGCAAAAGAAAATAGATAAAACAGGTTTTTGTATGAGGAGTCTTTTGTAGTCCTAATAGATTTGACAAACCCTCCCCCACACACATGCTGAGGTGTGAAAACTCTCACTGCAGTAAATGATCCTTGCTGTACGTTTACAAGTGACAAGTAGTAGGTAATTTCATTTATGATGTATATTCATAATTATATAACATATTTATTTTTATACATTCATATATTTAAGTATTCGTATTTATGATCAAATTTTGCACATCAAAGTTTGCACATTTAGATAGACAATGTAGTTTATATATATATTTTTTAAAATATTTTTGATGCGTTTTTATTATGTGTTTTGATCTTGTATATTGTATATGTATCGAATTTCACTTACACTTATAATTTTCTCATGCTTTTAAGAATATCTCAAGTGTTTTTTATGAAGGTTCAACATAAATAATAGAGTACATATGGACGTCCGTCTTTAGAACGGAGTTCAATTCTGCACATCAAATTTTGCACATTTAGATAGACAATGTAGTTTACATATATTTTTTAAATATTTTTTAAATATTTTTGATGCGTTTTTATTATGTCTTTTGATCTTGTATATTGTATATGTATTGAATTCAACCTATACTTATAATTTTCTCATGCTTTTAAGAATATCTCAAGTGTTTTTTATAAAGGTTCAACATAAATAATAGAGTACATATGGATGTCCGTCTTTAGAACGGAGTTCAATGTATATGTAGGAGATTCTGAATAATGGATGTAACACTTATGAATATTCATGAGTAAGTTAAGCCGATAGGTTTTTTTAAAAAGTGGAGAACAAATGTTATTGGTACCTTTTCTTAATTGGAAGGGTAATAGGGTATTTAAATGTTTTTCTTTGCACAACTTCCTTACATCTGATGAAGTCCCACATAGTGAGACGAAAACGCGTATTGCTGTCATTGTTTTGAAGAGCGTTTATTCTGTGTTTATGTTATAATAAAAGTGGAATTATCCATTTGGCTACTTTGAAGTTTCGTTGAGCACGTAGCGTACTTTACAGCAACTTTCGTGGTTTTTAGTCAGTTTGGCTGTGTAAGCTTTTACACTACTTGGATTACAAGTAGTAGGTACTCTAAATGCCTTCAGTGGGAGAATTTTTCTGCCTCATGAATGTTGCAGATTTAAAATGTGGTTTACTAGTTCTTAATTATTTCTGCCATGTTCACCCTACTTTTTTTCTATTTCATATTTATTTATACTTTGGTAACCAGGAAAGTGGACTGGTCCTAGGACCCTTTTCATTCACAACTTAGGCTACACTGGCAAAGATAACAACATTTATTAAATGTGTGATGTCCGAGCACTGGCCCAGTAATCAGGGAGCCTCAATCCTCACCACTAGCACCAGTGAGGGGTGTCCAGATTGGAAAAGATAACTAATACACACACAGTAAAGTGCAATTTCCCTTAAGAGCACACAGAGATCACAGTCAGTCTGGGGCTGGTTTCTCCCTTTCTCTCCAGATCCCCAATAAGACTCCCCACTGGCACAGGTATAGAGTGGGGTCCTTAGCCAGGGTCCCAAGACAAATCCTCCTAGCACTCTCTCTGTCCAACCAGTGCTTCGTGTCCCTGCCAAAGTAGCTGACACACACACACACACACACACACACACACACACACACACACACACACACACACACACACACACACACACACACACACACACACACACTTTGAGATATGATTTATATACAAACACACAGACACTACTGGGGAAGGCTAGCACAGGTTTACTAGGTATGCATCTTCTGCCCATGCTATAAGGTAGTAATCCACTGCCCCAGAACCCCTAATATCAGCTACTAAAAAGGCCCTTACCAAAGGGTGTCCAATTATTACTGTGCAATATTATTATCCAGTTAGTAAGTGTGACCAGAACTTTTAAGGCTTATTGGAGTGGCTTTGTACAGTATCGCTATATATATTCAATGTACTCTAGAGCTTAAATTATCTCTACAGAAAACAGCCACAGTTGAAAAGATTAAAATATTTAATAATAAATAATAAAAACACAACACAATACTTCTTACTACACAGTGCTAGTCAAGAGTTCAGACATCACAGGAAATGCTTAAAATAATACTGTAGAATAGTTCTGACATAAATATAGGAAGCAGCTAGACTAAACTTTCTATTTCTGTCTTTTCCTAAGAGCAATCACAGTTCTAAATAAACTTACATATAAAGCAAAAGCAAAGTACTGGTGTGTTGTTGTCAGCTTTAGACAATATTCAAAATGCTCTCTCTCTCTCTCTCTCTATATATATATATATATATATATATATATATATTTATATATCTGAGACAGTTTTTTAAATTGATAATACATCACTGCTGACTCATTTTAGATTACACCATTCTTCTCTGGTTCCCAGGCTAACAGAAACTCAGAGTTTAACATATCTTTGATCTTCACCTGGTCAGGAAACCACAGCAATTAAATACATTATATATGTAAAATCTAGCAATTAACTCTGGTCTCAAAACAATAGAAATAATCTGCTTGTCCAGACAGCATGGCTCTGAGTTTGATATCAAACAGTCATAAAATGCTTGACTGATCAGCTTTCTTCCATCAGTGTGCACTGTTGTTACATTTTTGACATTCAACATTTAACATAATTTTCTTACATTTAAGAGAGCAAACATGTGGATTGTATTAATACTTACAAATGACAGAATTATCTACAAAATTCTATCTAGCTAGGCTGGCAGCCTTCTCAAATCTACCCCCTTGAGAAATGTTGCTTGAGAGGGTTAGGTCTATCTGAGTATACCTTACCTCATTCCCTGTCTTGAGAGCCTATCTGCATTGGCATTGCTAATCCCACTGTGGTGCTGCACTGACATATATGCTTGAAACCATAGGCTCCACCTTAGCAACTTGGCATTTTGCTGGCTAGCTTGGTGTAACCATGTTAGGGGGACTGTGATCCGTAACTACAGTGAATTTTCTTCCATACAAATAAGGCTGAAGTTTCTGCAGTGTCCACACTATGGCTAGACATTTCTTTTCTACAGCTGCATAATATTCCTCCCTGGGTTGGAGTCTATGACTGAGATAAACTGCTGGGTGCTCTTCTCCCTCTGAAGAAATCTGGCTAAATACAGCCCCCACCCCATGGTTTGAAGCATCCACCTGCACAACAAATTATTTGCTGTAATCTGGACGGGCTAACACAGGGAGTCATCCCAAAGCTTCTTTAAGCTTCTGGAATGCCTGCTCACATGCTGGGGTCCACACTACCTTATCTGGCCTGTTTTTTCTTGTCAGGTATGTGAGGGGAATAGCTATGGAACTATAACTGGGGACAAACTTTCTGTATCACCTTGCTGTCCCTAAGAATGCCCTCACCTGCTTTTTGGTAACAGGTGTAGGCCATGCTTGAATGGCTTCCACTTTGGCAGGTTCTGGCCTGATCTTACCATTCCCCACTCTATGTCCTAGGTAGGAAACTTGTACCATACCCACCTGACATTTGCTCGGCTTAATGGTCAACCCAGCCCTCTGTAGTCTGCCCAGCACCTCCCTGACATGTTGAAGGTGCTCTTGGCAGGAATGGCTGTAGATGGCAATATCATCTAGGTAAGCAAGGGCAAACCCTCCTGCTCCTGCTAGGATAGGATCTACCAGCCTCTGGAAAGTTGCATGGGCATTCTTCATCCCAAAGGCCATCTTTGTGAACTCATACAAGCCAAAAGGAGTCACAAAGGCTGAGCTCACTTAGCACTGGGAGTCAAGGGCTCCTGCCAGTAATCATGGGTAAGATCAATGGTTGTAAGATACTTAGCCCCACCCATCTACTCTAGGTCCTCATCTGTCCTAGGCATGGGATAAGCATCTGACTCTGTGTGACTATTTAATTTCCTTTGGTCCACACAGAACCTGGTGCTGCCATCCTTCTTTGGCACTGGCACCACTGGGGAGGCCATGGGACTATTGGACTCTTGAATTACCCTTAGCTCCAACATCTCTTGTATCTCCTCCCTCAGAGTCTGTTTGACTCTCTCAGGCACCCTATAAGGGGCCTGCCTAATAGACCTTTGGGGTCCTGTGTCCACCCAGTGCTGCACCAGGTGGGTGCACCCTGGTTTCTCAGTGAACATGTCCCCAAACTCCTGTAACCCTGCTCGGATTTCTCGAACCTGGGTAGGAGATAGCTGCTGGGACATTGCTACCACTTCCACTGAGGTGTCAGTCCGAGCCTCACTGAGGAGATCAGTCACCAGATCTCCCTCAGACTCCTCCTGCAATCCACTGCAAATACTCAGCACAAGGGCTTCACTATTATGGTAAGGTTTCATCATGTTAACATGGTACAATTTGTGCTCCTGCAATCTGCCTAGCAGTTCCACCATGTAGTTAACATCACTTACCTTTCTTTCCACCTTGTAGGATCTCTGCCAAGATGCCTGCAGCTTGTTGTGTCTGACAGGAATGAGAACCATTACCTGCTGTGCTACAGCATACTCTCTAGCTCCAACATTCCTGTCATACCATACCTTTTTCTGTCGCTGGGCTTCTGCCAGGTTCTCCTGGGCCAAGCCCATGAGTTCCCTGAGCCTTGTTCTGAGGTTTAGGACATATGCTCAACAGATTCCTTGTGAGACTCACACTCACCTTCCCAATCATCACGAATACTAATTAAATCCAGAGATCCCCTCTCCCTATTCCCATACAGCAACTCAAAGGGTGAAAAACCTGTGGATTCCTGAGGAACCTCTCTGTAAGCAAACAACAGATGGGGTAAATATTTGTTTCACTCCCTCTTAAACTGGTCTGCAAATGCCCACAGCATGGACTTGATTGAAGAGTTTATCCTCTCAATGACACCATTGGTCTGGTGATGGTAGGGGGTGGTCTTCGGGTGCTTCATCCTACAGTACTTCCACAGACAAGCCAGCAGGTTTGACATGAAATTGGCACCTCTGTCAATTAGTATTTCTTTTGGGAAACCTACCTAGCTGAAAATCTCTAAGAAAGCATTTGCCACCTTTTCTGCCTCAATGGAGGACAAAGTCACTGCCTCAGGGTATCTTGTACCATAATCTACTACCACTAGGATATACTTTTTCCCTCTGGAATTTGGGGTACTCAGAGGACCCACAATATCCATTGCCACATTCTGAAATGGCTCCTCAATCATAGGCAAAGGCATCAAAGGAGCTCTCACCTTGTCTCCTGTCTTGCCTACATTTTGGCACTGTTCTCAGGTCCTGCAATACCCTGTTACATCTCTGGAAATTCCAGGCCAATAAAAGTTCTGCATACTACGTCTCTTTGTATTTTATGCCCATATGGCCTGCAAAAGGAGTATCATTGGCTATGGCTAGAAGTGCCAGACAGTAGGCTTGAGGCACTATCAACTGCTGTATCCTCTCACCTTCTAGCCCTCCCTCAAGAGTCCACTCTCTGTATAGTAACCCTTTGTCCCAGTATACAGATTCCCTTGTCCCTTGAGAATCAGGTGCCTCACTAGCTACCTGCCTCAGCCCTTGTAATGTAGGGTCTGAGAGCTGAGCCTGTCTCAACTCTCTCTTTGTAACCCTTCCTAGCTTCCCTTCCATAGGAAGTCTGGCATCCTCTGACAGTGGTGCCTCACTGTCAGCCCGGGTACTACTACTCACCTCTACCTTTGCAGTTACACTGTCCAAGGGAACATCAGTACCCACAAGCAGCTGTGGCTCACCTCCAGTCTTACTACTACAGAGTAGCTCCCTCCCTGAAGTAACCACCTCACCAGTCCTGGCTGCAAGTATGCGGTCTGATTGGGTCTTCCCCAGGCTACCAGACCCACATGCTTGTCTCCAAGCCTGACTGTGTGTAACTGCATGAGCACATGGTACTGCATTATCAAAATCATTCCCTATCAGGGCATCTGCAGGGATATCCTCAAACGCACCTACTTGCTGGTTTCCTTTTTCCACCCTCCCAGTCAAGGCGAACCTTAGCGAAAGGTATCTGGAATGGGGTCATTCCTAAAGCTCTGACTGGAGTAGACTGCCCAGGCAAGTAGTCCCCCTCTGTAACCATTGCAGGCTTTACAATGGTTATGTCAGAGGCTGTGTCTCTCTTAGCAATTGCCTTTTTGCCATTCACTACAATAGGATATAACTTCTTGTGGTAGTTTGGTACCCTTGTTGTCTCAAGACAACATACTATTGGCATTTTGTCTTTCCCAGTTACTGGCTCCCTCACCTTTTGTTCCCCACCTTGCCTCTCTGGACACCTATATGCCACATGGCCCCACTGGTTGCATTCAACACATTTAACCCTAAGTCCTGGACATGTACCTGGACTAATGGTTTCCCCTGCTACTGGCAGAGTCTTTTGGAGCAGTCTGGGCTGCCCACCATGGGTTCCTTTTGACCCATAAGTAGTACTGGGGTTCCCTTTTCTGTGCAGGAATGCCCTGCTTGCTAGGTATAGGTTTCCCTTCTTCCCCAACTCATCTGAAGTAGCACACTGTCTATCAGCTAACAATCATGTCCTCAGGCAAAATGCTAAGGGCTTGTTCCTTCACCAAAAGGTCTGCCAGCCCTTCAAAAGTGGTGGCCTGACATCCCCTCACTCACCTATGAAAATAAGTGCTTAGTTCAGCAACATATTCACACACATTTTCTTCTGCCTTGTGTCTATGCTCACGAAACGTTTACCTATACGTTTCAGGTGTTAGCTTAAAAAATTCTAACAGACAATTCTTAACAGCAGTATAATTTAAGAAATCATTGTCTGACAGTTTGGAAAGTAGATTTACAGCTTTACCATGGAGTAAGGGGGACAGGAACCATACCCAGAGCCTTTCGTCAACATCATACTGTTTACATACCCTCTCAAACATATGAATGAAACTATCAAAATTATCCCCCTCTGTAAACTGTGGAAGAAATTTACTGACCTTTTGTGCTTCTGGGGTCTGGTTACTCCCTTCCCCATTAACTCCATGACTATGGTGAAGAGTCAGCATCTCCTTTTCATGCTGCCTCTGTCTTTCCTTCTCCTCATCTTCCAGACGTAGCAGTTTGTCATTCTCCTCAGCCTGTAGATGTCTCAGTCACTCTGCTGCTTCTGTTTCCAAATGCCTGTCCTCCAACCCAAGTCTCTTTAGCTCCAGATGGATTTTTAAGTCCTCTGCAGAAAGGTTGAGCTGTCCATTCTCTGAGTGTTGTACATCTCCACGGCCAGTCTGATCGCCCTCCTGATTGCTATTTTCTGATGCAGCTGTGACCGAAGCTGCAATCATGTCTGCCTTAGTCAGGTTTCCATGCACCAGTCCCTTAGCCTGGCACATCTCAGGCAACTGGCTCCTCTTTAGCTTGCCATACTCCTCTGCTGACATGCTTCCCTGCTCTCCCTGACTAACTAAGCTAACAAAAGAAATAAAACAATTGTGATATGAACTCTGAATATTCACTGTGTGGCTGATTTAGAGTACAAAAACACCTTCAGTGATCACTGTACACAAGCTACAGGAATTCACTATCCACACCACTACAAGCTAATTGCCAACCACTTAATATGTGGTGTGGATGTCCCACCACTGGGAACCAATTAATATGTGACACCCGAGCACTAGCCCAGTAATCAAGGAGCCTCAATCCTCACCACTAGCACCAGAGATGGGCGTCCACATTGGGAAAGATAACAAATACACACATAGTAAAATAAAATTTCCCTTAAGAGCACACAGAGATCACAGTCAGTCAGGGGATGGTTTCTCCCTTTCTCTCCAGATCCCCAATAAGACTCCCCACTGGATCAGCTATAGAGTGGGGTCCTCAGCCAAGGTCCCCAGCCAAGTCCTCCTAACACTCTCTCTGTCCTACCAGTGCTTCGTGTCCCTGCCAAAGTAGCTGACACACACACACACACACACACACACACACACACACACACACACACACACACACACACACACACACACACACACACACACACACACACACACACTTTGAGATATGATTTATATACAAACACACAGACACTCCTGGGGAAGGCTGGCACAGGTTCACTAGGTATGCCCCTTCTGCCCAGGTTATAAGGTAGTACTCCACTGTCACCAGAACCCCTAATATCAGCTACTAAAAAGGCCCTTACCAAAGGGTGTCCAATTATTACTGTGCAATATTATTATCCAGTTAGTAAGTGTGACTAGAACTTTTAAGCTTATTGGAGTGGCTTTGTACAGTATCACTATATACATGCAATGTACTCTAGAGCTTAAAGGAGTACAACAGGTTTCTCTAATGTATTCCTCAACTTCACGGCCCTTTTCCTCCTTATTTACATTGTCCTCTGTAAAGCAACAACAATAAAGCATTTACAATTTTTATAATTCCCCTTACTTCTGTAACAGAAGCCTACCTTCTCATACTGTGATGGTTTCACTTACAAAATGATTCTCTCACATTCGAATAGAGCTTGCTGGAGTCGCCCAATTACTGACATCATCGAGGCCAGGCAGTGCAGGTACTTTTTTTTTTTTAATCAGTTCCCTCCCCCAAAGTGACATCACCACATCCGTCATCTAATTCTAACTAAAATAATAAGACCCACCCATTCTGTGATGTCATGGCTCCCTTGTCCTTCCCTCAGCCTGAGTGCTTTTTATTTTATTCAGTAGTAGTGTAGTAACACTGATGTTTGGAAACACAGAAATTTGGTATGCATACTTGTACATTCTGCATGGCAAATGATGCTTAGGTGGTGTATTGCTTGCATACTTCTCTGTTGTATTTGCACCAGATACTGCTAGTGTGCAGTGCAGGAATAGAAAGATTAAAACATTACCCTGGTATCAGAGGTGGCAGTGCAACATATTCATAGTGGCTTAACATGAGAGTAGCTCTAAGCAAGCACCATGTGAAACCTGAACATGCACCAAGAATTATTCAGTGCAGCTTCCACACCTTAAGTCTGAAAATGAATTCACATTCTCAAATGAACAGGAGTAGCTGCATATTGATGACTAAAGGTGTATGGGCATGTCAGGTGGTTACTACACTGCAAAACTGGTATGTAATGGTGGAGATATTTGGAAGGCATGAGCAAACACACCAGTATATTAAAGCCATAGCACCAATTGAACTGGAGGCTGGCAAATAGATTTAGTAAGGGATTTTGTCCATGCACAAATATTTCAACAGTGATTCTTTGCTGTGGCATCCATTATCTGATTCAAGGTAAGTTAACCTTGATGTCCTTTATTTAAAAAAAAGATCAATAAAAAACTGACTTTGTTATAAGTGACTTCTGGACACAAGAAAAAGGAAGGGGGAAATATAGCAATGTGGTTTGTATGTACAAAGACAAATCCACGGACACTGCAAAACGTTTTTTTTTTTGCAAACCAACCAGTGGAGTAAAAACGTATGAAGGCAAACACTGTATACCAACACACTTTGCACATGTAAATCTCAATTTTTAACAAGGTGGAAGCATGAAGTGATACCTTAACACTTACATTAATAAAAATCTAAACTGGTTAATAGTATAAATGTTTTATTCTTTAGCTCCTTGGTGCAAGACCTTACTGGATGTGATTGCAGTCAGGTAAGGCCATGGCTATAGTGCAGCAAAAAAATGTCCCCTCTAACAAAGGAAATGCTAGAGCAAAGATTAAATTACATGAGTCAAGCACCCTGCTGAGATCTGCCAAACAATGGAATTACTAGGTCAAATTACCCTCAGGACTTTGACAGCTAGGGAAGCTAAGTGTTATGGGGGAGGGGAGAAGTAAATGGACTGGAATTCATTGGCTAACAAATTAGTGCCATTTAAACTAAATTAGAAAAAAGGCAGCAGTAAACAGCACTTTGAGTGTGTTCTGTGGCATTTGCACTGTTTCTGTTTTAAGTAGTCATCTAGCAGCAGGGAATGTTACTTACACTGTTCTATTTTACTCAGTACTTTGTACGCATGCAGCATCTATGAAATGACAGGAACTTTAGGCAAACGGAGGCCTGCATGATGTAACATTTTTGAGCCAAACAATGATTTCTGGGATACTGGATGGCAACCTGATTTATCCAAACCATGTCAATATGCCAGCCTCCAGGTGGTCAGAGTCTGGAATTACATATAAAAATATTTAAAATCCTGTAAATAATCCCAGCGTGCTGTTAAAGTGTAGGAAACATCATGCCATGATGTTTTAAACATGTTTTTTGAGTCTGTGGGTGCGGTACTCCTTTAAATGATCTCTACAGAAAACAGCCACAGTTGAAAGGTTTAAAAATATTTAATAATAAATAATAAAAACACAAGACAATACTTCTTACTACACTGTGCTAGTCAAGAGTTAAGACATCACATGAAGATGCTTAAAATAATACTGTAGAATAGTTCTGACATAAATATAGAAAACAACTAGACTAAACTTAGTATTTTCTGTCTTTTCCTAAGAGCAATCACAGCAAAAGAAGATTACTGATGAGTTGTTGTCAGCTTTAGACAAAATCCAAAATGCTCTCTCTCTCTCTCTGAGACAGTCTTTTAAATTGTTAATACATCACTGCTGACTCCATTTAGATTACATCATTCTTCTCTGGTTCCCAGACTAACAGAAACTCAGAGTTTAACATATCTTTGATCTTGCATTTGGTCAGGAAACCACAGCAATTAAAGACATTATATATGTAAAATCTAGCAATTAAATCTGTTCTCAAAACAATAGAAAGAATCTGCTGGTCCAGACATCACAGCTCTGAGTTTGAGATCAGTCATGCAATGCTTGACTTATCAGCTTCCTTCCAGTTTAGTGCATTG
Source organism: Protopterus annectens (assembly GCF_019279795.1). Classification (NCBI taxonomy): domain Eukaryota; kingdom Metazoa; phylum Chordata; order Ceratodontiformes; family Protopteridae; genus Protopterus; species Protopterus annectens. Next base: position 257,411,123 of record NC_056747.1, read on the forward strand.
TTGTTACATTTTTGACGTTCAGCATTTAACACAATTTCTTCCATTTAAGAGAACAAGCCTGTGGCTTATATTAATATCTACAAAGGACAGAATTATCTACACAATTCTATCTAGCTAAGCTGGCAGCCTTCACAAAATGCACTTAGCAATACAAAGAAAATATACTGACATAAAAACATTGACCAAGATTGCATGTGCAACACATAGCCAATGTGCGACAGTGACTAAGTAAATCATTGAGCAACTTTTACAAGAATGTATACATTAATAATGCTTAACTATACTATGTTGTTTGTTATAAATAATTAATTACATGTACACATATTGCACATACACACACACACACACACACACACACACACACACACACACACACACACACACACACACACACACACACATATATATAGTGGATATAAAAAGTGTACACACTCCTGTTAAAATGTCAGATTTCTGTGGTATAAAAAAAATGAAACCACGATAAATCATTTCAAAACTTTTCCCACCTTTAATGTGACCTATAATCTGTACAATTCAATTGAAAAACAAACAGATCTGTTAGGGGAGAAAATATAAAAAATAAAAAATGTACAATACACTGGTTGCACAAGTGTGCACACACTTAAATTAAGACTTTGTTGTGTGTACACACCCTTAAACTAATACTTTCTTGAAGCACCTTTTGATTTAATTACAGCGTTCAGTCTAATTGGATATACACCTGCCATCAATTAAATAGACTCTGAGTAACCCCAAATGAAGTTCAACTGCCCTAGTGGGATTTTCCTGACATTTACTCAGTTGCCTGTTACAGCAAAAGCCATGGTTCGCAGAGAGCTTACAAAGCATCAAAGGGATCTCATTGTTGAAAGGTATCAGTCAGGAGAAGGGTACAACAAAATTTCCACAGCATTGGATATACCATGGAACACAGTGAAGACAGTCATCAAAAAGTGGAGAAAATATGGGACAATAGTGACGTTGCAAAGAACTGGATGTCCCTCCAAAATTGATGAAAAGACAAGATGAAAACTGGTCAGGGATCCTGCCAAGAGACATACAGCAACACTGAAGGAGCTGCAGGAATTTCTGGCAAGTACTGGTTGTGTACTACATGTGACAACAATCTCCCATATTCTCCATATGTCTGGACTATAGGGTAGGGTTGCAAGGCGGAACCTTTTTCTTAGACAGAAAAACATCCAGGCCCCGCTAAAATTTGCAAAACAATACATCAAGTCTCCCAAAAGTATGTGGGAAAATGTGCTATGGTCTGATGAGACCAAGACTGAACTTTTTGGCCACAATTCCAAAAGGTACATTTGGCGCAAAAACAACACTTCACATCACCAACAGAACACCATCCCCACAGTGAAACATGGTGGTGGCAGTATCATGCTTTGGGGTTGCTTTTCTTCAGCTGGAACTGGGGCTTTACCTTTAGTCAAGGTGGAGGGAATTATGAACAGTTCCAAATACCAGTCACTTTCGGTCCAAAACCTTCAGGCGTCTGCTAGAAAGCTGAAGATGAAGAGAGATTTCACCTTTTAACATGCCAATGACTCCAAGCATACATTCAAATCAACAAATAAATGGCTTCACCAGAAGAAAATTAAAGTTTTGGAATGACCCAGCCAGAGACAAGACCTAAATCCAATAGAAAATCTGTGGGGTGACCTGAAAAGGGCTGTGCACAAGAGATGCCTTCACTGTCTGACAGATTTGGAGTGCTTTTGCAAGGAAGAGTGGGCAAATATTGTGCCATGCTGATAGACTCATACCCAAGAAGACTGAATGCTGTATTTAAATCAAAAATGCTTCAACAAAGTATTAGTTTAAGGGTGTGCACACACAACAAAATATTAGTTTAAGGGTGTGCACACTTATGCAACCAGCATATTGTATGTTTTTTATTTTTTATATTTTTCCCCTAACAGATTTGTTTTTCAATTGAATTGTACAGGTTATAAGTCACATTAAAGATGGGAAAAGTTTTGAGATAATTTATTGTGGTCTCATTTTTTTTTATATCACAAAAACCTGGCATTTTAACAGGGGTGTGTACACTTTTTATATCCACTGTGTGTATGTGTATGCATATATATATATATATATATATATATATATATATATATATATATATATATATGGATTCCATACACTTGGTCGAATTTCATTTGGTTGAAAATGATTCCAGGCATTGCACTTCACTGAAAGCTCACTTGACTGAAAGCTCACTTAGTCGAAGTTCATTTGGTCGAAAATGGAATATAGCCCCTGCCCCACTGCAGTGCAACCCTGGAGTGTGAATATTAAATAAGGGTGTGTGTGGTGTTTCTGTATATGTTTGTGTGTGTGTGTAAAGTAGATGTGTACAAAAGCATGTGTGTGTGCGCGTGTGCATGTGCGTGTGCATGTGTGTGTGTGTGTGTGTGTGTGTGTGTGTGTGTGTGTGTGTGTGTGTGTGTGTGTGTGTGTGTGCATTTAAACGCAGTTACGTGCTTCTGATTTCCTTTTCTTAGTGTGTTTAATAGTTGCTGGCTACTGAGACTTGTCTGCATATATCAATTGGACACAAGCTGATTTAAGTATATTTTTCTGCACTTATTTAAGATTTGAGTCAGAAATATTGTGTGTTTTTGATTCTGTAAATACCGTGTCTCTGTCTCTCTGCAGTTAAGCTGCCTGAAGTGTGAAAAAGTGTAGCCATCTAAGCTCACTGAAAGTTGTTAGACAGCTTTGAAATTCCTTTGTTAGTGTTAGTTAGCTTGGGGGTTTCTGCTAGCATTAAAATCTGAGTTGGTTACATTTCTAGTAATCATTTTAAATCGAGTTGCTGGCTACTGAGACTTGTCTGCATATATCAACTGGACACAAGCTGAGTGAAAAAGTGTAGCCATCTGAGCTCTCACTGAGTTTTTAGACTGCTTTTGAAATTCTTTTGTTGTTGTTAGTTAGCTTGGAGGTTTCTGCTAGCATTAAAATCTGTGTTGGTTACATTTCTAGTAATCATTTTAAATCGAGTTGCTGGCTACTGAGACTTGTCTGCATATATCAACTGGACACAAGCTGATTTAAGTATATTTTTCTGCACTTATTTAAGATTTGAGTCAGGAAATATTGTGTGTCTTTGATTCTGTAAATACTGTGTCTCTGTCTCTGCAGTCAAGCTGCCTGAAGTGTGAAAAAGTGTAGCCATCTGAGCTCACTGAAAGTTGTTAGACTGCTTTGAAATTCATTTGTTAGTGTTAGTTAGCTTGGGGGTTTCTGCTAGCATTAAAACCTGTGTTTGTAACATTTCTAGTAATCATTTTAAATCGAGTTGCTGGCTACTGAGACTTGTCTGCATATATCAACTGGACACAAGCTGCTTTAAGTATATTTTTCTGCACTTATTTAAGATTTGCGTCAGTAAATATTGTGTGTCTTTGATTCTGTAAATACTGTGTCTCTGTTTCTCTGCAGTTAAGCTGCCTGAAGTGTGAAAAAGTGTAGCCATCTGAGCTCACTGAAAGTTGTTAGACTGCTTTGAAATTCCTTTGTTAGTGTTAGTTAGCTTGGGGGTTTCTGCTAGCATTAAAACCTGTGTTTGTAACATTTCTAGTAATCATTTTAAATCGAGTTGCTGGCTACTGAGACTTGTCTGCATATATCATCTGGACACAAACTGATTTAAGTATATTTTTCTGCACTTATTTAAGATTTGAGTCAGTAAATATTGTGTGTCTTTGATTCTGTAAATACTGTGTCTCTGTCTCTCTGCAGTTAGTTCCCCACTCCCCTTCCCTGTTTCTTGTTGTGGTGTTAATCTTGGTGGCTTTGGAATTGCCCGCCCCTGCTGTAAATCTCTTTTTGCACATTCCTCCTGGACCCATCTCATTTGCTCACTCAACTGAGTACAGTGAGATCATATTTTGATTTTGGATACTCCAACCAGTCCCATCTCCTCTGCGGTGTACAGAGAGAGCACTTGGGAATGGCATTCCCCTATAGTATCTTAATCTGCTCTGTTTCCTCCATCTAAAAAAAAAAAAACAAATTTACACTTCATCTGCCTTACTGTATTTGTGTTTCTTCCTACTTTATTACCTTATTTTGCTTTTGCCTCTTCTTAAAAGTACTCAGTTGAATTTATTCTGCTGCCTTTATTACTGCTTGTTAGTAGCCTGATTAAATTGTAACTGTCATTCTAAGGCCCTTGGTTTAAGCACTTGGGCATCAAACCAGTTGTTTTACATTAAGAAGGTTTGTGGTCTGCACTGTTGTGGCAGGACAGGTAGCGTACATCCTTCTAAGTTGGGAACTGCTGATTGAAGGCTCAGTGTCTGTTATTCTAAAAGTATATTAGTTCTGAGTTAAGGACTTGGGCTTCAGGCCAGTTATTTTACATTAAGAAGGTTTGCGGTCTGCACTCTTGTGGGAGGAGAGGCTAGATTCTGCCCTTCTGAGCTGGGAATTTCTGGTTAAAGGCTTATTGCGCATGCTTACTTGAACTGTTTCTTTCTGAAATTGGTACACCTTGTTTGCTGTAGCATAGACTAGATTCAGGCCGGCTGGATCTAGCTTTGTTTGTATAACTTGTGCACTGATCCAGGCCTTCTTTTTTGGAGAAGATTTCTCTGTACCCTAGTGGCAGGACTGTGCAGTTAGTACTTGTCTGATTGAAGACTGCTGGAACAGTGCTCAGTTTTAAGCTTTTTAACTGGTGAATTGGATAAAGTGTTGTTTTGATTGTATCTGCTCTATTTTCTGGGGGGGAAAAAAAAAAAAAATATATATATATATATATATATATATATATATATATATACTTGTTTCTCGCCTTTCTGAACTAGTATAGTCCAGTTTTCAGGTTACTGCTGAATCCAGGGCTGTGTTAGAAGTTTCTGTGTTGCCATACCTTACTTGGATAGAAGGAAGTTTCTCTGTTCACCTGTGAGAGAGGGGAGCTTTGAGCAGCCTATCTGTCCCTGGAGGAGTGGTTTCAGCCCAGAAGTTAGTAGTTTATTGGACATTTTGGGCTAATTTCTCTCTCTTTCACTTCCCTGCTATAAAAACCTCATTTACACAGTTTTTACGCTTGTATTCTGCTCAGCAAGTGCCTTCCAGGTGTTCTGCAGAGTCTGCAGCAGCAGAGAGACAAAAAAGTGACTTTGGAGTGATTATCACTTTTCTACTTTTCTTGCTGTCTTAACTAATTCCACCTAAAACGCCAGTTTTTTTAGCGAATCTGTGATTTAAAAAGTTTGTTATTATATACAACTCTGCACAGCTCCTCATGGTGTCCTGCAGAGTGATACAGGCAACAGAGAGACCCAAGAGAGACTTTTCCAGATATAAGTATTTTTTTCTCTGTTTTTTTGCTCCGACTGCCTTTTTCCGCCTAAAAAATGAATTTCTAACTGATCTGTGCTTTAAAAAGTTTAAATTGCATTTGCCTTCTGCTTTTTACAGTTTTTGCACTTGTTTTATATCAATTTAAGTTGTTTTTGTATTGTGTAACTGTTGTAGGCTACACACTAAAGTGTGCTAGCCTGGTTATAGCATTTACAGTGTTTTCTGTGTGTTTTTCTGCTGTTTCCTGAAAAAAACAAAAAAAACAAAAACAAAAAAAAATCTCTTTTGTCGCCTTTGCTGAACTAGATTAATCCAGATTTCCGGTTTTGCGGAATTCTGGACTGTGGTATAGTTTCCTGTGTTGCCCATATCCTTACTTGGATAGGAGGAAGCTTCTCTGTGCACCAGTGAAAATGGAGAGCTTTGAGCAGCCTATCTGTCAGTGGAGGAGTGGTCTCAGCCCTGAAATTACTAGCTTATTGGCCGTTTTGGGTCAATTCCTATCTCTTTCAGATTCCCTCCTTTAAAACCCGCATTTGCGCGGTTTTGTGCCAGTATACAACTCCGCACAGTTCCTCGTGGTGTCCTGCAGAGTGATACAGGCAACATAGAGACCCAAGAGAGACTTTTCCAGATTTAAGTATTTTTTCTCTGTTTTTTTGCTCCGACTGCCTCTTCCCACCTAAAAAGTGAATTTCTAACTGATCTGTGCTTTAAAAAGTTTAAATTGCATTTGCCTTCTGCTTTTTACAGTTTTGCACTTGTTTTATATCAATTTAAGTCATTTTTGTATTGTATAACTGTTGTAGGCTACACACTAAAGTGTGCTAGCCTGTTTATAGCATTTACAGTGTTTTCTGTGTGTTTTTCTGCTGTTTCCTGAAAAAAAAAAAAAAAAAAAAAATATATATATATATATATATATATATATATATATATATATATATATATATATATATATTCTCTTTTCCCGCCTTTGCTGAACTAGATTAGTCCAGATTTCAGGTTTTGCTGAATTCCGGACTGTGGTATAGTTTCCTGTGTTGCCCATATCCTTACTTGGATAGGAGGAAGCTTCTCTGTTCACCAGTGAGAGTGGGGAGCTTTCAGCAGTCTATCTGTCCCTGGAGTAGTGGTCTCAGCCATGAAACTAGTAGCTTATTGGCCATTTTGGGTCAATTCCTATCTCTTTCAGTTTCCCTGCTTTAAAACCCACATTTGCGTGGATTTTGCGCCAGTATACAACTCCGCACAGCTCCTCGTGGTGTCCTGCAGTGATACAGGCAACAGAGAGACCCAAGAGAGACTTTTCCAGATTTAAGTATTTTTTTCTCTGTTTTTTGCTCCGACTGCCTTTTCCCGCCTAAAAAGCAAATTTCTAACTGATCTGTGCTTTAAAAAGTTTAAATTGCATTTGCCTTCTGCTTTTTACAGTTTTTGCACTTGTTTTATATCAATTTAAGTCGTTTTTGTATTGTGTAACTGTTGTAGGCTACACACTAAAGTACGCTAGCCAGTTTATAGCATTTACAGTGTTTTCTGTGTGTTTTTCAGCTGTTTCCAGAAAAAAACAAAAAAATATTCTCTTTTCCTTTCTTTGCTGAACTAGATTAGTCAAGATTTCAGGTTTTGCTGAATTCCGGACTGTGGTATAGTTTCCTGTGTTGCCCATATCCTTGCTTGGATAGGAGGAAGCTTCTCTGTTCACCAGTGAGAGTGGGGAGCTTTGAGCAGCCTATCTGTCCCTGGAGGAGTGGTCGCAGCCCTGAAACTAGTAGCTTATTGGCCGTTTTGGGTCAATTCCTATCTCTGTCAGTTTCCCTGCTTTAAAACCCGCATTTGAGCGGTTTTGCGCATAGCAGAGCATCGGGCAGCGCCGCTTAAACGGGTTTAAGCTATTCCTGGCTCCACAAAGTCTGCTCTTCACTTTTTCCCTTCGAACTGTTCTAAATCTCAAAGTAAGCACTCTATTTTCATTCTAAAGCCCTGCAGTTGCTCATATAAGTAATCTAATAAGTAAGCACTAATAAACTAAAGCACTACACCCTCTTATACTCCCTTTAAGTACTTGGCTCCCTATTGGTCCTTTTTGATTAGTCAAAAAGTAGTTCCTTATACTATTCTGGCATGTCCAAAAGTCAGTTTTGGGTTTACTCTCCAGTCCAGCTGGTGAATCTGGGAATCTTGAGGCAATGTTACAACTGCCTTATGTACACAGACCACCCTCTCCTCCTCCCAACAAGCTCAAATATATGTGAGAGATGCAACTATATAGCCAAACTGCAGGCTGAGCTCTCTCAACCCACTACTGGCGCAGTCAGTCAGGAGGAGAAGATAACCACACACACTACAAATCCAGTCTCACATAGACCTATCGCAACAGCAAACCAAACACATAAAGACACAAAAACTTACTTGGAGGCTCTAAATAAAAATCTGCCCAAGCAGCAGAGACCTCCAAAGCAGACATCCAAGCAACTGCTACCCCACAACAATACCCACGTATCACATAGTTCACAAAGTCAGTGTGCCACACAGTCACAGCCTTAAGGCTAAACAGCACACCTAATACACTTGTAATAGGTGACTCTATTGTCAGACACACTGACGTCCCACTCACCAGGCTGAACAAGGAGAAGGTCACTGTAAGCTGCCTGTCAGGTGCCAGGATCCGCCACATAACACAAGCAATCAGGTCACTCCAAAGCAAGTACAAATATGACTCCGTCATTGTCCATGCTGGTGTGAATGACCTGAGACATACCTCCCTGGACTACATGAAAAGAGACATAGAGGAGCTCTCTGATCATGTAGCCCAGGCCGGTATGACCCTGACCTTGAGTAGCATCTTACCCTCACCAAGAATGATGCCACAGTATAAAGACAAAATGATCAATTTTAACAATTGGCTAAAGTATTGGTGCCATTCAAAGGGGATCCAGTGTCTGTCAGCCTGGGATGACATGCTTGACAAGCCATGTTGCTTCACTAGGGACGGCTTGCACCTGTCACCCCTGGGCTTTCGAATACTGGCTAAGGCTCTTGCCATCCCCATAGTGCCTTTTTTAGGCAAGGCTCAAAAGACAAACCCACCTCTATAGACAACACAAGAGTAATGCTGCTCAACGCCAGAAGTCTAAACCTCAAGATGCACGCACTCGAGGCTCTCCTCAGTATGGAGAATATTGATATCTGTGCAGTAACAGAAACCTGGTTCAAGGCTCCTGAGAGCACCCCAGCACTACCAGGTTAAACCTCATACAATGCTTTTCGGCCCCAAAACTCGGACCGAACTAGAAAAGGAGGAGGAGTATCCATATTCATCAAAGATACCCACACCTCCAGGTTAGTGGCACTGCATGAAGAATTGGAGACCATCCATGTGCAACTAACAGTGGGCAAAACTGCCTTTCAGTTTGTAGTCTGCTACAGACCACCCTCCCGAACTCAGGAACCCCACTCGGCTTTCCTGAGAACACTGGAGAATATGAAGGTCTCTCCAAACACCATTATACTGGGTGACTTCAACTATCCAAACATAGACTGGGAGCACTACTCAAGCCCCAACACCCTCGCCCAACAGTTCCTAGAATTTATAAACTCAAATGCTATGGAACAACTGGTCACCACTCCCACAAGAGGGGAAAATATATTGGACCTGATCATCACCAACATGGGGACTCTATGTTCCATACCAGAGGTATACCCCTCATTGGTAAGATCTGACCATAAATTAATCTCACTGGACATCCATATCCCGTCCCCACCCCCAGCCAAGGAAATCACGGTGAAGAACTTCTCAAAAGCAAACTTCACACTTCTCAAAACCGAGATGGAATCCTTCAAAGCCCCCGGGCCAGTGGAAAATATGGCCCAAACCGCAGAATCCTTTACAAACGCATTCTATGGACACCTACAGGAATGCATGGATCGTGCTATCCCAAATAAAACCAAGACTCACTCCTCCAAAGGCAGCAGACCTGTCTGGTGGACCCCAGCCATAAATAAGCTATACAACAGAAGGAGGAAGCTACTACATGATAGAGCAAAATCCCAAAAAGGGAAGGCATCTCTGATCAGTACTAGCAAGAAACTATGATCCCTCATAAAATCATCTAAAGCCAGCTTCGAAAGAAAAATTGCACAAGACACTAAAGATAATCACAAGGCCTTCTTTAGTTATGTCAAGAACCTGGGTGGCAACTCCCAGATATGCTCTGAGTTAGTGCAAAATGACAAAAAATACACTGAACCCACAGACATTGCCAACATCCTGGCAGACAGGTTCAGTGCAAACTTCTCCTCCCTTCCCCCTCAAAAGAGCAAATGTCTATCCCAACAGAGTGTAGCCTCCCTGACATCACAGATGCACAGGTGAGAGCTGCCCTCTCCAAAGCAAAAAACACAGCATCAATGGGACCAGACGGTGTCCTGGGCTGCGTCTTACACGAGCTCCAAGAAGAACTGAACCCTCACAGAAAAGTCACTGTTCAATCTCAGCCTTACTACATGATATGTACCCAAGGAATGGCGTACAGCAACAGTGGTCCCACTCCACAAAGGTGGTGCCACAACGGACCTCGGAAACTATCGCCCTATAAGCCTGACTAGCCTGGTCTGCAAAGCTATGGAGCGTATCATCATGGAACTCATAAACAAAGACATTGGGAACCTCCAAACACTGGATCCTACCCAATTTGGCTTTGTTAAGGGCAGATCTTGCCTCTTGAACCTGGTCGACTTCTTTGAAACAGTCACCAAGGCCATAGATGAAAGGAAGGTAGTCCACACAGCCTACCTGGACCTCGCAAAAGCCTTCAACACAATACCCCACACGGGCATCATAAATAAGCTCACCAGCTTAAATATCAACCCCTATGTCACAAGATGGGTTGCAAACTGGCTCAGGGATAGAACCCACATGGTCAGAATTGCAGGTGCCATGTCAGACTCTAAACCAGTTACAAGTGGCGTCCCACAAGGCTCAGTCCTGGGACCTCTCTTGTTCGGTATATATTTCTCTGAGGTACAGGCTAACACGGGAGGACTATGGCTGACCAAGTTCACAGATGACTGCAAACTGGGTGCCATAATCGACTCGCCGACTGGCACAGGCATCCTCCAATAGGGTCTCACAGAGATGGATAACTGGTGCCAGAGCCATGGCCTAAAGCTAAATGCCAAAAAGTGCATAGTAATCCCCTTTGGGAAAAACAAAGTGCCCACAAATTACCACATAGGTGGTAATCCATTAAGTATGGAAGAAGTAATTAGGGATTTGGGGACCCAAGTAGATAGCAATCTCTCCTTTGACAATCACGTTGTCAAAGTGGTTAGAAAGACCTTCTATATAGCCCACCTTATCACGAAAGGGCTCACATCTAGATCAAGAGAGGTCATTGTGCCCCTCTACTCATCACTCATCAGGCCCATAATTGAATACAATGCCCCATTCGGGATGTACCTTACCCGACACCTGCAGCAACTGGAAAGACCCCAGAAGTACCTCACCAAGACGATCAAGGGACTCAAACAGATGCCCTACACAGTTAGGCTAAAGAAACTCCAGCTCTACTCAGTTGCTTACCGCCTACTCAGAGGCGATCTATGCCTGACGTATAAAGCCATGTCCAACCCAGAATTAATGGACATGCTCTACCTCAGGAAATCCAAATCCCTTAGAGCTACATGCTCCAGGGACTTAAACCTCAGCACAGAAATAAATAGGACATGCTGGAGGGACAGTTTCATATCCCAGAGGCTCCCCTCATTCTGGAACAAAATCCCAATCCATGTTAGGCAGAGCCCCTCAATGACCCTCTTCAAGAGAAATCTTGACGAGTGGAAGGGAGATCATAGGTTTACCCCTGGGATCTCTTCTGTGTCCCTACTAGACAGAGGCACAGTAAACTAACCTTAAAAGGGCTATCTTATGTGACCTACTATACAGAGGCACAGTCAACTAATCTAAAAGGGTGGCGAAAGCCAAACACACTCTGGCTAGGCTTATAAATGCCCTAGGGCAGATAGCCTAGTATCAACCTATGAACCTATAATGCAAGGGACATAGTAAATGTATGTTAAAGTAAATTCAGCAGTATATTATGGTTGCAGTTTGACAATGTAAGGACTGACTCAAAGTCAGTGGGAATCTGTTACAATGGATCTGCATGTACCAGATATGCACCCCCTCTGGAAGGAGGACACAAAAAAGCATAAAAGATCTTTTTATGAACAGTAGCAGTGCACCTAGTTGATAGGGTTGCCACCTGACTCTTTCTGTAGCTCTCGTCTGTGTGTGTATGGGAGGGGGGTTGAAAATGGTAAATGCATTGATATTTTACAATAAAATAGTTTCTGACTTTTCTCTAAATGTCACAGAAATCTTTGATACTACATTTCTTATCTTAACATATAAACTATTACAAATAAAATTTAAAGCTTAGCATTTCAATACTATGTTGCTGCTTATGTAAGTTTGCCAGAAGAGTTGACAATTGCCTTTAAACCCCTTGATGTAATTGCTTTGTTTTGCTGTGAAGGGGGAGTGTTAAGTTCTCCTCCCCGCTGCAATAAAAACAGTGGAAAACAGTTCCACAGCTTTCTGTCTTTTTTTTATATCAGCTGCTTTGTTCCAAACATTAGCGGGATTAATTGCCCATCTAAGATTGACAGCAGTACCTAACAGGGTAAACTACAGATTTAACTGTGTCTATGATATGTCATGCAGCCGGAGACTAATTTCTCTGCAAAGTATGTGAGAAGGTGAGTTAAAAAAAAGTAGGTGGGCTTTCCCTTCCTTTGATTCCAATGCAAGGAAATAAAAGTTTTAAAAGGTATAAGCAGGTTTCTGGTACCTACACAATGCTGGAACCATATTGTAGGGAGAAAAGAAACCTAACGAATGAGTTAAACGGTATGAGAGGGTGGAGTTTTCCTTTAAGAGTTATATCTGTAAATGCAACATGTGGTAACTGTTAGCACTCCTGGCAATCATTATCCGTTAACTCAATGGGTGCAAGGTATTTACTAATACAAAGCCGCCGATGTTGTATTAGAACATTACCCCACCAAATGCGCAGTAGCAAGGACCGCCCAAACCCCACTCAGCACTCTGTGCATAAAGTATAGTTTTAGAATTGCTTTGAATAAACATCGGTAGACCATCGTCAGAAAAATGAGTATGCTGAACATTGTAATTATTTAAATACAAAGCTTAACGAACACAGAATATGCTGCATTTATAAAAAAGTATTACACTATTACGAACACTGAATATGCTGCATTTATAAAAATGTATTACACTATTAGACTGAGACTTACAATTCTTTAAAGGGGAGGGGTGCGAACAGCAGGTAAAAGCTGCACTCTCTAAAGCCAAAAACACAGCATTCATGGGACCGGACAACATCCCAGGCTGCATTTTACACAAACTTCAGAATGAACTGGCTCCCCACCTAAGCACCATGTTCAATCATAGCCTCACATCAGGCTTTGTGCCCACTGAATGGTGTACAGCAACAGTTATCCCATGGCCTCAAGCTCAATGCCAAAAAGTGCATTGTCATCCCCTTTGGTAAAAACTCTGTACCCATGAACTACTACATAGACAGCAGTCTACTTAACACTGAATGTGTGATAAGAGACCTTGGGACCCAGGTGGATAGTAGTCTCTCCTTTGATAGTCACATCACCACAGTAGTCAGGAAGTCCTTCTACGTGGCACACCTCATCATAAAAGGGTTCTCATCCAGGAAAAAAGAGGTCATTGTCCCCCTCTACTCGACACTCATTAGACCCATTATAGAGTACAATGCCCCTTTTGGAATGTACCTCACAAAACATCTGCAGCAGTTGGAAAGGCCACAGAAGTACCTCACAAAGAGGATTACTGGCCTCAAACAGATGCCCTACACTGACCATCTCAAAAAACACCACCTTTATTCTGTAGCATATTGCCTACTCCGAGGCGATCTCTGCCTAATCAAACCCAGAGCTGTTGGACATGCTACACCTGAAGAAATCCCAATCCCTCTGAGCTACACGCTCTAGGGACTTAAACCTTGTCACCACAATAAACAGGACATGCTGGAGGGATAGATTCCTGTCCCGGAGACTTCCCATACTCTGGAACAGGCTACCCATCTATGTCAAGCAAAGTTCTTCATTAGCAGTCTTCAAAAAAATCTTGATGAGTGGATGGGAAATAGGAAATACATCCCGGGGATCACTTCTGTGTCTCTGCTTGACAGCGGCACAGGAAAATAACTTTCTTGGGTGGCATAAGCCAGGGAACCTTGTTGGCTTAGTGTCTATATCACGTTATCGAACGTTTACTTAATTGAATCAATAAAGGTTGAACTTTATTGATCAATTAAGTAAAACACTGAATAATGTAAAAAAAAAAAAATTGAAAAAATAAATAAATAAATGGCTTAGTCCTGCTGACCTTCATTCCTCTTCTCTCTAGAGCATATCTCCATCTCTCCAGGGTCTTCACCACCCGTTCCCTACTCTCACTACAGATCACACTGTCATCTGCGAACATCGTAGTCCATGGGGACTCCTGTCTGATCTCGTTTGTCAACCTGTCCATCATCATTGCAAATAAGAAAGGGCTCAGAGCTGATCCTTGATGTAATCCCACCTCCACCTTAAATGCATCTGTCACTCCCACCGCAGACCTCACCGCTGTCACACTACCCTCGTACATATCCTGTACCACTCTTACATACTTCTCTGACACTCCCGACTTCCTCATACAATACCACAACTCCTTTCTAGGCACCCTGTCATATGCTTTCTCTAAGTCTACAAAAACACAATGCAACTCCCTCTGACCTTCTCTGTACTTTTCCATCAACACTCTCAGAGCAAACATCGCATCTGTAGTGCTCTTTCCCGGCATGAAACCATACTGCTGATCACTAATCTTCATCTCCATTATTAACCTAGCTTCTACTACTCTTTCCCTTAACTTCATGCTGTGACTGATCAATTTAATCCCTCTGTAGTTACTACAGCTCTGCACATCACCCTTATTCTTAAAAATCGGTACCAAAACAATTTTTCTCCATTCCTCAGGCATCTTCTCATTTCCCAAGATTTTGTTAAACAATCTGGTTAAAAACTCAACTGCCATTTCACCTAAACACCTCCATGCTTCCACAGGTATGTCATCTGGACCAACAGGATTTCCATTCTTCATCCTCTTCATAGTTATCCTTACTTCCTCCTTGCTAATCCATTGCACTTCATGATTCACTGTCCCCACATCATCCAACCTTCTCTCCCTCTCATTCTCTTCATTCATCAACCCCTCAAAGTATTTTTTCCATCTGCTCAACACACACTCCTCACTTGTGAGTATGTTTCCCTCATTATCCTTTATCACCTTTACCTGCTGCACATCTTTCCTAGCTCGGTCCTTCTGTCTAGCCAATTGGTACAGATCCTTTTCTCCCTCCTTAGTGTCCAACCTTTCATACAACTCTTCATATGCCTTATCCTTAGCCTTCACCACCTCTCTCTTTGCCATGCACCTCATCTCCTTATACCTCCTGCAAAATTAATTACTCCACAAAATTATAGCAAAGAAAGGTGGGGGACAGGGGTTATGATTCGGGTTTTAGTGTTTCTTGAAGTAGATCACTGTTGCAGTTACTTGAAATTAGTGTTTTTCATCCTCCATAGAAGTGTATTTTGCTTCAAGTATTTTGTGTTTGCACCTACAAAGGTTACCTCATGGTCCGATGGTAACATATGGCTTTTGGACTGGGACAATGCAACACTGTGGGCTGCAAAACGGGAACTTGTGGATACTGCGTATGCCCTTCTGACCTGCTTCTTACCCTAGAATACAGTATGTGGTTATATACAAAGTGGTTTTGTATTAGAATATTACCCTACCAGATGTGCAGTAGCAAGGACCGCCCAAACCCCGCCCAGCACTCTGCGCATGAACTTATTTTGAAAACTGCTTTGAATAAACTTGGGAAAATCATCCTCACAGAAATGAGTATGCTAAAATTTGTAATTATTTCAATACAAAGCCTTTTCTCCCTTATTTGCTGGTACCAGGATTTCCAATTTCCATTGATCAAAAGCTTCAATATATTACATGTTAGACTAAATAATTTGGCAGAACGTGTACTTACAAATGGTATACTGATCCAAACAGATTTTTATCTATTACAACAAACCAGAATATGCTGCATTTATACAAAAGTATTATCCTGAGAATTACAATTCTTTAAAGGGAGGTGGCGATCACATAAAATGCTGCATGTATAAAATCTATTACACAGACTTAAAATTCCTCTTCTGTAAAGGTGTGGGGTGCAGGTGGCGACCTTTCTGGGAGGTCTTTTTTATTGCATTTATTTATTGTTCCACTGCCTCAGAATATTGCTTGTTGCTTTATCTCCAGAAAAAAATTTTAAAGAAAGGTGGGGGTGGGGGGGTGCAAAAGGAATTACTATACATTATACCAAAGAAAGGTGGGAGTGCACGGGTTATGGGCATGGACTTCCAAACGGGAACTTGTGGATATTGAGTACATACTGCTCTTCTTCTGACCCGCTTCTTACCCTGCAACACAGTATGTGGTTAAGTACAAAGTAACAAAGCAAGTCAGACATCCAGGACATGTGGTGCTTTCGAGGGTACACTTTTAAATGTAGAAAATGAGGATAACTTTATTTAATCTCTGTTTTACATATCGTGTACTAAAAGGTGAAGTAACTCTAAGCAAAGATAATATAAAAAGCATGAAGCCTATGTTAAAAACGGTCAGAAAGTGAATATTCACAATTGACATTCACCATGTCACCGAATAATCTGCATGGCTTGCCACTCAGCACTGTCAATCGTGTAGGCCACGCCCATTCCTGCGCGAAAATCGCTGTGGGGTAATGTTCTAATACAAAGCCTACAAAGTGACAAACCAAGTCATACACCCAGCACATGTGGTGCTTTACTTAAAATATGGCAACTTTATTTAATGTCTGTTTTAGATATTGTATAGTAAAAGCGGTTTTGTATTAGAACATTACCCTACCAGATGTGCACTAGCAAGGACCGCCCAATGCCCGCCCAGCACATTGCTCATGACGTTTATTTTGAAAAGTGCTTTGAATAAACATGTGAAAACCATCCTCAGAAAGATGAGTATGCTAAACATTGTAATTATTTCACTACAAAGCCTTTTCTCCCTTATTTGCTGGTACCAGGATTTCCAATTTGCAGTGATCAGAAGCTTTGATAAATTACATCTTAGACTAAATAATTTGGCAGAACGTGTACTTACAAATTCTGTAGGGTTACCACCTGACCCACTTTGAGAGGGACAGTCCCTCTTTGAGCAGTTGTGTCCTGCTAAAAATTATAAAAATGGGAAATGTCCTGAAATGTTAGGACAAAATTATTTCCTATATTTTATGTAATAGTTGCATAAAACAGTTATTCTGTATCTGAAACACCTAAATGTTATAAGAAGCACAATAAGCAACTAAAATGCTACAAAATAAGCTTTTATTTAGGCAAAAAAGTGAAGTTATGTCCTTTGTACTGGCCATGGGTTTGTTCTGGCCTGCAAAATCTGATGTTTGTACCAAAAATGTCCCACTTTGGGCATTTGAAAAGGTGGCAGCCCTAAACTGCTGTACCGATCCAAACAGACTTACCTATTCAAAGGGACACAGAATATAGTGCATTTATACAAAAGTATTACATTATTATGCTGAGAATTACAGTTCTGTAAAGGAGAGGGGTGCGAGCACATAGTATGCTGCACGTGAAGGACTATTACACAGACTTAAAACTCCTCTTCTGTAAAGGTGCGGGTGGCGACCTTTCTGGGATGTCTTTTATGGCATTTATTGTATGCATTTATCGTCCCACTGCCTCAGAATACTGCTTTATCTCCAGAAAATTTTTTTAAAGAAAGTAATTACTGCACAACATTATAGGAGTGCAAAATGGGAACTTGTGGGTACTGCGTACATACTGCCCTTCTGACCCGCTTCTTACCCTACAACACAGTAATGTGATTGAGACCAAGTACAAAGTGACAAAGCAAGTGAGACACCCAGGACATGCAGTGGTTTCGACGGTGCACTTACAAATATAGAAAATACGGATAGCTTTATTTAATCTTTGTTTTACATACCGTATACTAAAAGCTGTGGTAACTAATTAAAGATAACATAAAAAAGCATGAAGCCTGTGTTACAAATATTCACCTTGACATTGTATAATCTGCATGGCTTGTCACTCAGACCTATCAATCATGTATACCCCGCCCATTCCTGCACAAAAATCTCAGTGGGGTAATGTTTTAATTAGCGTTGCCACCCCTCCGTTTTTTTTCCGGAGTGCCCGGAAATCAGTAGGGCACTCCGGTTCTCCGGTTCTTGAAATCGGTGTCCGGAAATAGCGTCAGGCTCGTCAGCGCGTATTAAAAAAAAAAAAAAAAAACATTCCTGACCTGTCTTGGACTCTCGTTGATTGGCTGCTTGCTGCAGACGAGGCTCGTGCAGCAAGCAGCCAATCAACACGTAGAGTTAGTAGTAAAAGCCCTGCAAAGCCCGTGAAAATTTAAGAATATAAAGCGGTGCTTCAGTCAGCATAAGTTTTTACCTTTTACTTTTGTAGTACAAAGGGTGCTGCTTAAGATTTGAAATTCTTGCTTGGAGCCTTGGACATCGTCTTCAGTGGATTGCCTGCTGCCTGGAAGCCCTGCCTGGAAGCCCTGCCTGCTTGGAAGCCCTGCCTGGAAGCCCTGCCTGCTTGGAAGCCCTGCCTGGAAGCCCTGCCTGCTTGGAAGCCCTGCCTGCTTGGAAGCCCTGCCTGGAAGCCCTGCTGCCTGGAAGGATTGCCTTAGCCCTGCTGCTTGCCTTGCTTGCTGGAGGAGAAGTGCTGTGGACTGGGTGGTGGTGTGTTCCCCTGCTTGCTGGCCCTTTAGCTGCCTGTTCTGTTCTGCTGCTGAGAGCTTGTTTTAGTAG
Source organism: Protopterus annectens (assembly GCF_019279795.1). NCBI lineage: Eukaryota > Metazoa > Chordata > Ceratodontiformes > Protopteridae > Protopterus > Protopterus annectens. Next base: position 257,429,464 of record NC_056747.1, read on the forward strand.
CCCTGCTGATTTTTCTGGAGGTAAGTGGATTTTTTTAATGGATTCTTTGGAATTAAGGTAGATTTTCAAAGATTAGTGTGACAAGGGAATGAAATATTGCCAGCACAGCTACTAGTGAATTTTTTAAATATTAAATTTATATTAATTCACTAGCTGTGCCTTAACTCATTCATTGATGGTGACAAGATGTGTGTAACTATCTAGATGTTCAACATGTGGTGATTAACTAGAACAGTTTCTAATCTGGTTTTGGACTTGGTTGCAGTGAATGTATAATGACTTCATGATTTGTATAAGATGCTTGGACTGTAGATCTGTCTTTCTAGTCTGTCATCACCGTGATGTTTACCTTGATCTGTGTTTCTTCCTAGGGTGTCTTTCTAGGGTGTACAGTCTTCGTAGTATAGTGAGGCTTAAATGTAGCTTTTTTGTCATCACAACTGTTTACCTTTTATCTGTGTTTTCTAGGGTATACCGTCTATACCAAAGCTTAGCTCATTTGATGTTACAGTGAATATATGATTACATGATTTGTATAAGATGCTTGGACTGTAGATCTGTCTTTCTAGTCTGTCATCACCGTGATTATGCTGAAGGGTGGAGTAAAGGGGTGTGGCTATTAAAAGGAATGGGTGTGGCTTGATTGTGCATGGGGTGGGGCTTGTTTGTCAGGAAATGGCACAGTAGAAAGGTGGCAACCCTAGTTTTAATACAAAGCTGTAAAATCTGTGGTAAGTATAATTAAATATAACAAAAAAAGCATGAAGCCTGTGTTAGCAACGTCAGAGAATGAATATTCACAATGAATATTCACAATGTCACTGAATAGTCTGCGTGGCTTGTCACTCAGCCGTGTTTCCAAGCAACATCACACGGGCTTGCCCTGTCAATCATTTTGGTCACGTCCATTTCTGGGCGGATATCGCGGTGGGTAATGTTCTAATATAAAGTGAAGCCGCCAATTCAACTGGGAAAGAGAAAAGAAAGAAATGTTTATACAAACAGGCTTTTCCTTAGACGACTGAAAGGAGGAATGCCAGTAGAGGACCTTGGCTGTGCGTATAATCGTTGTAAATAACGTAATTAAGAGAAGTCGGTATAGGAAGAGTTTTTAGGTAGCAATTGTTTGTCGCATAGCGTGTAGTGTAAAACTTTTGTGGCGGTATGGATGATGAAGAAGAAACTTACAGGTTATGGAAAATCCGAAAAACCATTATGCAGGTTAGAGAGCGCTGTTAGTATTTTAGTTTTTTGCAGTGTTAAAATTACATATATGTTTGTCTTTAGAAATTGTAGCATGTGATGTCTTTCTTGTTTTGCTTTATATAGTAATGCGTTTTAATTATACCACACATATAGTATTACATGTAAACAGTGTTTTATGTGGTTACTTAATATGAATGTGGTGCTTTTGTTTTTTTAAATATAGAGTATACAATCCACGATTTACACACTGATTTTTTTAAGAGGTTTAACGTTTTTTGTTAACATTTCTGGGGCATTCTAAATGTCTCATTGTTTCAGGTCTTGTAGTTTTACTGATATTTTCTGCAGTAGTACCGAGTTTTTTCCCCTCTTACGCTCACTGAAGCAGTGCTGAATGCAGATCAGTTGAATAGCCTGTATTTGGGGAAAGATAAGTAGTAAAGAAACAAAACGTATGGACAGTGTAACTGTCAAACCTCTTGCCTCTAGAATCGGGAACAAATCCAGAAGTAGTCGGGGCCAAGTTAATAAATTAGTAACTTGTGAAGCGACCAGAATAAGAGAATGTGAATTAACATGCATTTTCTAAACTAAAAAAAGTCTGGAATTACAATTAAGTGTACTCCATTTCTTCCCAAATTGCCTGTTTTTGGCTCGATGAGGAGGGACAGCAGCCTTCTGAGCCAAAATCCGGGACATTTGAGAGGTATGATAAGGTAGGTTAGATGCTTTTTGAGATGGCATGTTTCTTTTTTGGAGATGTAAAAAGGCAATAATTTAGGTGCTGTGCTCCTTGAAAGCATACTAAAAGCATAATGCAAGTTTCTCTAAAACACTATCGCTTACTAACGTTACTAATCTCAGGTGATCTACTATATATATATATCTATATCTATATATATATCTAGATATATATCTATCTACCTACATCTATCTCTCTATATATATATATATCTATCTACCTACATCCATCTCTCTCTCTCTCTCTCTCTCTATATATATATATATATATATATATATATATATATATATATATATAGAGAGAGATAGATGTAGGTAGATAGATATAGATATAGATATAGATATAGATATAGATATATATAGAGAGAGATAGATAGATGTAGGTAGATAGATATATATCTAGATATATATAGATATATATCTAGATATATATAGATATATATCTAGATATATATAGATATATATCTAGATATATATAGATATATATATAGATATATAGATAGATATATATTTATATATATATAGATATATATCTAGATATATATATATAGATATATCTAGATATATATCTAGATATATATAGATATATAAATATATATATCTAGATATATATATAGATATATCTAGATATATATCTAGATATATAAATATATATATCTAGATATATATCTAGATATATAAATATATATATCTAGATATATATCTAGATATATATATATATATATATATATATATATATATATATATATATATATATATATATATATATATAGAGAGAGAGACAGAGATAGATGTAGATATATATATATATATATATATATATATATATATATATATATATATATATATATATATATATATATATATATATCCCAACCCAGGACAAGCCACCAGCTACTCTTCCCATCCCTCACCCTATTTTCTCTCCCCCTCATTTTACTTATCAAATACACTCCCCCCTTAACTTTCCTAGCTCTCTACATTCAAAGTATACTAAACAAAGTCACTTTCATACATTCATGAATATCTTTCTGTGGGTCTAATTTGCATTGTGAAGTAACACATATCCAAAACCAGTTTCACAGAGATGAAAATGCATCCCAGAACACTGATTCTCCAGTCCAGGTGAGAGCTGCTTGGCCATCCTGTTGAACTTTGCCCCTTACCCCCACGGTAGTGCGATCTCTGAGTTGGTATATTACTTGGGGGTTGTGGGGGCTAAAGCCTCCCACATGGGTGGGTTTCGTTTTCTTCCATTTATATATTTGTTTTGGATGGCCGAGTGATTACTTACCTCGAGTAAACAGTTGGTGTTCTGGGACACTGGTGTTCTGGTGCTGTCAGTGTTTTCGTCTTGGTGAAATGGGTTTTGGGTAAGTGGCATTTTGTTGATTAAAGTAGACCCCTTTCTACACCCCTGTTATACTCACCCTCTCCAAAACCTGGCTAAAACCCCAAGTATCTGACTATGAAATCTTATCCCCCAGCTACAGTATCATCCGCCAAGATGGGGATGTAGCTATTCTATTCTCTAATCAGCTCTCCCTCTATCCCTTATTCTCTGTACCAGATTTCAACACCACTGAAGTCCTCATAGTAAACTGCGCATTGACCAACCATAAAAAGATTGCTATTGCTACTGTCTGTATTCCTGGTGGTAACAAAATTCCTACCCTTGAACACTTTCTCTTGGGGGGGGGGGGGGTCTCAAGCTGTCTGCTATGAAGCTGTTATTAGGCAATGTTAGCATTGACTGGAATTCTAGCATCAGACTCTCCAAATTTCTGTATTAACCTCATTGGTTTCTCTCCACTAATTACTTCTCCCACTTGCCTGAATAAAAATACTGATGCCAGCACTGCACTTGATTTGATCCTTGTTTCCAACCCAAACCTGTACCAAACCCCACTACACTGTCTGATAGCATAAGTGACTGTCTACCTATCTTTTTTTTTTTTTTTTTAGACACTCTCCCAACTTTACAAACCCCACCAATAAAGGCTGTCATAAACTGTCCATTTTCAACTCTTTCACCTTCAACCAGATCCTGTCATCGATTTAACTGGTTATTCCTCCATGACTTTTAACTAGAAGAAGCTGTTCTAACATACAGCTCCCCCTTTCTAAGCACTCTAGACTCTGTAGCCCCCATCAGGAAAATAATTAAATCAAACTTCACCCCTTGGTTAACGCAAGACATTTATCTCCCTCATATGCAAGAGAGAGAATGCTTGGAACCCTCCGGTAATATCACAAAACACATAACTGCTTTCGATGAGGCTCTCAATAAAAATATGCCTAAATGAAGACCTCAGAGGCAGAAACACAATCAAACCATCACAACCCAACATAAACCATGAGAGACACAGCTCACATAAACAGTGTGCCACTCAACCAAAGCCCCTAAGGCAAAAACAGCTTACCAAATACCCTAGTCATAGGTGACTCAATAGTAAGGCACACTGATGCCCCACTCACTAGGCTGAATAAGGAGAAGGTTATGGTCAGCTGCCTGTCAGGTGCCAGGATCTGCCACATAACACACGCACTTGGGTCACTCCATAACTGGTACAGATATGACTTTGTCAATGCCCATGTTGGTATGAACGACTTGAGATGTACCTCACTGGAGTACATGAAGAGATATTGAGGCGCTCTCTGATCATGTAGCCCAGGCAGGTATGACCCTAGCCCTGAGTAGCATCCTGCCGTCACCCAGAATGATACCACAGTACAAGCAAAAAATGATCGACTTCAACAATTGGCTAGATTTCTGGTGTCATTAAAGGGGATCCTGTATCTATCTGCCTGGGATGACATGATCAACAGACCTCTGTTTTGCCAGAAATGGCCTGCACCTGTCACCCCTGGGATTCTGGATACTGGCCATGGCTCTTGCCACCCCTGTAGTGCCTTTTTTAGGCAATGTCCTGAAGACAAGATTATCACTGTAACAGATACAAGCAAACGAAGTCTGATGGTTATGCTACTCCGTGCTAGAAGTCTAAATCTTAAAATGCACTCGCTTGAACTCCTTAAATTGGAGAAAATCGACATCTGTGCAGTAACAGAGACCTAGTTCAAGGCTCCAGAGAGCACCCTAGCGCTACCAGGGTATAATTCATACCACACCTTTCAGTCCCTAAACCTGGATTGAAGCCCTAAATGCGGTGGTGTCTCCATATTCATAAAGGATATGCACACCTCCAGACTAGTAGCCCGATATAACTCCTGTAAAATACTTCAGGTAAAACTGCAGTCTAGGTTGTAGTCTGCTATAGATCCCCACCATGTCCCAAGACCCCACATTCCTAAACACACTGGAAAATATTAAGGTACAACCCAGCACCCTTATACTAGGAGACTTTTAACTACTCCTCCATTAACTGGGAAGATTACTGGTGTACCAACGCACTTGCTCAACGTTTTCCAAAATTCATTAATTCCAACACCCTGGACCAGCTCATTCTTGCCCCTGCCAGGGGAAGAAACCTCCTTGACCTGATCATTACTAATATGGGCGACCGTTGCTCTACACCAGAAGTCAACTCTTCCCTGGTCAGATCTGACTACAAGCTAATAACCATGGATATCCACATCCCACCCCCACCCCCTGTAAAGGAATCGACCGTGAAAAACTTCTCCAAAGCCAGTTCTGGGCTTCTAAAAACGGAGGTGGCTAACTTCACGTCGCCCATGCAAATGGAAAATAGGTGCATGACTACGGAGTCCTACACTAATGCAGTATATATGAGCACATGCACGAGTGTATGGAATGGGCCATACCAAACAGAACCAAGACACACACTTCCAAAGAAAAGAAAGCCAATCTGGTGGACCCTTGCCATAAACAGGCTCTACAACAGAAGGAAGAAACTGTTGCAGAAAAGGGTGAAGTCACAAGACTGGAAAAACTCCATTACTGACCTCGGCAACAAACTGAGATCCATCATCAAATCCTCTAATCCCTTGTGGTTGTCCTTAGTATCTGCAGCAATTTTATTTTTGTATCTAGCTTTGGAGGATGATCAAATCTAGAATTTACAGGGCAGTACTTGGATCTATAAGCTACAGCACAATGGCAATATGTATACCGACCCAACTGATATTGCCAATATATTGGCCGACAGGTTCAATGTGAACTTTGGCCCTTTAGGGGGGTGAAAGGGGGGCAATCACAATACCTGAGGAATGCCAAGTCCCTAATATGACAGCACAGGTAAAAACCACACTGTCCAAAGGGAAGAATACAGCTTCCATGGGACCTGATAGTATCCCTGGATGTGTTCTACATGAATTACAAGGTGAACTGGGACCACACCCGAGTGCCCTGGTCAATCACAGCCTCACTTCAGGCTTTGTCCCTTCAAAGTGGTGCACTGCTGTAGTCATCCCACTCTACAAAGGAGGGGGGGGGAGACTACTGACCCTGGGCACTACTGCCTTAGCCTGACAAGTAAGACTATGGAACGCATCATCACAGACCTTATAAGTAGGGAATCTGCAAACTCTGGACCCCAAGCAGTTTGGGTTTGTGAAAGGTAGGTCATGCCTGCTCAACTTGATGGACTTCTTAGAGTCTCACCAATGCTGTGTATGAAGGCAAGGTAGTTCACACCGCTTATCTCTATCTTGCTAAGGCCTTTGACACCATCTGTCACTCGGGAATCCTAGATAGACTCAATATGCTGGGCATACCCGCCCATGTCATGAGATGGGTTACCAACTGGCTCACTGATAGAACCCAAACTGTCAAAGTAGTGGACTTCAAATCTGACTACCAACCAGTTACAAGTGGAGTCCCACAGGGATCAGTCCTAGGTCCTCTCCTGTTTGGCATCTACTTCTCTGAAGTTCAAGGCAATACAAATGGACTGTGGGTGAACAAGTTTCCAGATGATTGCAAACTGGGTGCCAGTATTGATTCACCAACTGATTTAGACATTCTACAAAAAGGCCTCGCTGAGACCAATGATTGGTGCCAGAACCATAGCCTAAAGCTCAATGCCAAAAAGTGCATTCCCTTTGAGAAACTCAATACCCATGAACTAACACATCGGAGGTAGTCACTAAACACACAGGGTGTGATGAGAGATCTGGCGGCACAGGTTGGCAGCAACCTCTCCTTTGATAACCACATTGCCACTGTGGTCAGAAAGTACTATGTGGCACATCTCATTACAAAAGGCTTTTCCTCTAGAAATGAAGAGATCATGATCCCGGTCTACTCGTCCCTCATTAGACCTATTACAAAATACAATGCCCCATTTGGCATGTACCTCACTAGACACCTACAACAACTGGAAAGGCCACAAAAATACCTCGCTAAGAGTATCTTGGGCCTTAACACGTAGTTTCCCTTAAATTTCCCCCTCATCCTCCATCCAAACAACATTCTTCTCTCTCAAGCCCATTCCTACAGCTTGTATTGATCACTTTTCAGCAAACTTAAAACTTGCTCCCATACAGCCGATAACCTGCCTCCTGTTTTCCTTTAACTGCAAAGTCTATTGCATATCCCATCTCCATACTAACTAATAGATCAAGTCAAGAAGTGACAGTTGCTGATATTTTGAAGAAATGGAGGAAACTACACTGATTCCTCGAATTTCAGGCCTGTAGTCATTCTGTCAAAGATTCTCAAAAGTGCATTTACAAGCAGCTACTAGATAATCTTCTACAACCAAATCTAACCTCTGCCCAACGTGCCTTTTGCTCTAACCACAGTCCATCCACAGCACTAATTTCTTTTATGCTGGCAATATCTAGATCTCATGATAACAAATTAGTCTCATGTCTATTCCCTGACCTTTTGAAAGCCTTTGATACTGTCTCCCACAACCTACTTTTGTTCAAACTATCTAGTCTTAATCTCTCCGACTCTATCTCCTGATTCTCTAACTGCCTGTCCAACAGATTTCAGTCTGTAAAATGTCTCTCTGCTCTTCCCCTTTCCTTCCAAGTCCAGGGGTTCTCCAAGCTCCATTCTTGGACCTCTACTAGTTAACATTTTCATTAACAGCCTATACTCTTGTCGTCGGCATATTGTATGCGTTTCCTCTGACAGTCTCCCACAAAAAAAAACTAATTTCTCTTCCTCCCAAAATCTATCCAACACTTCAAGTTTACCTTCTCTGTCTCCTACTTCAACACCTCTATCAGTGTTGAACCAAACGCAAAACTATTAGGGGTCATGATAGATGACCAATTTAAAATGGGATTTACACATCCAACACTGCATCTTTGGCTCATCAAAAATTTGGTCTGCTCTATAGAAATAAAAAAAATTCTCACAAATGAATCTAAACATACTCTTGCTCAAGCCTATTTACTACTTGTACTTTATGCTGGAGCAGTCCTTACTAACCTTCAGGACAATCTCAAGGTTGAACTCACAGTAAAATTGCTAGAGTTGATTTACTGTGAATCTGTCTCTCGTACCACTGTATATCTCTAACCTAAAGTGGCTAGAATTTTGCCATCAACTCCTTTTCCTCAGCTACATCTGATTCACTCCATTTTGCACTGACCCAACTTCTGTTGTGCTCTTTCTGATCTCATCTTCATGAAAATTTACAGTCCCAAAAAACATTGCCAAACTTCTGTATAATCACTCAGTTGCCAAGGCATGGAATAATCTACGTCTAGACTTGATCAATTTCTAACCCTAATTTCAAAAACAATCTGAAAGACCACCTATTAAACGTTTAGACTTGCTCTTGTTTGGGCCCTACTTAATCTGCCTCTCCCTTTCTGCTTTTTCTTTTCCTCAGCATCTGTTTCCAAACTCTAATGTAATTCTAGCACCCATGCCGTAAATAGGCTGTATTTAAATCCATCTTACCCTGAAAGGAAATTGTATGTTATTCTTAAGTTACTACAGATGTGTGGATTTAATTTTGTTGTGAACGTGTATGTATAATTAGTACAAAAGTAATTGCCTTTTGCTGCTTTTCTTCTCGGGTCTCTGCTGAAAAAGGACATCTTTCTAGTTGAAGTAACCTGATCAAGAAATGTCAAATAGTGAGGGAATATTGCTGGTAGCTTTTACTCCTGGATTAGTAGTAAGCTGTGCCTATAGGCAGATGCCCTCTGTTAATATACTTTTACCCAAATTTTGGTATGCAACCCATCACATGGACAGTTTAGGGTTAGTGTTAGTTTTCTTAGAGGAACTTGCAGTACATTTTTTTTTTTTTTAACAGGAGCACAATATCAAAATATACTTTTTTACAGTTGGGGCATATGTGACCACATTGACCCCATAGTCGGAGACCACTTAAGCAGTCAAGTCACAACTGCTTATTTGTCAGTATTGCCACTTAACTGCTTTTATTCCTTTCCAGTGAACCACCACAGAAATATAGTGGTCTGAGGATCAGGCATAAAGAAATGGTATATTAAGCCTTTATGTTTTTATAAGGAGATCGCCAATTTCATTAAAGGGTGTTAATGTTGGATCTAATACCTCATTCAAGAGGTTGTGTGTGTGTAAAATTAATATAAATTACAAAAAAAAAAAAATATATATATATATATATATATATATATATATATATATATATATATATACAGGTGGCTTTCTCCCACCTTCCGAAGGTATGCAGTATATCATATGGCATTTTCCAAATTGTTGGGGTGTGTGTATTTAGCAGTGCGGTTGTACCCTGTCTGTAGTAAGTTTAATGCCTTGTGCCAGTTTTTCTGCTGGGATAGGCTTTGGTGTTGCCTGAACCCATGAACAGATAAAGTGGGTTGTTGGAAAATGAGTGAGGTATTGATGAATGCATGTATGCCATACTGAAGAGATGTGCGACTATGATTAATTTTTTCAGCTGTCTTTGGTTTCTGTGAGAAATAAATATGCACATATTTAAAAGTGCATAATACTTTTTAATTATAGACTGGTTTTGTAAGTAAACATGTTTTTTTGTAAGTCTTTTGTAGAAGTGACGTTTTATGACTGCCGTAGTTTTTGTACTTTATTGAAATGTATTGACTTTTATTTATTTTTTACGTGACTTACTTCATCCCATGCATTGTACATCTTGTGCTTGTGTCCTGCAAGCATGTTTGAGTGTAGTGTTGATGGGTAACGGCAGCATGTTGAAACAGTAATGCTAGCTGTAGGTGTTAGAAAATTATTTTGCCAAACTATCCAATGCTAGTTTGCTTGTGAATGGTTTCCTTTGTTCTTTGTTTTAGCAAGTTACTAAAGAGTAAAATTAGAATCCTAGTTTAAGACTTGAAATAGTTTTGATAGAGTTGTTGCCTCCTACATTAGCCTTATGGGTGTAGCAGGATTTATCCATAAGAGCAGATCCTGAGTGGATATATTTTAGCTGAGTGTGTGAGTCTGCTTCACCAGTATTGAGGTGGTGATTAATATTTTACACCAGAATAAGTTCATAGGTGTATACCAGGCTAATGACCACTGGGGTCTGTCTTGTAGGCCTTGCCAAAAAGTAATTTGGAGAGGGGAGAATATTTCTTTTGGTAAATAACCTTGTTCTGTAATGGCCACGTTTTCACTCTTGTTTAGTTTCTGAATATACCATGAAGTAGTGATACCCTCTGTATATACAAAGTTAGTGCATGTTTCTCTATTTGCTGTTTGTAGTTTGTGCTTCTAGTATTGTGGTGTTACATTTATAAGATCTGTTAGCAATTTTGTGAAAATATGCAGCTTGTGGTGCATAACATTATTGAATGTATAGTAAATGAATTGTGTAGTACAGATCTTTATTTCTGGACTGAAAACAGGCAACATGCAAA
>NC_056747.1:257445185-257495185 GCF_019279795.1 Protopterus annectens
GAGAATTCTTTCATGTCTGCTTGTGGTATAAAATAACCTCTCCAAATACTTCAAGCAGAAGTCCTAAATATTCTAGACTTGAGAGCCATACATATGCCCTCCCAGTGTTTCATTTGTGAATTGCTTGTCCCAATCTCTTCCACTCTTGTCCATCCTCCTTTGATTCCCGTAGTTATCATGCAGTATTTTTAACAGCAGCTTCTGTTGTAGATTAATCTAAAAACTGAGTAGGTCTTTTAACTTGGAATTCGCTGTTTCCTTTCTTTTTGCCTAACACTCTATCAATCCCTGATAGGGTAGGCAGTATGTAGTCTGCAGTCCAGATGTCTTCTTGGTTTCTTCCCATTCTGTTACTTTTCCTTGTCTAGTCTTTTTGCAGCCGATATCTTGGTTCATTTATCAGTTTTCTCCAATAAATTTCAACCCCTCTTGCCTGTTCTCTGTGCCCCTAATTGTAGTAATGTCTGTTGGCAAAAATCTCCTTTTGAATGTATCGTATGTACTCTTACAAAAGCACCATGGGCTTGATTCCTTATCTAGACCCAGATCAAGTTTCCCTAGGACCATTCTCCATGGATTCCTGGAGTCTTCTTACACCTCCCAAATGTAGTTAGTGCTATGGGTAGCTTACCTTGGCTAAGGCTACTGCAGCAATGATCAGTTTGATGAACACAGTACAGTTGTCCAAGTTGAACTTGGTGTAACAGTAGATGTTTGATCACTGCTGTGTGTGTGGTGCTGTGTGTGTGTGTGTGGTGCTGTGTGTGTGTGTGTGGTGCTGTGTGTGTGTGTGTGGTGCTGTGTGTGTGTGTGTGGTGCTGTGTGTGTGTGTGTGTGTGTGGTGCTGTGTGTGTGGTGCTGTGGAATGCGCAAGTTTTCCTTTCCTTGTTGTAGTGCGATCTCAGTGTTTGGTATATTTATAGCGGGGGTGTGTGTGTGTGTGTGTGTGTGTGTGTGTGTGTGTGCGCGCACAGGGAGCTTGCCCCTCTGTAAAAACATCATAGAATTTTGTTTGCTTTACAGGTCCGATGCTCTATGTATGTTTGTGAGGGCTCATCCTTTATCTGCTGGCAATAAATCTCTGAAGGGATTCATGCCCTAACTTCTGTTTTGGTCAGATCAGCTCAAACTGCTTGACAAGTTTGGTTGTTGGAAGGTGCCTGAAGCTTTAGAACAGGGGTGTCCAACCTTTTGGCTTGCTGGGGCCACATTGACTGAACAGAAATGGTCTTGGGGCCGCATATAAAATATATCATATAGTTAACTCTTTTGTTGCTCCGGAAGACCACAGTCTACCTCCTGGCTGTACTGTAGGTGCATTTGAACAATGAATAAATGCCTAATATTTGCCTTTAAATTCTAATTTTCTAATCTAACAGTTAACTCTAACATCTTAGTTAAAAAAAAAAAAATATATATATATATATATATATATATATATATATATATATATATATATATATATATATATATATATATATATATGTATGTAATAATTAATTTTTTTTTTTTACACAAATAAACAGATATTCACTACAGCACTAGCATTTCTCACTGGGAAAACCATTCCAGCAGTCCAACTACGTAAAATGTCAACATCAGCAGTCCTACAATACTATAATCCACAAAAATAACCCAACAAATTTGCAGTAAAGTTAAGAATTCTCATTACTGACTTAATAAAACAATTCTGAATAAGGTATAAGAGGCTCTCACCCAAACAAATAACTTGTGCCAGAAATATGGCCTCAAGCTAAATGCCAGAACGCATCCTCATCCCCTTTGAGGAGAGTGATGTCCCCACAATTATCACATTAATAACAATGTTGTAAGCACGCAATATGTTTTATGGTACTTGGGCACCCAGTTGATAGAAGTCTGACTTTTGACCACCACGTTGTCTCCGTTGTAAGGAAAGCTTTTTACATGGCCCACTTCATTAGTAAGGGTATCTCACCCAGGGACAAGGAGGTCATAACATTCCTGTACTCTTCCTTTACAAGAGCCATTATTGAGTGCAATGCCCCTTTTGGCATGTGCCTCAGCAAAACACCCTGCCAAAAGAAAGACTACAACCATTTCTGACAAAAAAGGTCAAAGGACTAAGTTCACTTAGTTATCCAAACTGACTAAAAAGCTTCTTACTTTCCTCCGTCTCTCACTGGCCCCTATAAATTTCATCATTGGCTTGCTTTCCAGGCTAAGAAAGATCCTGCCTTAAGAGATGTCCTCTACCTCAGAAATACTGGATGTTATGTGATCCTATCTCGCCTACATTCTGTACTGATGGGTTCGGAGCCGATCCTCGGCTCTGACTCTGCACGCTATACTATAGAGCGAAGTCTCTAATTGGCTGAGCTATCTTATATCCCAGGATGCACCACCACTACTTCCCCAGATCTCGTTTGCCGCTTGATAGCAATAGACGTGGTCTCGACTTGGCTGGGCTAAGTACCTTTTACTGACTGATTTTCTGTCAGAAAATTTCTAATATTTCAACCAAAAGCTGTTTTAACAGCTACTTGTTGTTTCTGAGTGGTTTTTGAGAAAGTTTGTGTGTGAGTTTTGTTAGCGCTAGGTTCCCGCCTTATTAGTGGGGGTTTCCTCGCGCTCTACTTCATAATTGTTATATCCTTGTGTTGCTTAATATTTTTGTTTAGTATATATAATTTTTCTCTAACAACAAGGTCCCGTTTTGGTTAGAGGGGCCTTGCCCTCGCGCTCTGCAGAGCTGTATTACAGTTTGCCTGTGGGCCTATCCTGTTTAAGTTAGAGGGATTGCTATCTCTGTGGTAGTTTTTGTCTAGTTTGTGGTAGTGTGTTTCCTTGTAGAGATGTCAAAGGAGCATAGACCTTCGGGTTTTAAAAAATGTACCAAGTGTGGGTACAAGATGTCTATAACGGATGACCATTCTCTGTGTTTATTGCTTAGGGCCTAAACACCTTCAAGAGTCGTGCAGTGTATGCCACGCTTTTTCTTCTCGTGTCCTCCAAGAGAGGAAAAACAAATTGATATTGAAGGGGCTCATCACTCCTTCCTTTGAGGAGGTTTTATCTTCTTCCCCCTCTCCTTCCAGGAAGAAGTCTTCGGCTCCGACCAGTCCGTCGGAGCCGACAGCAAAGAAATCAAGGCAGGCTTCTCCGTCGGCTCCACGGACTTCCGAGCCGAGGTCGGAACGGTCTGCCTCGGTGCCTCCAGCCTCGACTCCTCTGTCCTCGGAGCCGAGTGCTCGAGCATAGAGAGGTAGGTCACCTTCTTCGGCTCCATTGGTTTCGGAGCCGAGAAGGATCGCTCGCTCAGACTCGTCTACCTCGGCTCCGAGGGAAATAGCTGTGCTGGTGGGATCTCCCTCTGCGCCGATACTGCTTGAGACCATTCGGAGCCGGTCCCCTAGTCTTTCGGAACCGGCAGAGAAGTCAACTCGGGCCCGATCTGTCTCTTCTCGGTCCTCAAATGTCCGATTCTGATATTGACAGGGTGCTTCAAAGGCTGTTTCAGTCTCCAGTCTTCCAAAAGTTAGTCTCTGCTCCAGCCCAGTCTGCTCCGGAGCCGATTGTCCACCCTGTTGTCTTGGTTCCTCCTCCAACAGCCTCGGCACCGTTAGAGTCTGTGCTCGTGGAGCCGGTGGAGGTTTTCGGGTCGGCTCCGACCCTTACTCCAACCCCGACCTTCGGGTCTGAGTTCGGTACACGGACCTCCTCTGTCGGCCCCGGGGGTGACGCTTCGGGCCCGATGCTTTCGGTTCCAAGCCTCCCTCTTGGTGCGTCGGCTGCGGGAGTGCCTTCTACTGTTGTGGCCTCGGGGTTCGGACCTTCCCTGGATTCGGGGGGTCCGGCCTTCAGGGCTATGAGGAGTGCTTTAGCCAAATCTTCCTTGGCTACCTCCACCATCTCTCCAACACCTTCCCTTGGCATGGAGACTTGTTCCTTTGTTGTCCCCCTGTCTCAAGACAGTGGAGCCCTGGGGCCTGAGGTCACCCCCATTGGGGATTCCTCCCTTCCTGGGGGTCCTTCCGAGACTTCTTCGGAGGAACCTCCCAGGATGAGAGTGTAAGAGGAAGCACATCTACTCGCCTGATGAGTCTCTCACCTCGGACACCGACCTCTATGATGCAGAGGGGTCCCCCAAGTCGTCCTCAGATTCTCCTTTGTGGACATCTTAGAAATCCTCAAGCAACGAGGCGACTGGCAGTCCAAACCCCCTTCCGCTGAGGAGTCTGTCTTCCTCATGGCCTCTGGGGCTCAGCCTTCCGCCTCCTGGGTGTCTCTGCCCTTCGATGAGCTCCTGGATTTGATCTCTCTAAGGGTGTAGGAGCACCCGGATTCTGTGGAACCGGTGCCAGCTCGCCCCAATAAATTTCTGTCAGCCCCCCCTGAAAAGGAGTTCTTATCTAAAGGTGTGGCAGATGCCCTGGTGGTGGCATCTGCTACCCAGCAATATGTGGCAGAGGCTTCGACGTCCGTCCATCCTCCTAATAAAGAGTCCAGGAGTATGGATCGGTACGGGAAGCGCACCCTTACTTCAGCAGCCTTTACTTTAAGGTCTCAGGTAAACGCACTTCACCAGACTTCAGAGGGATCTGGTCAAGGAGCTTTCAGATACCCTCTCTGGTAACCTACCTGAGCAGTTGGCCCAGACGGTTAGCTCTCAGTTGGCTACCTTGTCATCAATATCGAACCCGTCCATGAGGCTCATTTCATATGCGGCCGAAGGGGCGAGTAGAGCGGCGGGCACAGGACTTGCTCTACGGAGACAAGCCTGGCTCCGCCTGTGTCATTTTGCGGAGGCCTTCAAGTCTTCCTTTGCCAACGCTCCCTTTGATGGGTCCTCCTTATTTGGACCCAAGGTAAAGGACACATTGACCTGCTGTGAACAAGAGGGTGAGACTTTGACTGCCGTAGGGGCACGGTTTTCCACTCCCTTCCGGCCTTATCCCCAGGCTAGAAGAGGGGGGGAAAATGTGGTTCCGCAAATCTCAGAAGACTTACCCCTCACAGCAGGATGATCCCCCTTCTAGAGGCAGGGGGGGGGGGCATTTTTCAGGAAGATGCTGTCCCAGAGGCGGCAGAGGCCCCCGCAACACTGGAGACTGCGAGTCCTTTTGTGGCTCCTCAACCTTCCAGCACCCCTGAAGGATTGCCCGACTGCACCGCTCCGGAGCCAGTCAGGGGTCGTTTTTCGGGGCACCTAAAGGCCTGGGAGAATATCACTCGGGACCGATGGGTGCTCCGGATCATTGCCGGAGGTTACAACATCCCCTTTTCTCAGCCCCCTCCACTATCCTGGAAAATCCCGGACCCACCACCCAGTCAACGGGATCTCGCAGCTATCGAAATTTCAAAGCTGCTTCAAAAAGGAGTCATCCAACCGGTCCCCGAAGACCAGACCGGATTAGGGACTTACTCAAGATTCTTTTTGGTGCCAAAAAAGACCGGGGACATGAGGCCCATCTTGGATCTCAGCAAGCTCAACCATTCTGTCAAGAAGTCCAAGTTCCGGATGGTCACCTTACAATCCATTCTCCCGCTGCTGGAGATAGGTGTTTGGATGTGCTCCATAGATCTCAAGGACGCCTATTATCACATCCTGATCAGGCGTCCAGGAGACACTTGCACTTCAGCCTGGGAGACGGTCATTTCCAGTTCCGTGCACTGCCCTTGTCTCACCACAGCCCCCAGGGTGTTCACCAAATGTTTGGCAGTGGTGACTGCTCACCTGAGAAGTCTAGGATTCCAGGTGTTTCCATACCTAGACGACTGGCTCCTAACTGCCACCTCCAGGCATCTACTCTTACAAAACCTAGCAGCCACTTTTCCCTGGGCAACTCCCTAGGAATCGCCTTCAATTGGGCAAAGTCTGTGTTGCTGCCATCTCCGCGCATAAGGTTTATCAGAGTAGAGATGCTCAAAGCATTTATCTTCCTACAGAGAGGATAGAAACATTACAATCTCAAGTCCGAGCATTGCTCTTCAAACGCTGAGCCCCAGCAAGGATGGTCCTACAACTGTTGGGTTCCATGTCGGTTCTCCTAGTTCCCTTAGCAAGATTGCACATGAGGATTCTCCAGTGGCTCCTGTCAGTCCAGTGGTCATATCAGGATCTCCCTCTGTCACCTCATTATAATCACGGAGACGTGCAAACAGGACCTCCGTTGGTGGCTTCTGTCCTCCAACCTGGATCAGGGGCGACCCTTCGTTCCTCCACCTCCAGTGGCCACTTTGACTGCGGATGCCTCACAGACTGGGTGGGGGGTCAGTCCAAGGCAAGTGGCACCCCCACGAGAGTTCCCTACACCAACATACTGGAAATGAGGGCAGTGCTTCTATCGCTTCAGGCACTACACAGTTACCTCCCCCAGGGCATGATTGCCGTTCAGTCCGACAACATGTCAATAGTCTGGTACCTGAACAAGCAGGGAGGGACCAGGTCCTACCCTCTTTGCAGAGAGGCCATGAGAGTATGGGATTGGGCTATTGCAACCAACCGTTTCTTGGTAGCAACACACATTCCGGGGAGATCCAATGTGATAGCCGACAAACTGAGCAGAACTATTCTCTCCCCGCACGAGTGGTCTCTGAACGACAGAGTGGCAACTCAGATCTTCAGAAGATGGGGAACTCCTTGTTGCGACCTCTTTGCAACCCCCCTCAACACGAAATGTCTACAGTTCTTCTCTCTCCCCAGTTCTGGGGGGGTTTCCCAAGGACGCCTTAGTCCAAGCTTGGCCTACTGTACGCCTTTCCACCGGTTCCCCTTCTTCCCAGGGTGATCCAGAAGGCGATTCACTTGCAGAGCAAGATGATTTTAGTTGCCCCATACTGGCCTCGTCAATTGGCTGCCCTTTCTTCGGAAATGCGCACTGGACGGTCCATGGTTCCTGGACCAGGTTCCAGACCTCTTGATCCACCAGTCGGGACAGCTCCATCAGTCCCTTCACTCGTTGAAGTTAACAGCTTGGCTCCTCCACTTCCGACCATAGTCAGGAACCAGGTTTTGGACTCTAAGTTATACATATCTTGTCTTCGGCCCACAAGAATTCGACTAAAAAAATGTATAACAGCAAATGGAAGAGATTGCCCAACTCCGGGGGTTAGATCCCATTACTGCCCCGGTGTCAGAAGTTTTAAAATTTTTAGCTTTCTTATTCAATCAAGGTTCTTTGGTCTCTACCATTAAGGTTCAATTGGCAGCTATTTCTAATTTTCATGAAAGTATAGACCCACCTTTGATGAGCAATAAGTTCTGTAAAGCCTTCATGAAAGGTGCTGGGCTGCTATGACCTCAGATTTCTCATCCCGCTCCACTGTGGGATCTTAATTTCGTATTAGGTGCCTTGACCTCTTTCCCCTTCGAACCGGCAGCACCTAGTGACTTGAAATTTCTTTCTTGGAAGACAGCTTTTTTGGTGGCAATTACATCAGCCAGAAGAGTTTCGGAACTTCCAAGCCCTATGTGTCAAACCACCGTACCTGTTTTTTCCCAAGGATAGAGTATCCCTCAGGCCTAATCCATCCTTTGTCCCCAAAGTTTGTTCTAGTTTTTGTCTTCAACAGTCATTGGAACTCCCAGTTTTCTTCCCAAATTACTCAGCGGAATACATCTTCCATACATTGGATGTTCACAGGCAATTGCGTTTCTACCTAGATAGGATGCACCAAACACGGAAAACAGATCAGTTGTTTGTGTCCTTTTCGGACAATAAATTTGGCAAAGCCATCACGAAGGTCGCCATTGCCAAGTGGATCAGAGACTGTACAAGTCATTCTTACCTACTTTCTAATAGAGAGCTTACAACCACTGTGAAAGCTCATTCTACAAGGGCTATGGCTACTTCGACATTCTACGCTTGCCATTAGTGACATTTGTGCTGCGGCTACCTGGGCCTCGCCTCCACACATTTATTTCTCATTACAAATTGGACGTGGCATCTCGGGGGCGAGCTTCCTTCGGTTCCACAGTTCTCAGGAGTGTTTTCCAGTGAGCCACCCAGGAATCAGGTGCTAGGGACGCTGTCCCATCAGTACAGAATGTAGGCGAGATAGGATCACATAACATCTTTGTTATGTACTTACCATAACTTCAGATGTTTGGGATCCATCTCGCCTACATTCCTAATAACCCACCCTCCTTCCCCCTGCCTTGGAGATCAGAAGAGACCGGACGGTTCAGTTTAGCCGTTTCATCTTGAAACACCTGGCAATGTTATTTCAACTGTCTGTGAGTGTGGGCATGTGTGCAGTCAAACAAGATCTGGGGAAGTAGTGGTGGTGCATCCTGGGATATAAGATAGCTCAGCCAATTGGAGACTTCACTCTATAGTATAGCGTGCCGAGTCGAAGCCGAGGATCGGCTCCGAACCCATCAGTACAGAATGTAGGCGAGATGGATCCCAAACATCTAAAGTTATGGTAAGTACATGACTAAAAGTTATACTTAAAACGCTCACTACAAAGACCACAGCCTTCACTGCAACATAAACAAGCCACTTTTTATGGACAGGTTCTTGACACAAAAACCTTTAACTTGTGTAAAAAGCTCCTCTCATTATCAAACCATATAGTTCAGCAACACGATGGCTGGATGAATAGCCATAAATGTAGTCCTTGGGTAAGTAACATAGCCTTCATCAAACCAGATGAAAATCTACATACTAACCTTTCCCAGCTGGATGGCTAAGATCTAATATTGGTTACTCAAGTCTAGTTGCCAAAGAAGAGGGGCATGTTTAACTAAAAATTCCATTTGCAAAATTATATTCGGTATACATATTGAATGTCTCTCTCTCTCTCTCTCTCTCTGTGTCTCTCTCTCTCTCTCTCTCTCTCTCTCTCTCTCTCTCTCTCTCTCTCTGTCTCTATGTAATGCCATATTCACAGTTAGTTTGGTGGAACCCTGATATAAACTGTACAGTAAAAGAAACTCTTACCCTGTTTAAAAAAAAATAATAAAAATATTCCCATCGTCTAGAGATGAACCCATAAAATCAACAAAGAATTCTGAAACAAAATCCAGTCCTCCAAAAGTATAAATTGAGAATTGCTACCACTGCTAAGGCCAAGCACACAGCCTCCTTTATATATGTTAGCAGCCTTAGCAATAAGGCCCAGCAATGCTCAGAGCTTGTACATAACTTACTTGTCCCCCAAGGATATAGAGCTGAAAGTATTAGAAGGCAATTTCAGCTCTTTACTCCCCTGTGTCCATTAAACTTACACCAGCACCACCTCCTGTGATCTCAGAGAGCATTTAGAACCTGCTCAAAGGCCAAAAACACTTGCTCTGTGGGTCCTGATAATGTGCTGGGCTCCCTTCTTGTCAACACTATTTGGTAGGCTCGCTGCAAAGCCAGTTCAACGACATTCTGTCGTCCAGGATTGTGCCAGAGAAATGAAGAACTGCAGTAATCCTTCCACTCTTAAGATTGGGATCTACTACTGATCCAGCAGTATACACACGCAAGCCTCACCGGCCTGATCTTTAAAGCAGTGGAACACATTATAAAACTAGTTATGGCATGGGCAGTCTACAAACCCGGGACCCAATTCAGTCTGGATTTGTTAAAGGCAGAACCTGCCTCATGATTTGGTGGGCTTCTTGGCATAATGGTTAAGGTTCTTGCATTACAGATGCAAGGTATGTAGTTTTATTTCAGCCTCTTGTTGTTGGCTAGGCTTGTAATAGTCTGTGGATTAATATCCTAGTATTTAACTATGAACATGTTACTGATTTTATTAGACTTGGCATATTTGTTCACTGCCACCTCATTTTTGTTTGTCACTGTTTAGCAAACCGACTTGACATGGTCTGAAGAAGTTTAAGTTTAAAATCTAAAGTGCTAACATATTAAACGTGGCTTTAACATTTAAGTTTGGCTTATTCTTTGCACTTGTCTCTTGCTTTTTCCTTTTCCGATGTCAAGGCTGACATCGAGGGCATGTGGCTTACCATGTTTGCAGCCATTTGTAAACTTTGGAGCTGTCATTTAATTTCCTATCCAACTTAGATTCTTTATGAAAGACTGACACCCACCAATAAGTTTATAGGTTCATACTAGGCTGTCTGCCTTAGGGCATTTACAAGCCTAGCCAGAGTGTGTTTGGCTTTCGCCACCCCTTGGAATGAGTTTACTGTGCCCTTTTTTTAAGGTTGTGTTTACTGTGCCTCTGTCTAGTAGTGACACAGAAGTGATCCCCAGGGTAAACCTACGATCTCCCATCCACTCAAGATTTTTCTTGAGAGTCAGTGAGGGGCTCTGCCTAACATGGACTGGGATTCTATTCCAAAGTGAAGGGAGCCTCTGGGTTATGAATCTGTCCCTCCAGCATGTCCTATTTATTTATTTCTGTGCTGAGGTTCAAGTCACTCGATCGTGTAGCTCCTAAGGGATTTGGATTTTCTGAGGTGGAGTATGTCCATTAATTCAGGGTTGGACATGGCTTTGTAGGTCGGGCATAGATCGCCTCTGAGTAGGCGGTATGCAACTGAGTAGAGCTGGAGTTTCTTTAGCCGAGCAGCATATGGCATCTGTTTGAGTCCCTTGATCTTCTTAGTGAGGTACTTTTGGGGTCTTTCTAGTTGCTGCAGGTGTCGGGTAAGGTACATTCCAAATGGGGCATTGTACTCTATTATGGGCCTGATGAGGGATGAGTAAAGGGGCACCATGACCTCCCTTGATCTAGATGTGAATCCTTTCATGATAAGGTGGGCTATATCGAAGGTCTTCCTAACCACTTTGGCAATGTGGTTGTCAAAGGAGAGGTTACTATCAACTTGGGTGCCCAGGTCCCTAATTACTTCTGTACTTAATGGATTACCTCCTATGTGGTAATTTGTGGGCACTTTGTTTTTGCCAAAGGGTATAACTATACACTTTTGGTATTTGGTTTAAGGCCATGGCTCTGGCGCCAGTTATCAGTCTCTAAGAGACCCTTTTGGAGGATGCTTGTGTCAGCTGGAGAGTCAGTTGTGGCACCCAATTTGCAGTCCTCTGTGAACTTGGTCAGCCACAGTCCTCCCGTGTTGGCCTGTACCTCAGAAAAATATATTCCGAATGAGAGGTCCCAGGACTGAGCCCTGTGGGACGCCACTTCTAACTGGTTTAGAGTCTGTTCCAGCAATTCTGACCATGTGGGTTCTGTCCTTGAGCCAGTTTGCAACCCATCTTATGACACAGGGGTTTATATTTAGACTGGAGAGTTTGTCTACGATGCCCGAGTGGGGTATTGTCAATGGCTTTTGCGAGGTCTAGGTAGGCTGTGTGGACCACCTTATCCTCATCAATGGCCTTGGTGACTGTTTCAAAGAAATCTACCAGGTTCAGGAGGCAGGATCTGCCCTTGATAAAGCCGAATTGGGTAGGATCCAGTGTCTGTAGGTCCCCAATGTCTTTGTTTATGAGCTCCATAATGATCCTCTCCATAGCTTTGCAGACCAGGCTAGTCAGGCTTATGGGGTGGTAGTTTCCAGGGTCCATAGAGGCGCCTCCTTTGTGGAGTGGGACTACTGTTGCTGTACACCATTCTTTGGGTACATATCCTGTAGTAATGCTAAGATTGAATAGCAGCTTTATGTGAGGGTATAGCTCTTGGAGTTCATGTAGCATGCAGCCCGGGACACCATCCAATCCCATTGATGCTATGTTTTTTGCTTTGGAGAGGGTGGCTCTCACCTGGGCATCTGAGATGTCAGGGAGGCAACACTCTGCTGGGATAGATATTTGTCCTTTTGGGGGGGGGGGAGTTTGCACTGAACCTGTCTTGCCAACATGTCTGAGGGTTCAGTGTATTTTTTGTTGTGGACTAACTCTGAGCATATCTGGGAGTTGCCACCCAGGTTTCTAACATAACTAAAGAAAGCCTTATGATTATCTTTTGTTTGTTGTGCAATTTTTCTCAAGTGGCCTTGGATGTTGAGTGATCGTAGTTTGTTGCTAGTACTGATCAGAGATGCCTTCCCTTTTAGGAATTCTACTCTTAGTAGCTTCCTCCTCCTGTTGTATAGCTTATTTATGGCTGGGGGTCCACCAGACAGGATGCCTGCCTTTGGGGGAATGGGTCTTGGTTTTATTTGGGATTGCATGATCCATGCATTCCTGAAGGTGTCAATAGAATGCGTTTTATAAAGGATTCAGCAGATAGGGCCGTGGTTTCCACTGGCCTGGTAGCCTTGAAGGATTCCACTTTGGTTTTAAGAGGTGTGTGAAGTTAGCTTTTGAGAAGTTCTTCACTGTGGTCTTTTGTGCTGGGGGTGAGGGCGGGATGTGGATTTCTAGTGAGATGAATTTGTGGTCTGATCTTACCAGTGAGGGGTATACTTCTGGTATGGAACATTGTGTTCCTATGTTGGTGATCAGATCT
Organism: Protopterus annectens; assembly: GCF_019279795.1. Lineage (NCBI taxonomy): Eukaryota > Metazoa > Chordata > Ceratodontiformes > Protopteridae > Protopterus > Protopterus annectens. Next base: position 257,457,543 of record NC_056747.1, read on the forward strand.
AGTATGTTTTCCCCTCTTGTGGGAGTGGTGACCAATTGTTCCATAGCATTTGAGTTTATGAATTCTAGGAACCTCTGGGCTAGGGTGTTGGGGCTTGAGTAATGCTCCCAGTCTGTTTGGATAGTTGAAGTCCCCCAATGTGATGGTGTTTGGAGAGACCTTCATATTCTCCAGTGTCTTCAGGAAGGCCGAGTGGGGTTCCTGAGTTTGAGAGGGTGGTCTGTAGCATGCTATAAACTGAAAGGCAGTTTTGCCCACTGTTAGTTGCACGTGGATGGTCTCCAATGCTTCGTGCAATGCCACTAACCTGGAGGTGTGTGTGTCTTTGATGAATGTGGGTACTCCCCCTCCTTTTGTGGTTCGGTCTGAGTTTTGGGGCCGAAAAGCATGATATGAGGTATAACCTGGTAGTGCTGGGGTGCTCTCGGGAGCCTTGAACCAGGTTTGTCAATGCACAGACCTCTATGTTCTCCATACTGAGGAGGGCTTTGAGAGCGTGCATCTTGAGGTTTAGACTTCTGGCGTTGAGCAGCATTACCCTTAGTTTCTTTCTACTTGTGTTGTGTAAGGAGGTGGGTTTGTCTTTTGAGCCTTGCCTAGAAAAGGCACTATGGGGGTGGCAAGAGCCTTTGCCAATATCCGAAAGCCCAGGGGTGACAGGTGCAAGCCGTCCTTTGCAAAGCAACATGGCTTGTTGAGCATGTTATCCCAGGCAGACAGATACTGGATCCCCCTTTGACACCAATACTCAAGCCAATTGTTGAAATTGATCATTTTGTCTTTATACTGAGGCATCATTCTTGGTGAGGGTAAGATGCTGCTCAAGGTCAGGGTCATACCAGCCTGGGCTACATGATCAGAGAGCTCCTCTGTCTCTCCATGTAGTCCAGGGAGGTGCATCTCGGGTCATTCACACCAGCGTGGACAATGATAGAGTCATATTTGTATTTGCTTTGGAGTGACCTGAGTGCTTGTGTTATGTGGCGGATTCTAGCGCCCGACAGGCAGCTCACTGTGACCTTTTCTTTGTTCAGCCTGATGAGCGGGATGTCAGTGTGTCTGACTAGAGTCGCGTATTACAAGTGTAGCAGGTATGTTGTTGAGCCTTAAGGGCTGTGGCTGTTTGGCACACTGACTTTGTGAGCTATGTGTTGCCTGTGTTGTGTTTTGGGGTAGCGGTCGCTTTGGTGTCTGCTTAGGTCTCTGCTGTTTTGGCAGATTTTTATTTTAGAGCCTCCGAGTATGTTTTTGTGTGTTTGTGTTTGGTCTGCAGTTGTGGTAGGACTATGTGAGACTGGATTTGTGGTGTGTGTGGTTACCTTCCTCTCCTGACTCAGTTACGCTAGTACGGAGTCGAGAGAGCTCAGCCTCCAGTTTGGCTATATGGTTGCATCTCTTGCATATATTTGTACTTGTTGGGAGGAGGAGAGGGTTGTCTGTGTACATGAGGCAGTTGTAACATTGCCTCAAGATTCCTAGATTCACCAGCTGGACTGGAGAGGAAACCAGTAACTGACCTTTGGACATGCTAGAACAGTATAGGGAACTCCTTTACAACTGAATCAGAAAGGACCAATGGGGGTTAAAGTACTCAAGGGGGAGTATATGAGGATGTAGTGCTTAACTTATAGAAATTGCTTATATGAGCACGTGCAGGGTTTTAGATTTAGAATGAGTGTTTAATTTGAGTTATAGCAGTTCCAAGGGAAAAAGTGAAGAGTAGACTTTGTGAAGCCGGGAATAGTTTAAACCTGATGCACAAAAAGCTGTGCTAAGCGATTTTTATACCAGGGAGAACAAAAGGATAGAAATTTAGCTCATTGGCCATATTGGGATAAAGTTGCTGGGCTGGGACCACTCGTACAGGGACAGATAGGCTGCTCAGAGTTCCCTCTCTCACAGTGAACAAGGAAGCCACCTAACTATTCAAGTATGATATGGGCAACACAGGAACCTTAACCACAGTCCTGGATTCAGCAAAGCCTGAAGACTGGACAAGATTAGTACAGAAAGGTGGGAGAGCAGGGAGATTATTTTTTGTAGTTTTTTCTTTTTTCACAGAGAACAGAAATGCAGCAACTTAAATAACTCTAAATACAGAGGAGGCTAGCGCAACAGATATACAAGCAAAAACGATACAGCAACTTTTTAAAGTGCAACAGTGAATTTTAATTACAGTAAGCAATGCAGATAGTAGGGTTCCACAGAAGCACTGAATAACCGCGTTTTCGGCGGAATTAGCATTTCAGGGATACAACAAGAAAGAATCAATACACTTACAAAGTCTCTTTGTCCGTCGGCCGCTTGTAGGATTCTGCAGGGCACCACGAGGAGCTTTGCTGAGCTGTATACTGCCAGGACTGTCCTAAAATGAAATGCAGCCTTGTGACCTTGGGCAAAATTGGACACCTACCAAGTAATGCACCTCCCCCTTTTTTATTTATTTATTTTTTTAAGTTGACTTGGCCATTAGAGACTTGGAACACTTATTTTTTTTCCTTTTCCCTTGAGCTATCTCTCGATTATCCTGTATCCACTGTTTAGAATCATCTTGCCAGACTAATCTCCAGGTGTAGTTCCTCCATATTATCCCTTTCTACACTTCTGTATCAGGCCCATAATGTTGTGTAATGGACTGCTTTGGCATGTAACTATCAGAGCATGTCACCCTACTTGAGACACCGCAGCACTTTCTTACCAAGGTAGTCAGGGGCTCAACTTCGTTGAGCTAGCCAGACTGTTTTTAAAGCACTTTCTGTTTTGTTTTTTTTTTTTTTTCCTGACTCCTGTAGACTTTGTTTTGAGAAGTGACCTGTGTCTAGCCTGCAGAGCCTTGGTGGATCCATTACTCATGTTCAGAAAACTGTTAACATGCTCAACACTTGCTCAAGAGTTTTTAACTTCCACTGAAACGACGTATGTAGACCTGCTTGTGAGATGCATATCGCAGAAAATTCCTCTTATGGAACAGTACGGAAAGTAGCTCCATGACCCCCTCTAAGCATAACCTGGACAAATGTATGGGCAGTTTTAAAGTATCCCAGGTATGACCCTTCAAGCTATCGAAGTTATAAATAAGCTTATGCCAATGGGCGCCTACAATTTGGTGCATTGTGGCTAAGCTACTAATGGACCTGTGGATCAACAGCTTATTACTGATTTTATGAATCTGTTTAGCCTTCAAAAGTTTGTAGGTGGGATCCACGTGATGATGAAATGGATTAAATGCTGCCTCGGAAAGGTATGTTGTCCCTGGTTGAAACCAACAAAATATGGGCAACTCTTCAGTTACAGATACTACAAGCTTATCTCCTATTAATACGTTGATTTGAACCACTCCGATGTCTCAGACTCCAGCATAAGGGAACCTCCACCAGTCCCTGGGAAGCAATGTGCAGGGTTGTGGTTGGCCTCTAACAGCACAACAGCTCCTGCAGATGGTCAGGATCTAAGTTATGCTGTGGTAAATAGATTTAAAAACCTTGTAGTTGCACTGGCTGCCCATTAAGCAGTGTATAAACTCTACAGTTTTTGTATAATATGTTTGTATTACCCCAATAAGAAACCAGACAATGGAGTTAGTTTGAAAGAGGCAAGTCCTTGTGCTACAATAAGGAGGTCAGAAGATGGAATTGGGTTGTTGGATCAGGTGACAGTCTAGTCCTTGAGTGCCAGCCTGTCAAGCATTCCAAGATAATGCACCTTTGACATACAACACAGCTTTTCTTCATTGTAAGAGATTTTTAGGGATTCCTCTGTTCTAGTCTTGTCCCTAAAGAGTTGCATGAACAAGCATGTCATGAATGTGTTGAGCTGAAGCAGATTTACATCTATGATTACATGCTCAGTATGAGTCCTTAATCAAGTTAAGCTCCGCCACAGATGCCTAAGGAAATGGGAGAGGTAAAGCTGGGTGATGGCAGTTACACACCTGTTCTAGGCATCTCAAATTTAATACGGTCTGTGAGGCATTAGATGTACAGTGAAAAGGAGAATAGAGGCTTTCGGTACCCCACAGTTTAAATGGTGGGAGGAAGAAAAGTTAACATCAGGTAGTACTCTGGGTACATCCAGTGTAGGAGAAAGGAATCTGGTGTTGGTACCAGAGGAAATGCACCCCGGGGATCACTTCTGTGTCTCTGCTCGTAGTGGCACAGGAAAATAACTTTCTTGGGTGGTGTAAGCCAGGGAACCTTGTTGGCTAGGCTTACACAGGCCCTTGGGCTGATAGCCTTGTACCTACCTATGAACCTAAGAATATCATGGTAATTCTCCAGATGGTTCAAAAGAGTAAGGATAATCCATTATATAAAAAGCTGATGAGAGAGTGAGAAGGATCGAAGTACAGTAGTGGTCCAGAACCCTCCCAACTGGATCTTAAGATTGTAGTGAGAGCAGTTTAAATACTGTCTGGCTTCATAACCCAGACTGGAAAGGCTTACTAATGCTATCCTCGCATTTAAGATTCCAGATGAATATACACCATTTTTTTCAAGTCATAAAAACGATGGAAGGTTTGGGATTTGACTGATTTTTTTTTTTATCAGTGGCTTAAGCCAGTTTGTTGACGGTGGGAGTATCCAACGCCTCCTTTTAGTTGACTGAGAGTCTTCTCTCTGTAAGTGAAGCAGAGATGGTCTTCACCATTATGGCCCTGTGATCCCCTTGTGATACAATTCCCCTGCATGACATAATTTATTAGTTGAAATATATTTTGTCAATTTTCTTTGCGTATTTCACACCTGTGTCCAGTCTGTTTACGTAGCTGATTGTATAAAAATGTTTTTGTTTATTTACTGTTTAGTGAATTCATCATTTTGGTTTTGGCGTTTTGTGGCGTTACTGTAACTGGTATTTAGGTGCTCAGTTTTTTTGGGGAGGAAAGGAAAGTAGGATAGTGCTAGTAATTACTGCCAGCTAAGTTGAAGTGTGCTAGTGAAACTGAATTAGAGTTGTTTGGCTTTTATACATCCTGTTTTGCACTGCAAAGAAGTATTACGGCCAACAAACAAGAAGTAAAACAAATCTGGGGGAGGGGCAGAATTAACATCATTAATGTGTTTCAAGTGTCCACAGCTTTGGTTGTGTACATCAGTGTTGCTTATTACAGTAATCCTTTCAGATGCAATTCCTTGTTTTTTATTGTACTTTACTATTTATTTTGCATTTGTTGACCAGTCTAGTCTAACTGGATATATGTCCATTTTCAGTAGAGGCCCGGGGAGAAAAGCTCCAACCATCAGCAGTGACCAAAAGAAAAATCTAAATACAATATATAGTAATAGACAAGTGAATCTCAATATATTAGATATAGTTGAGGACAAAAGTTTTACAGAGTAACTTAGTAGATTTTAAGCTAAGATTAAATGCAGAGAACAAAAAAAACATAACATTAAGGAAGGTGTGTTTTTTTTTTTTTTTTTTGTTACTACAGATAGGTGAGAGAACAGTTGAGTAGAGAAGTATAGAGAGAGAGCAGGAGTTGAAAGAGATCAGTCTGGTTAGAGCAGGGATACAGCCAGTGAGTTGTAAGATATTCTTTCAGCTTCTTTTTAAAAAGAATAGTGGAAGCAAGGGAGGAAAGTTCAGTAGGAAGCTGATTCCAGATTTTCCCTGCTGTGTTGGCGAAAAGTGTGTCTCCAGCCTTATTTGATTTAATAGTGGAAACTAGGAGCTTATTAGCTGAGCGTAGTATAGCAAGATGTGTAGGGTGAGATCAGGTTAGTGAGGATAGGGGTATTTTTTAGGGTGGTAAAGGATCTTTTGGGTGATAACAATTTGTTGATAAAGAAGTTGGTTCTGCAGTTCTAGCCATCCCAGTTGTTTTAGGTTAAGACCGTGGTGGGTTCTGAAGTTGGTCCCAGTGGCAAATCTGGCTGTGTTATTGTAACTAGTAGAGAGTCTGGTCAGGTTGTTTTTTGATGGATTGGTATATATTGCTGAAGCGTAGAACAGGGTAGAGATAAGGTGGGTCTGGGCAATAGTTATTCTGGCTGTAGGGGAAAGGAAGGGTTTGATTCTGTAAAGAGTGCCTAGTTTTATGTTGACTGACTTTATAGTTAACCTTAGTTTTGATGACCACATTATCAGTTGTTACTCCTAGTAGGCTGGTAGAAGTGTCTGGGGATATGATAGTTGCATTGTTAGAGGTTATTGTAAAATGCAGTTGAGGTGACTTATGAGTTGGAGCAAAGAGCAATAACTTTGTTTTCTTTGGGTTCAGGAGGAGGCAGTGTTGCATAAACCAATTTTCAACACTGTTAAATACTGACTGGGTGAGACTGAAGAGAGGTTGTGGACTTAGCTGAACAAATTAAAGTAGAGTCCTCTGCATATTGTATGCAGGTGGCCTGAGGAATTTTGGTATGTAGGTCATTTAATAAGCTATGAGAAGAGTAGAGGTCCTAAAATAGAGCCTTGGGGCACTGCAGTGTTCACAGGAAGGGATTTTGAAAGATTGTTATCCCACAATACTGCTTGTTGCCTGTTTTCCAGATAGGGTTTGAACCAATTTAATGCTTGAGTCAAGAGATTGGGCTTTTTAGAATGTCTATAAGGATATTATGGTTGACCATATCAAAGGCTTTTGAAAGGTCAATAAATAATGCAGAGGAAAAAGTGTTACGATTTTTGTTTATGGAGTCCGAGAAGGATAGAAGGGCAATTGTACTATGGAAAGGCCTAAAACCATGTTGGCAAGTAGATTGTTTTGGAGAAGGTGGTCAAGTAGTTGTCTGTGTATGCATTTTTTCCATTATTTTTGCTATTGGGAGACAGTAAGGCAGTAGGCCGAAAGTTGGAGAGTTCAGTAGATGGCCCACCTTTTATGTAGAGGGATGATATGGGATATTTTCCAAATGGAGGGGATTTTGCTTTCTAAAATTGTTCTATTTATAAGGATGGAGATGGGATAGGTAATAGCATTTGCTGCTATTTGCAGATATTCAGCTGGAGGAAGGTCAACAGAAAGCGTGCATGATTTTAGGTGCAAATGAGTGATGTAGGTACTGGTTGTATTTGAAAGGTAGGAGATGGAGTCTTTGTGGTATTTAATGGGGATGTAGTAATAGGAGGTAAAGTATTGGCAAGGGTTCGAATGGCTTCAGTAAAGTAGTTATTAAAGGCATCAGGAATTAGGTTAGCGTTATTTTGGTTGAATCCTGTAGGGGCAGGAGTTTTGAGTGTCCTGGCTGAAGTTTGTTTATGCCAGACCAGAATTTTTGTGGTTTTTCCTGATTATTTTGTTGGAGGTGAAGGTAATAGTCTTTTTTTGTGTCTGAGAATATCTTTCTTGGTAGCATTTCTTAAACTGTTTAAAGTAGAGGTGATCTGATGGACATTGAGACTCTCCATTTGGCCCAAATTTTATTTCCGAGTAGGAACTTTTGCCTAGTTTTTGTGAGCCAGGGGGCAATTTTGGTCCTTATTCGGGAAGAACGATAGGGAGCGTGGTAATCAAGGATTTGAAGGAATCTAGTGTTAAAGTAGGTCACTGCATCAAGTGGAAGATGAGACATAGGTGACCAGTCACAAGCTTTCAGTTCATTTTGGAAGCTCTCTGGGTTTAAATTTTTTTTTTTTTTTTTTGGAACGTGAGGTTTTAAATTTATTAGTAGTTGGGCTATGGATCCTTTGTTTAATAATATAGGTTAGCATGTGGTCACTAATATAGTCAGGGAGGGTTCCTGGTTTATAAGTATCGAGGTGGCTGTTAAGGATCCAGTCTAGGGTTGTTTCCTTACTGCTTGGCTTATGGATTCTAGTAGGAGTGGTTATAATTTTTGAGAATCTGTAAAGATTTATATGATTGGGAGGATTAAGGGAGCTGCAGGAAGCCCAGTCTATATTAAAATAATCTAATACTATGGTTTCCTGCGGTAGATGGGTAGTGAGGTAACAAAGTAAGTTTTCAAGAGTGTTGATATTATTTCCAGGGGTGAGATATGCACAAATTAGATGGATTTGGAGTTGTTGATTTGAAGTTTGGCACTAAGAATTTCTGAATTCATATCTGGTGGTAGGAGCACATTGAAGGGTAAAACTTGGAGTTCAGATTTATATAGAATGGCTACACCTCCATCCTTTTGGTTTTATGGTCAAGTCTTAAGATATTATAACCTGGAGGGGTAATCTTCTGGTCCAGAGTTGAGGGCTTTAGCCATGTCTCTGTAATACAGAGAATATCGAATGAGTGGACATCTGAGTGCATGTAGGTGGGTAATTTTGTTAATGCTACAGATGTTAAGGTGAGCTATTAGGAGGGAGAGGGTCTATTTAAAGTAGTGATTGGAGGAGATAATAGATGTGTAGGTTATTGGGAATGTCAGTATTGGGGCCTGGGTTAGGATGAATATCACCATCTAATAGGGGGTGTTGGTGAGGATATTGTATAAACTTTAGGTTTTTGTAGAAATTGTTTGGGCATTGTTTTATAGGGAAGTAAGTAACATGGGTAGCTCTATGCTATTTTGGTACTATATAGATAGAAGAGGGTGTTATGTTACTATGGTTAATGTTGTTTATGGGAGAAATGGGTAGAGTTTGCTGGTAGGGGGGTGGTGTTCAGGAAGTGAGAAGTATTCATACAAGGTTAATGTGTATGGTATTGAGAGAAGTCAGAGTTAAAGTTGAGTAGCAGGTTCGGGAGTATAGATTTGTGTGTTGGGGCCATTAGGATATGGAGCTAAGGAGTTTGGGTGTATGGATGGTAGGAGTGTAGTAAGTAAACTAACAGTTAGGAGAAAGGAGAGAGTGGTTAAAAGGGAGAGTAGGTAGAGGGAAGAGGTGTACAATTAAGTAAAGTTGGTTATAGGAGAGAAGCTGTATACAATTGAGTAAAAAATAAAGGTGGTTGTAGGAGAGCTGCTGTAGAGTACAAGTAAAGCAGGAAGGGGTTGGGAGAGGTTAGGGGGTATTATAAAAAAAAAGCAATTATATAATTAGGGGTAGGGCTATAGAGTGGGGAAGGTGTACGATAGGAAGAAAAAAAAGAAGGGGTGTGGTTACAGAAGTATATGGCTAGGATCTCTGGGGGTGGGTGGGAATTGGTGGGTAGGGGAGCGTGAGCCCGCAGGGTGAACTGAGCGGGTTCAGACAGGTAACTGAGAAAGTCCGTGAGGAGAAAGTAAGACCAAGAGGGTAGGTAGAGTGAGGAGAAAGTAAGACCAAGAGGGTAGGTAGACAGCGGGAAATAATCAGCAAACAGCTAACTACTTGGTGCCTTAGTTGGGAAGGATAGGCAAAGAAAGGAGGAACCAATGTAGAGAAAGTAAGTGGTTGCTAAGAGCAAAGCTAGTTGAAAGAAGGTAAAGTGGAAAAATAGGGCAGGAGGGAAATTCTCAATCCAGGGACAGAGCTTTTATTTCAGAGGAAAAAATCAGGGAAGGTTGGATGTCTAAGGGGCTTATCCTAGTTTAGTCTGCCATCTAGTGGTCAGATATTGTAATGCAACAGTCGCAAGGGAGCAGAGAAAAAAGGTAGCGGGTGCACGAGTGCTGCTGTAGATAAATTACAGGAGACAGCACAAGAATAAGAAATGAGAAAACATGTGTATAAGTATTTAGGGAATAGAGAGGGGAGTATGGCTGCTGGGTATCCTGGCTAGGTAGCGTATCATACATGCACCAGATTTTAAGCAAGTGTTGAAAATTACTACTCTGTTAGATAACACATACTTCCTTGCCTCCTAGTGAACTGGGTTCCTAAGCCGGACGGCAAGTCTTTTTTTCTAAAGAGGAGTTGGTTTGGTTTGTTAGCAGTGGGTCTGGTTTGGTTTGTTAGCAGTGGGTCCTTTCACCAGGTAGGTAGATTCTTATCGTTTTAGTGTACGATAGATGATTCAAACCTATGAACAGTGGGGACAAAAGACTCCATGAATGTGTAAGAAAACCGACTTTAAGAGACGGTAGTACACAGAGCATTCAAATTCTAACAAACAAGCAGGCATTAAATACAGTTGGGTAGTTCTCAGCTTTCCAGTTCAAACAAGCAGATGAAAAATAGTTCATTACAGGTTTATAGACGCACAGCAAGGCATATAGGTACTTGATTAAACATAAGCAATGATTCAAGTGATTAAACAATGTAAGGGTAAAAGGTCTTTCTAGAAAACAGCAGTCTAACTAGAAATAGGTGCAACAGTGTTTTGAGCTAGGTCCAGGAGGATATCACATAAGAACAATACTAGGCAGTAACTAAGCAGGCTAAAGCAAAATCAAAAAAGCTCAACAATTCAGTAGCTTGTGCTAAGTTAAGGTGACACCAGTATAAACAAACAGTGGTGGCTAAGTGTAGCCCTACCTACACAGGTTAGAGGTGCTACATGCTATTTCCCCTCTATAGGTATATTACTACGTTTGGAGCAGGTGCAAGTAGTCTAAATGCATGTCCTGCGCAAGCACCTATCCGGGTTAGCATAGAAACAAGGGCATTGTATGCTGTACAGCTAAAATAGTGTATATAATAGTAGTAGTGTAAAATTTAGGAGAGGCGACTAGGCTCTTTAGGACTCTGACAGTGTTAACTTAAGAGCTCTCCTTCAACAATACAAAATTAACGATATTCTATTGCGTTCGATCTATCATAGTTCTTTATCAAGCTCCGATCCAGGCTAGCTTAGACGCTAGGACACGGTAAGCCCAGGAGCCAAAATATATGCCTTCCGTTTATAAAGTGATTCCAATATATAATGGTTTGTCAGAATTTAGTTGTGTAGCTGGTTGCACAGCAGAACGGCCTTGTTCTCGTGAGATTTGGAACTATTAATTTTTCTGAAGATGTATTCAATAAGTGATCCTCATGTGTTTTTGTATAAATGTGTTTACATGCACTATTAAGATCTTTTTATCGAATTTTTTTTTATATATAGTAACGAGTTCTTGTGAGTGAAATTATTACGTTTCTCTGTGACTGAGAGCATTAGTTTACAAATGGCCTTCAGTGAACTATGCATTATGTACTAAGGTTTTTATGGTGACATTAAGATGAGATTCTATTTTTTCATCAGACATATAAAATGATTTTATTTTATAATTTGTTTAAATTTAATTATATAGTTGGTTATACAGCAACAACGTTTCTTTGGGGAGAATGAGTTTGTTCTTGCAAGATTTGGAACTATTGCTGTAGAGATACTTTTCAAGGAATGAGAAATTTTTGGTAAGATTTTTTTTTTATATACATCTGTTAGTGCTCATCTTTATAAGCACTGAGATTTTTCTTGGTTGATTTTTATATGGTATTATATTTAAGATGAGATTTAAGATGAGATTTAAAGTTATTTATTTGTCTACAATCCAATAATTTATCTGTAGTGCCATCTATTATAATGGCAATGGGAGTGCGATTTGAGAATAGGGCAACTAATGGGTCTGATTGCTGAATGCATGTTGCTGGTAATTGGTTGCAGTGTATTTAAACAAGGTGTATGCATTGTTTTTTTAATGCTGAAGTGTAGTTGATCTACACGAAAGTGCTCACTTTATTTTGTTAAAACTTTTTAATTTTACCTGCTGTTTCTCTGTTTTTGTTTACTGGAATTTCAATTCTGTATCATAGCTGAGAGAATAATTTATTTCCCTGGATACCCTAATTTGCTTAACCAGTGTCACAGGTAGAGTAGTCTGCAGGGGATGTTAAGTCTGCGAACTCATTACACTCGCAAAATGTTACCAGTTATCTCTCTCTCCCTTCACACCTCCAACATTTGCTGTCTAGCTGAAGAAAAATTGTGTAGTCTACTTTGGATATAAAAATATCAGTACTTGTGTATTATCGCAACCGGGTTCCAAACCACTGCATAATATGCAAGTATGGATTTTTTTTTTTTAATGATTTTTTTTTTTCCCCCAAGAGAAGAGTGGATACAGTGGCAGCTGGTTACTTCAAATCAAAGGGGGGGCTACAGGAGATGGCTGAATGGGTGGGGTCAATGGGAAGGGTTGTGGCCAACTAGGAAGGGGAGGAGCTATGCTCAAAACCAGAAAAACTAACTTTAATTAAATACGCTGCCCTGGGTGCCAAACTGTAATTATGAGAGTCCAATCAAGACGAAATGAAGTGTAGAAGAAAAACAATATTTCAATGCATTAGCTGCATGACAGCTTAGTTAATATCTAGATGGAAACAAAAAGGTTGTGAGGCATGAATACATAAATTACTTTTTAAATACATTACTTGGATGCCAGTCAAAATCAAGTATCAAGTAGTAGAAAAACGAGCAGCACTCTATTCAAACCACTTCTCCTTGCACTGCAGTTCTAATTATAATTTATCTTCAGCTTTATTAAAGTACCAAGTAACAGTCTCAATCTCTGTGATACCCCCACTTGAAAAACCACTGTAGTACTTGTCTACCTTGGATGGGGGGTGATCTGCACATTCGCACTGCATAACCGCTCCTTGCCTTGCTTGGACACATCCAGAGATGTTCATCGTGTTTCACTGTTGCAGTCATTACTCTTGGGTTATCCTGCTGGCAGGCTACCCGCAGTCTGCCTGAATTCCAAAGTCCTGGTCCGGTGTCGGTTGCTGTCTCCTCTTCCCTGACGTCAGTGCGCCAGGGGTATAAAAGATGCAGCCGACACCATTTTCTTCAGTCTTTCTTGCCTCACAGTGCCCGAAGCAAAAGCAGTCAGCAAGTGCCGGTCGGCCGACTCCTGAGTTTTTCGATATCGAATTTCAGATTTGAAGTCTTCATTAATGCCAAGTACCCCGTTGGGGAAACTTTTTTTTTTTTTTTTTTTTTTTTTTTCTTGCTCCAGACCGATGTCAGAAAAAGTTAACAATTGTATTTCTTGTGGGGAAACTAATACCTCCATAAGGATTTTCACTTACTGTATTCCTTGCCTAGGCCCTGACCACGACATTGCTTGTTGTCTGTTTTGTGCCAGATTTAACCAACGCACTATAAAGCGTCAGTACGATTTTGCCTTTCATTACTTCAGCCGAAGATTCAATTATACTATGCAGTCAGAGCAACCGACCGGAATTTCTAAAAAATGCAAGGATAAAGACAAGGACAGGCATCTGAGGTCCAAAACTGGCGAGGCTTCCGCTAAGCTTGTCTGTTTGCCGGTTCTCAGGCGTTTACACAGCCCCTGGCGCCCGCTACCTCAGAGCCACAGGCCGCTTCCGACTCCCATGTGGAGCCGACTGGGCCTCTGGAAGCTCAAGGTGTTGGATCCTCTGAAACTATTCCCTCCGATGGGTCCGGAGCCGCTGTGCAGGCATCGGCTTCTGAGGGTGTTTTCAGACCAACTCGGTTATATGTAAAGCCATCTTCATCTTCCAAGCCAAAGACTAAAGCAGCTCTAAAGACAAAGAAACAAGTACAGCATTCTCCAGGACAGGCTTCCATGCATAAAAAACAAATGCTCAAAATGGCCGAAGACCTTATTACGTTGATCAGGGGTTCCCATCCCCCTCCTGATAAGAGGCCTAGGCAAGAGACATAATATGAATCTTCAGATCAGGTTTCCATTTCCTCTGATTCCTCCTCTGATCAGGAATACTCTCTTCCTCCCTATGAGGATTCTGATGTTGGAATATATTCCTTCAGCTTCTCCTCCAGAAGATTTCTCCTTTGCGGAAACCCTGCATACCATGAGGGAGCACTTTCATTGGGAGATCCAGGATTACTCAGAATCTAGAGAAAAGGCTCAGATTTTCTTTTACTTCCTCAGCACAGGCCCCTTGCTATTCCCCCTGTTCTGGACATTGTGGATAATGTTTTTTTCAGAGTCCGGCCTGTCTCCAGACTCTATACCCCCTGCACCGGTTAAGCCAGACAGATACTATAAGGTCCCAGATTCCCATAAATTTATTTGTAAAAACCCTGCTGCTGACCCAGAAACCATATCTCAGGGTCATAAGGGAGGCAAAGCTCCCACTGCTGAAAACCCTGTCCCCTCTGATAAGGATTCAAGGGCACTGGACGGGTGGGGAAAAATTTTACACTTCTGCTACTTTGGCTGTAAGGACCTTAAACTGTCAGTCATATGCTTAAATATCAGCAATACCTAATGTCACTACTAAAACAGAAAATGTTGACTAACTCTGAATGTCCAGAAAACAAGGAAATGCAGGATTTATTGCATGCAGCTGAACAAGTGGGAAAACCTACTTTGCAATGTGGTTTTGATTCTTTGGAGGCCTCTTGTAGGGCCGCTGTAACGGGTTCTGTGATTAGGAGGCATGCTTGGTTAAAAGAACAGAATCTGCCTGATCATGTTAAAGCAAAATTATTAGATGCTCCATTACAGCATGACACTTTGGTGTTAAGGCAGAAGAGGTGTTGAAGAAAATGGAGGATAAAGCGAAATCTTTGCAGACAGTTAAGGATTTTTTTACAGGTACAGCCACCTAGATTTACCAGGAAATGGCCTTCAGAAAATTGGTCCTTTCCAGTGTCATACAGACCACAAAGAGGCAGGTACAGACACCCTAGAGGCTGATCCCAGCCCCAAGGCTCATACAGGCCTAAGCAATGGGGTGCTTCTACCTCCAAAAGCGGAGAAGACAAATCTCAACCGTACAGGAAATGGTCCCAATGACTTTCCTCTACCAGTACCAAGCACTTGCCTTTTACAAGCTCCCTTAGGGGGAAAACTGGCACTTCTTTCACAAAACTGACACCTGATCACCCAGGACAAATGGGTCTTAAATATAGTGTCTCAGGGCTACAGGTTCCACTTTCACACCCTGCCAAAGGCAAGAGGCATGCCAGACCTGCCACACAATGGGCAGAGGCACAAAAGCAAGTTTCATCCGTCATGGACATGGGGGGACCACTACAGGAGCAGGGGCAAGGATTTTACTCATTACTTTTCCTGGTACCCAGAAAGGACAAGGCCTGGAGACCAATACTGGACCTAAACACTTTTCTGGACATTCCAAATGTTGAGACTGCAGCAGCTTCTGCCCATGCTGGGCAAGAAGGCTTGGCTTGTAACTTTGGACCTAAGAGGCATACCTGCATGTCCCAGTCAGACACTCTTGCAGAAGATACCTCCGATTCATAGCTGAATCAATGCACTACCAATTCTCTGCACTGCCCTTTTGCTTATCTACTGCGCCCAGGGTCTTCACAAAATGCCTGGCACCAGTAATTGCTTTCTGTAGACAGAGGAATTCAAATATATCCCTACTTGGACGACTGCCTCATTCAAGCAGAGAACAAGGACGTTTTACTAAAACATCTGGCGTTTGTAAAAAGATTATTCATTTTCCTGGGGTACACAGTAAACGAAAGGAAATCAAAACTAGTACCCTCTCGAGAGAATATTCCTGGGTGCAAGCTTAAATACAACTGCCCAGAATGCTTATCTCACGCCAGACAAAGGCAACTGACTTCTTACTTCGAAATGTTGGCAACAAAAACCCAGTTATCTGCAAGAAAAATTCTGTAGGCTTTGGGCTTCATGGCATCCTGTTAATTCCATATGCAAGACTGCATATGACGAAACTACAGTGGTATCTAAAAAGTGTTTGGACGCAAACATTGCCACAGCCTGGAAAAAATCAATTACACTCATTCCCTGCCTACAACAGGAGTTTCGGTTGTGGGCTCAGGCCTGTCACCACAACAAGAGACAGCCTTTCACTTTACCCACCGCCAGGCAGACAATAACAACAGATACGTCTGATTATGCCTGGGGGGCCCACATGGCAGGAAAATGTATTCAGGGCACATGGCCCACAAGCCAAATGCATCTTCATATCCATCTAAAAGAAATGCTGGCTGTACAAAATGCTCTGACAGCTTTCAAGGATCTACTTCATCCAGGACAACTGCTGATTTAAAGACGGACAATACTACAGTCATGTGGTACATAAACAAGCAGGGAGGCACGCATTCCTACCCCCTTTGCAGACTAGCCATGAATTTGTGGAACACAGCACTGACTTATCCTGCCAGGAAAGACAAATACTCTGGCAGACGAACTAAGCAGAAACCTCATGGATCCTCACGAGTGGAAACAAGATCCACAAATCTTCAGCACAATAACAAGGAAATTGGGACGCCCAGACATAGATTTATTTGCCTCCCCCCTCAACTCCCAACTACAGAGATTCTGCGCAAGGACTTATCACAAGCTAGCATGGAAAGTGGATGCTCTTATCATTCAGCTGGAAAAACCTTACAGTATATGCCTTTCCTCCACTACCTCTCCTCCCCAAGGTACTCCTAAAGGTTAGACGAGAAGCCAAAAATTATCCTGATTGCCCCAGACTGGCCACGCCAGCACTGGTACCCAGTCCTAAAGAGCTTGTCTCAAGGCCCAGCCTGGACATTGCCTCAAATTCCTCATTTACTGACCTGACAGAAGAATCGGATACTGCACAGCCAACTCAAAACTCTAAATCTGGTTGCATGGCGGATGATGTAACCATTCAGAACACACCTCTCTCTCTCCAAAGCAGTTATGGATGTTATTCAGGAGGCCCAGCACCAGAAAATCATATGCAGAAAAGTGGAAGAGATTCTGTGCTTGGCGCCAGGCACAAGAAATTGACATGCTTGTACCAAATATTCCTCAGATTTTACAATACTTAACCGAGATGTTGGACAAAGGACTATCCTTCTCGTCGATTTAAAATTCATGCCTCTGCCATTTCAGCTCATTACAATACAGAACCACCAATTTTTTCTCATCCATTGCTAAGGCAGTACCTCAGAGGGGCCAAAAACATAAGACCCCCAAGAAGAGCACCAATACCTGCATGGGACCTCCTATTTTTTCTTGGAAAAACTCACACTGCCTCCTTTTGAGCCAGCTAATACAGCAGAGATAAAATTCTTATGGAAAACAGCTCTGCTCTTAGCAATAACTTCAGCAAGAAGAGTCTCAGTTACAGGCACTAATGGCGATTGAACCTTTTATAATTTTCCATCCGTACAGGGTTTCTCTGAGGACAAACCCAACATTCATGCCTAAGGTAGTGTCCAGTGTGGCTCTTAAACAATTAATTTGCCTACCTTTTATCCGAACCCACAGCATAAGGGAGAGCGACTTCTACATTCTTTGGACATACACAGACAGCTACCCTTCTACTTGGGCAAAACCTAAAGCGGTCAGAAAATCTGAGCAACTCTTAGTAGCATATGCTGCAGGATCTCAAGGAAAAGCAGTCTCAAAGCATCCAATTTCCAAATGGATAGCCCACTGCATTCGCTTCTGCTATTCTCAACATGGCAAATCAGTGCCCAAGGGCATCAGGCCACACTCCACCATAGCAGCAGCTACTTCAGCAGCCTTCCTCGGAGGAGTACCAACTAAGGACATTTTGGAGGCTGCAACTTGGACTTCAGTGCACACTTTTTTACAAAGCACTACCACTTACCTCTTTACTCTAAATCTAGAGCAGGCTTCGCCACTGCAGTTCTGTAGGGCCTCATAGCCACTCCTAACTCTATTTAGGCTCAGCCACCCAACCTCAGCTTTGGGATTCAACCCAAGAGTAATGAGTGCAACAGTGAAACATGAACATAGTACAGTTGTGTACCTACCATAAATGTATATGTTAGAGTGTATTCACTGTTGCAGTCCAGGTTACCCTTTCACATCCCCCTTTCATTGCTGGGACTTATCTTTACTTCAATCTATACAACCTATGTGGTGTATTTGCTTGTAGATGAAGGTATTGTTTATTGCATGCTTTTTTATAAGCAGAATTTTAGCCTACCCTTTTTGAGGCACCTGTCATCTCGGGCAAGAAAAGAAAATGGCGTCTGCTGCGTCTTTTATACCCCTGACACACTGATGTCCGGAAAGAGGCGACAGCAGCTGACGCCGGACCAGGACTTTGGAATTCAGGCCAACTGCGGGTAGCCTGCCAGCAGGATAACCCAAGAGTAATGACTGCAACAGTGAATACACTCTAACATCTACATTTTATGGTAGTACACAACTGTACTTTTCTACATAGGGGAGTGGGGTGCAACAAGTACGTCACAATTTGAAATGTCTCTGGCTGACTGTGATGGCCCTGACACATTTTTCATACCTCACAACCTCTGAGCAAGAAATCTGGACAAGGCCATACATAGAAGTGAGACTAAGGCCCACAAATGACAATTTTTAAATATTGCTCTTATAAACATAGAAAGATAATAGAATAGTAGGCTTTGCATTGGTATGAATTTTCTGAAGGGTATGAAATCTGAAACTCTTGTCATTATTTTCTAACTTCAGTCTTTAATGATTTGCCACTAATTTGTCAAAAAAACACTTATGAAAAATGGACCAAAAATGTGATGCAAAAATATAAAATAGCCACACAATACAGCTGGGAACCTGTCAAAGAAGGGACACTTCTTACACTTCTTTAATATTAGTACTGCTAACTTGAGCAGCTGATAAAATAAAAGAATCTGCATGTATTTATGAAATAAAAGTAATCTATAACTCTTGATTTATTAGTTTTCTCAATTGCAAACCCTCCACGTTTTCTTCCAAAATTGCTATTTTGCGGAGGGATTATTAGCAGAAGAGCAACATTTTGAGCCAAAATCTGGGACAGTTGAGAGGTTTGGCTATGCCTAATACTATAAAGCAATTTATTTGCATGCACCTCTCAACCTGTTAATGCAATAAATCTGGACAAGGCCAAATATATTGGGGGAACATATAAAACTACTAAAACTTGCTCTTGTATAAACTGAGACAGTTGATAGAATAACAGGTCTTACATTAGCTTGCGATTTTCTGAAGGTTATGAAGTCTGAAACTCATTATTTAGTGACTTAATTCCTAAATGATTTGCCAGAAAACCACAAATTTTATGAGGAACAAACCAAAAATAAGCGACCAATCTGCACAGTTGGGAGGTATAGTTCAGCTGGGGCTGTCTTGAGTTTGCCTCCCTTCCCCCTCACAAAATCATGGTTGAATGGAGCCTCCCCCTGCAGCCATTCCAATGAACCATTACTTGGCTGTTTCACCCCATTTACCATAAACACTAATGTGCATACTGCTTTACTTCTGTGATGATTTGGACTTAATTTGGAAGTTTTTATTTTGCATTTTACAGCACAAACACTAAGACATCTGCTGAACAAAGCAATGCAGTCTGACTTTGCATTAAAACTTCTCTGCCCTTGAAACTCACATTCATTGAAACGGCATTAAAACCCACATTCAAAGAAAATACATTTTGCCAGTGGCAGATTAAGATTAACTTTGGGCTGTTTTCAAGTCATAGGCCCCTTGCACATGAAACATACATGCACTCTTTGATACACCTTCCTGATTGTACTAAATTATATTCCTTGTACAATACAGTACAGTTGTTAGTGTTTTAAATTTATTGTTTTGAAAAATTTTCCAGTAAACGATGAAACAAAATGCATGCACCAATAATGACAAAACTGCCCAGTTAAGAACATTTCCATCATAAAAGGTCTACTCAAACTTCTACAGTCCACCATTATCAGTAAATATGCACAATCTCTGAAAAAGTAAAAGTCATCTAAATTCCACATTAAAGAAATCTGTAACTAATGAAGAGGTTGCTGCTAGCAAACAACTTTATATTTCATTGTTTCATCTACAAAAATTGCCTGTTGCCCTTGAGGAATAAATTGCCTATGTTGCATTAAAAAATAAGCTAGCTAGTAATATTGCAATAGGGAATGGATGGCAAACTGATAACAGGTTCATAGTTACTAGGTATCTTCGTCAAAAAGGACTGCAGCATCCACCTCCTTCACAACACAGTACAGTATCAGCAATGCATCTACCTACTGTGGGAGTAGAACCCACAGCCTTCTGCATCAAAACCATGTACACTACCTGTTGTGCTGTTAACAATGCAAGCAGACTCTGCATAAGCAACACTAAACTTTTGTTCCCCTGCAGCTCTCAGCTTCTTGTAAAGTCTACTTGACACTCAGCTGTATCTCTGAACTTTGCAGCACAAGAAATCTGGAAAAAGCCAGAATTTATTGGGGGGGGGGGACAAAAGCCCAAAAACCAGGGACACATTTTAAACATTGCATGTATAATGTTGAAAAGTTGCTAGAATAAAATGCTGTGCTACCACCATACATTTCATTGCCAAGTATTGAACCCAGGACCCTGTGTGAAACGGAGCAACATACCACTACGCCAATTCATCAGTGTCATGAAAGAGGAAGACAGACTTAAATGGCTACCATTTAGTGAATTCAGGTCTCACCATAGCTGTCAACCTCTTGGCACAAAACACCTGAACAAAGCCAATAATGGGGGAATATAGACCCCAAACATATTCAGTGAATTCAGTTCTCAACTTAGCTCTCAACCTGTTGGCAAAAAAACTCCTAGACAAGACAAAGCCAGTAATCTGGGAATACAGCCCCCAAACATTCAGTTTTCACCATAGCACTCAACCTTAGCACAAAAACCTGGACAAAGCCAATAATGGGGGAATACAGTCCCAAAAATAGGGACAAATTTCAAATATCCATCTTATAAACTTCGAAAATTGCTAGAATAAAAGGTTTCATGTTGCCATGTACTTTCTGAAGAATATGAAGTCTAAAATTCAAATGCTTGTCATTTTTTTAACATTTGTTAATCGGGGAAAGTCCGACAAAGTCCGACTTGGAACAAAAGCCAATTTTCAGCAGAGGCCCAGGGAGAAATACTCCAGATGCATGTCTTTGTAAGATGGGAGGACACCAGAGCAAACCCACACAAACACAGGGAGGACATGCAGACCCCACACCGAAGGCACCCCAGCCAAGAATCAAACCAGAGAACCTGTAGCTGTTAGGCAACAATGCTACCAGTGCACCGCTGCACTGCTGACCGTGTCAAGAAACAAAAATACAGAAACAGTAGATTTTACGAGGAACAGCACAAATATGAGTCAAAAATCTGCAATTTTTTACAAATAGTGGTGGGTAGGGAATTCAGGCTATTGCTGTTTGGGCCCAAGGTACAGGGTTCAAGCCTTATTCTGTACCCACCACCATGTAGCAACTGGGGCATTACATACACGCGCGCACACACCGCAGCTAACCAAAATCACTCTCCTTAATTGTTAATCTGGTAACTGAAATAGTCTATTAGAGCTCCTCCATAAGTCCCTTGCAGCAGCTAAAAGCCTGTGACGATCTATATAGAAAGCCCATGACAACGAGCTGTACAATCCAGCAAGCAAGTTCTTCCCCTTCGTGCTGTGATGCTCCTTCCTGTGAGAGCACCAGCCTGCGGACGTTGCAGTCCGATCCCCTTCCTGTCTATGCAGTTGTAACTGCATAGACTGCTGGGAAATTTTCAAATTCCATGTCTTTCCTATCCGGACTGCTGGTGACAGTCTGGGTTCTGTTCACTAGCAGTCCCGATAGTGGGGAAATGCTGTGAGTGTGTATGCGAGACGGTCCGGTACTCCGTTAATTTTATTTTGTTTTCTTTCTGTTTATTTTACATTATTTACAGCTGGGGGGGCTGCAGTCCAATAGCATGAGCCGCCCCTGGTGGGACAGTACAACACAGAATAACCCACTTTTTTGACTTGTTTCATTTTTGTAACAAACCTTCTCGGGTATTTGTGGGCTAGCCCCAACTGCACAGTTGTAGCTTAAAAATAAAGACCAGAGCTATGGTCATTTTTCAGCATTCGCTTACCTAAACAGTAAAAGGATCTGCAAATTTTTTAGAAGGAAAAAAATGAAATGTATCACTTTGTGATCATGTAGAATAGCTAATGACAGTACTGGTATTTTCAAAAGCACGGTATACAAAACATAATGGATGCTCTGTCCTTTTTTACTGTCTTAACCACAAAATGGCGCGGTGATTTGTCTCATCTTAGACTGTTTACGCACTAACGGCTTAATTGCGGCTTGTATCTTTCACTGCTTGAATGTCTCAGTACTGCACAATTTAGGATGCAGAATGTTTAACTCTTTTATTAATATTTCGGCACAACCCTGTAGAAGAATAACTCAAGGTACTTGAGTATTATCGACAAAAGAACTGGAAGAGAAAGCACCCAGCCGAAGTAGAGGTGCTATACCATAAAATGTAATGCTGCCACAATTAGAAAAGATAATCCAAGGCCAATGAACGCTCCAACACAAGTTTATTGACGAAAAAACAGGACAAAGATTTGCGTCTACCTAGGTTTCGTCCGTCTCCACGGACTTCTTCAGAACACAAATACATACAGAAACCAGCCGCTTAAATACCCTCAATTGTCAAATTGATAAACCAATTAATCAATCTATGACATGATGAATGCAAACCATTTTTAAAGGTAAACCAGAGTTAAAAAAAGGCAGCATATATAACACTGTGTTTCAACTGTCAATGTTTATAAAGACTGTGACAATAGATGCGTACGTTACATGACAATGCATGTGTATGTTCTAATTGAATATGTATAAGGGCCTTTAGTATTGGTCACATTTTTGGTATCCCAAATTACACAGTCATTATACATTTTAGGCATTTTACGTGTCACATACATTATACGTATAGAAACTACATGCAATTTCATGGTACAAATGTTTTATTATTTTTTTATACACGGGGTGACACGACCCAAGGATGTACATTTATTTATTTATTTATATACTTAAAATAAATATTTATTATATGTATTTCAATAATACATAAATTTACATTACATATTTAGTATATTCATGTTTTATATTTTGGATAAGATATATACAATTTTTAATAATTTTTAAACATTAACTTTTTAATCATATATATTTACAACAGCACTTGGTACGGTATTGGGTTATATATATTTATTAAACAACTACACTTTCACATTAATATTGCTAAACAGGTATTCATTGGGGAATCAAAAAAATTTTTAAAAAATTTTTAAATACATATTATATACGTTCACTTAGGGAGTTTTTAAAATACATATATTTATACATATTCAATTAGAACATACACATGCATTGTCATGTAACGTACGCATCTATTGTCACAGAGTCTTTATAAACATTATTGACAGTTGAAACAGTGTTATATATGCTGCCTTTTTTAACTCTGGTTTACCTTTAAAAATGGTTTGCATTCATCATGTCATAGATTGATTAATTGGTTTATCAATTTGACAATTGAGGGTATTTAAGCGGCTGGTTTCTGTATGTATTTGTGTTCTGAAGAAGTCCGTGGAGACGGACGAAACCTAGGTCGACGCAAATCTTTGTCCTGTTTTTTCGTCAATAAACTTGTGTTGGAGCGTTCATTGGCCTTGGATTATCTTTTCTAATTGTGGCAGCATTACATTTTATGGTATAGCACCTCTACTTCGGCTGGGTGCTTTCTCTTCCAGTTCTTTTGTCGGAGAGCATTGGTTCCTGGTTTACTACTTGAGTATTATCGGTTTGCAACGTGGTTGCGCTAATACGGGAGTACCAAAATATCTATATAAACCTTTACAAGCCAAAATACTAGATTTTGTTGCATATGTGAGGCGCACACATCCCCTCACCATTGTTTCTCTGAATATCGCATATCCAGTCTCTCTTCCCAATCCTTTCTAACCTCTTCTGATTCTTAGTTATAATGCAGTATTATATATGCTGTACTAATTGTTCTCTTAACAGAAGCATCTGTTTTAGATTTTACTAAAAATTCTAACAGTGTTGGCCTTTTGTCTAGTGCCCCCCCCCAAAAAAAAATTGCTTTCTCTTTGCCTATACTCTGATAGCGACCCTTGAGAAGGGAAGGCAGTCTCTAATCTGCAGTCCAAGTAAATTCTTGCTGCCTTCCCATTCTGTTACCTTTCCCTTTCTAGTTACTTGCTGTCATGATCTTGGTTCCTTTGCCAGTTGATCCCCCATTTTCATTTTTTTTTTACTATGTAATTTGATCCTACCCTGTTCTAAAGATCCCAGTTGCAGTTTTATCTCTTACTATATTTGCTGCTACATGTAAAGCTGGCTTATTTCCATTTTCTAGTAGTTGCTTTTTTAGCAGCTGCGATAATTACTCAGCAATGCCTTACTATGTTTAGGCATTTCTTATTCTGTATTGTAGTTCAAAAAAATAATTTCCCTATTTACTCCAGTTTGCTCACCCAGAATCTCTGGCAAAGCAGTCTGCAGGCAATCTTTTTTTTTTTTAGTCTGCCAACTCTTTACACTCCCAGAAAATGTTACCAATTGCCTCTTTCTTCCCCATCACACCTCCAGCATTGCTGTCTACCTGAAGAAGAATTATTTGAAGTCTGTCTGGGGTATAAAAATACCTGTGTAAACACTTCCAGACAAAGATCCTAAATCTTTTGGATGTTGCATGTTTGGGAGACCTTCATTTATCACCCTATTGTTTTTTGTGAATTGCTCATCTAATCTCTCTTCCTAACCTTCTGATTCTTGGTTATCATGCAGTATTTTTATATGGTCTATTAATTTCTTTAATGGCAACTCCTGTTCTAGGTTCTACTAAAAACTCTACCAGTGCTGGTTTTTAGTTTAGTGCTCCTGATTTCTTTCTCTTTGCCTGCACTCTGATATATCCAATCCTGGATATGGAAGGCAATCTCTAGCCTGCCATCCCAATAAGTTCTTGGCGTCTTCCCATTCTGTTACCTTTCCTTCTCTAGATTTTGCTCCCAATACCTTGGTTTCTTTGCACGTTTCCTCAAATATATTGCAAAAAGAAAAGGCTGTGGTATCCCTCAGTCTCAGAAAACCCAGTATGCATTCTATACTGGGTCAAAGTCTTACTCCACTAGGATCGCTTGTTTGTGTTTTCAGTAAAAGGTATACTATGTTTAACTCTGCTGTGGATTACATACTATTTTATTATTTAGTAATGCATTTTGTACAGTTTGATTTTTATTAGTGAACTAAAGTGTACACACCCCTGTTAAAATGCCAGTTTTGTGTGATATAAAAAAATGAGACCACAATAAATCATTTCAGAACTTTTCCCACCTTTAATGTGACCTATACCCTATACAATTCAATTTAAAATCTGTTAGGGGGAAAAAATAAACTTGCAATAAGCTGGTTGAGTAAGTGTGCACACCCTTAAACTATCTTGAAGCACCTTTTGATTTATTACAGCATTCAGTCTTCTTGGGTACGCACCTGCCTTCAATTAGAGAGACTTATTAACACTAGATAAAGTTCAGCTGCCCTAGTAGGATTTTCTTGACATATACTCAGTTGCTTGGTACAGCAAAAGCCATGGTTTGCTGAGAGCTTACTTTTCAACAGTGAGATCCCTTTGATGCTTTGCATCAGTCAGGAGAAGGGTACAAAAAATTCCACAGGATTGGTTATACCATGGAACACAGTGAAGACCATCATCCAAAAAGTGGATAAAATATGGGACAGCAGTGCCATTGCAAAGAACTGGGCGTCCCTCCAAAATTGATGAAAAGATGAGAGGAAAACTGGTCAGGGAGGCTGCCAAAGACTTGCAGCAAGACCGAAGGAGCTGCAGGAATTTCTAGCAATTACTGGTTGTGTACTACACTGGACAACAATCTCCCGTATTCTCCATATTTCTGGGCTATGGGGTAGTGGTTGCAAGACGGAAGCCTTTTTTGACTCGCAAAAACCTCCAGGCTCTGCTAAAACTTGCAAAACAATACATCAAGTCTTCCAAAAGCATGCAGGAAAATGTGTTGTGGTCTGATGAGACTAGGGTTGAACTTTTTGACACAAATCCAAAAGATGTGTTTGGCACAAAAACACTTTGCATCACCAAAAGAACACCACCCCCGTGGTGAAGCATGGTGGTGGCAGTAACATGCTTTGGGGTTGCTTTTCTTGAGCTAGAACTGGGGCTTTAGTCAAGGTGGAGGGATTTAGGAACAGTTCCAAATACCAGTCACTTTTGGCCCAAAACCTTCAGGCTTCTGCTAGCAAGCTGAAGATGGAGGAATTTCACCTTTTAACACACTGACCCCCAAGCATAAACCCAAATCAACAAAAAGAATGGCTTCACCAGAAGAAAATTAAAGTTTTGGAATGGCCTAGCCAGAGCTCAGACCTAAATCCAATAAAAAATCTGTGGGGTGACTGACTTGAAGAGGGCTGTGCACAAGAGATGCCCTTGCAGTCTGACAGATTCTGATCTCTTTTGTAAGGAAGAGTGGGCAAATATTGCCAGGTCAAGATGTGCCATGCTGATACTCCTACCCATGAAGACTGAATGCTGTAATTTAAATCAAAAAGTGCTTCAACAAAGTATTAGTTAAAGGGTGTGCACGCTTGTGCAACCAGCTTATTCTACGTTATAAATGTTTTATTTTTCCCCCCACAGATTTGTTTTCTCAATTGAAGTGTACAGGTTCTACATTAAAGGTGGGCATCTTTTTTTTTTTTTTTTTAATTTATTGTAGTCTTAGGTTTTTGAAAAAAAACAAAAAAACAAAAAAAAAACATTTTAACATGGGTGTGTACACTTTGTATCCACTGTAGGTTTTTAATATAGTTCTCTAATTTTTGTATTTGTGAGGTCCTTGACATTTTAAAGACCTAACAAAAAAACTAGTACATATAAAAGGTGGGAATAATTTTAAAATTCATCATTATGTTCTAGTTCCAGATTTTGTTTACATGCATACACTGTTTAGTAGGTTGATCTTTTTTTATACAGTCGTTTTTTGTCTTGTCCATTTGAGCCCACGTCACATCTTACAAACTTTTTGTTTTACTGAAAACCCTCAATCACAAAAACACCCCACAATACCCCTTAAAATGTGTTCATTTAATGCTAATGCATACTATGTACTACTTCAGATATTGAACACGTGTCTCAAACTGATAGCCACACAGACTTTGGTTAACCTAAAAGAAATTTTATCCATGCTAAGTTGTATGTTACAGCCTGTGTTCATCTTGTTGTTTTGTCTCATCTTTATAGCTCTCCCAGCTGGGAAAACAGTTGAATGCTTTCTGAAAACATGGTGGTCTAGCCATTTTTCTTTCAGATTGTCTCCATGGAGACAGGAGGGCCAGCTATAAAGTTGCTATCAAAAGATTACATTTGATTTACTATAAGAAAAGCTTTATAATAAAACTTGTTACTAGCTCAAGCTAATGGCCTTAATCCAGTCATTCCCTATGCAGAAATGAGAAAAAATCATTTTTTGTCCTTCTCTCTCTGACCAGAACTCTGTTTTTACATTGCAGTACCTACATTTCTTAAAACTGAACAAGGGGAAAGAAGAAGAAAAAAAATCAGGAGCACCTGTTTACATTGGTATCACCATTTTACTTTAACTTGAGAAAATCATGCACTGTAAAAAGATTAGTATTAAAAATTTTGTTTTTTTTTCCTCCTTTTTCCCTCTCCTAAGTATCTTTCCAAACAGTGACATGAAACAGGGTATATGCTTTAGAGTCTCTACAAGTTTAGCAAAATCGAAGTCCAATTTTTTTTCACGGTTCGCATGTTTAATTGCTGCTTTGTAATCCCACATTTGTCAAGTTCCAATGTACTGATTTTATTCCTCTTGTTCTCCATCTCCCTCATGCTGCCTCTGCTTCATTTCCAACACGCACTCAATTCCTCTAGTCAACTTTTTTTTTTCTTTTCCCTTCTCTTAAGCATTTTCAGTTGAAACAACATTGGAAAAGGTTTCACTACCAATAGTCTCACTCTGGTCTTTATTACTAGAAAAACAAGAAGCAGAATCTCTTATTTCACAGCTCACTTTTTTGTTGGACAAACTTTTGTGTTTCCTTCTTGGTATGTACTGCATCAAAAAATGATCCCCCCCCTGTAAAGAATATTGTGCAGATAGCTGGGTACAGCAGTTTGAATCTCATGCCTGCTTCTCACATTCCCTGAAAAGTGGAGTAAATTTACTCCTACTCTGTCTGGTGTACAGTGAGTAGTCACTCTCCATAAACACACTCTCTTCTATCTCCCACTTTTAGTGCTTTGTCTTTCTGCCACAGTATTTGTCAGAATCAACTCTGGTTAGAATTGTATCTTTACTATTAAATGTCTAAACTGCTTTCTCATAGCAATGTTTGGAGAATACACGTGTCCTTTTAATTAACTACTCTGCTGTGGAATACCAGTCTGGTTGCTTATTTGCACTTTCATAAAATTAACATTCTACTCCTTTCTTCTCTGGTACAGCAGAAAATCTTGTTTCAACAACAAAAAAAATTTGTTCAGTTTATATACACCATCAGTGTTTTGTTTTACTTTAATCGGGTCTGTGTGCAATTGTCTTGTCTTAAATTTTCCTCTAGGTTACGGGAAGTCATGTCTGGAGCTGGCACTTTTTGCTGTCCCAGTCTGTGTTGTCCTCCCCTTTTGTAGCTGATTTTCCTTCAGGTCCTCTTTCCTTAGCAACGAGACAGTGCACTTGGAGCCCGGTTACTGAAATTAAGTCCACTGGTTTTCTCTTCCGAGTTTCTGTTTTCGCACTCTGAAAGCTAGAATTAACTTTGTTACTCAATGTGCAGCCATCTTGGAAACATAAAGGAACTTAAGATCTTCAGGTTTGGCTGTTCATGTATTGTGCCAAGAAGCTGCCTGCTGTTTTTGACTGCTTTAACCTATGCTGCTTTTGCTTGATTTATGTGCAGGTCAATGTTTCTTAGTTTCCCCCCAGAAGTCCACTAACAAAATTGGGGTGCCTTCCATATGGTGTCATGTTCTCCCTGTTTTGCCAGAGTTTTCTTTGGGTACTGTAGATGTTCGTCGTGTTACCCTGCTGCAGTCATAACACTTGGGTTATCCTGCCATCAGGCGGTCCCGCAGTCGGCCAGAGTTCCAAAGTCTTGGTCCGGCGTTGGTTGCTGTCGCTTCTTCCCCTGACGTCAGTGTGCCAGGGGTATACAAGAGGCATCCGCCATTTTCTTCAGTCTTTCTTGCTGCGCAGTGCCCGAAGCAGAAGCAGTTCGCAGGTGCCGGTCGGCCGACACCTAAGATTTTGAATCTAATTTCAGTCCGAAGTCTTCAATAAAGCTAAGTACCCCGTTGGGGAACCTTTTCTTGCCTCAGTCCAATGTCAGAAAAAGTTAACAATTGTATTTCGTGTGGGAAGCAAATACCTCAAGTACTCCCATTCTTGTATTACTTGCCTTGGCCCAGACCATAAAGTCACTGGTTGTCGGTTTTGTGCTAGGTTCAATAAACGAACTATCAAGCGTCGTTTTGATTTCGCTCAACACTACTTTGGTAGGAAATTTAATTTATACCATGCTGTCGGAGCAACCAACTGGCATGCATAAAAATCGCAAAGATAAGGACAGGCAGCCTAGAACCTAGTCAGACTCCGAGGCATCTGTTGAGCCTGTCGCCGGTTTTCCGGTTTTCAGTGAGGCATCTACGCAGCCCCTGACTACCGCAGAATTGGAACCCAAGACAGGTTTGGATTCTCAAATGGAAAGTGCTAGGCTGACGCAGCCATCTTCATTAGACCCTTCCGACACCAGAGCAGGAGGAGATCCCGGTGCAGTAGAAACACCTTCAGTTGCAGAAGGTGTCTTCAGACAGACTACACTCGCCATTAAATCTATGCTAAGCTTAAAACTCCATTAAAACCTAAAGACTGTACATCAGTCTCCAGTTCAAGGCCCCATGCCTACGAAACAGATGCTTAAGATGGCTGAAGACTTGGCTTGGGTTCCCATCCCCCTCCAGACAAAAGGCCAAGACAAGAGGAGGATTATGCTTCCTCTGACCAGGTTTCAATTTCCTCAGATTCTTCTGAGGAACAGGATTGCTCCTTTCCCCCTTATGAAGACTCTGATGCTGAAGACTCTATATCCCCTCAGCATCTCCCCCCTGAAGTCTATTCCTTTGGGGAAACCTTACATACCATGAGGGAACATTTCCACTGGGAAGGCCAAGACAACTATGATTCAAAGAAAAGGCTCCGAGAGTTCCTTTTACTTCCCCAGCACAGACCACTTGCTATCCTTCCAGTTTTAGACATTGTGGATGATGTTTACTTAGAAACTAGTCTAAATCCAGACTCTCTACCTCCTGCTTCAGCCAAACCAGACAGATACTACAGAGTCCCCGAGTCACACAAATTCCTTTATAAAAGCCCTGTTGCTGACCCAAAAACAATTTCCCAGGGTCCCAAAGGGGCTAAGGCTTCTATGGCTAAAAATCCTGTACCCTCTGAAAGGGACTCCAGAGCACTAGATAGGTGGGGAAAGTATATACCTCAGCTACTGTAGCTATGTGAGCATTAAATTGTCAGTTTCACATGCTGAAATATCAGCAATTCCTAATGTCTCAATTAAAACAAAAGATGAGCACGCATTCTGAACAGTCTGAATTCAAGGAAATGCAGGATCTGTTGCATGCAGCTGAACAGGTGGGCAAACATACTTTAAAATGTGGATTTGATTAATTGGAAGCTTCCTGTAGAGCAGCTGTGACTGGGTCTGTCGTACGCAGACATGCTTGGTTAAAAGAACAAACCCTGCCTGATCATGTTAAAGCAAAATTATTGGATGCACCTTTACAGCAGGATGTCTTATTTGGTGTCAAAGCAGAAGAGGTTTTAAAGAAAATGGAGGATAAGGCAAAGTCTCTGCAGACGGTAAAGGATTTTTTTTACAGGTACAACCCCCTCATTTCAGCAGAAATTGGCCAACATAAAATTGGTCCTTTCCAGCTTCTGACAGACCACAGAGGGGCAAATACAGATGCCCAAGGGGCAGAGGTCAGTCACAAGGCCCTTGCAAACCTTGCCAATGGGGTGCCGCTACCCAAGAAGGAGGAGAAGACAGGCCCCAAGCTACCAGAAGACAAAGACAATTACTTAACCCGCAAACTGCCAAGCAAATCTCTCTTGGCAGCTCCCTTGGGAGGAAAACTAGCACTTTTTGCAGACAACTGGCACATCACCACAAAAGACAAATGGGTCCTAGACATTGTCTCAAGGATACAGATTCCATTTTCACACCTTACCAAGGATAAAAGGAATGCCAAACCTGCCACCAAATCAATGGGCAGAAGCGCAAAAACAAATTACAGCTCTCATGGACATGAGAGCCATTCAGCAGGTACCTACACAGGAGCAAGGACAAGGATTTTACTCAAGACCCTTTCTAGTCCCCAGAAAGGACAAAGCATGGAGACCCATTCTGGACCTTTCAATTCTGAACACCTATTTGCTAGTACCCAAATTCAAGATGCTAAAAATTCAAGATGCTAAAACTACAGCAGCTTCTTCCCATGTTGGGCAAGAAGGCTTGGCTAGTAATGTTGGACCTCAAGGAGGCATACCTGCATGTCCCTATCGGACAAAATTGCAGAAGACACCTCAGTTTCATTGCAGTTTCAACCCATTATCAATTCTCTGCACTGCCCTTTGGCTTATCTACTGCGCCCAGGGTCTTCGCCAAATGCCTGGCACCAGTAATAGCATACTGCAGACAAAGAGGAATTCAAATATACCCATACCTGGAGGACTGCCTTATTCAGGCAGAAAGCAAGGACATTCTCTTACATTTGGCGTTTGTCAAACACCTTCTAAGTTGCCTAGGGTACACAGTAAACGAAAAAAAATCAAAACTAGTGCCCTCACAGAACATAATATTCCTGGGTGCCAGCTTGAATACAATGGCCCAGATGGCTCATCTCACGCCAGACTAGCAACAACTGACTCAATACTTCAAAATAATGGCAACAAAGACCCAGCTTCCTGCAAGAAAAATTCTGCAGGCCTTGGGATTCGTGACATCTTGCATACTACTAATACCATCTGCAAAACTGCATATGAGGAAATTACAGTGGTACCTGAAAAGCGTATGGACTCAACACAGCCACAGCTTGGAAACAATGATACAACTCATTCCCTGCCTTCAACAGGAGTTTCTATGGTGGGCACAAGCATGTCACCTCAACAAGGGTCAGCCTTTTACCTTACCCACAGCCAGACAAACTATAACAGATGCATCAGACTATGCCTGGGGAGCACACATGGCAGGACAGTGCATTCAAGGCAAATGGACTACAGATCAAAGGCATCTGCACATCAATCAAAAAGAAATGCTAGCTGTACAGAATGCCCTAACAGCTTTCAAGGACCTCTTACACCCAGGACCACTAATAGTAAAGACAGACAATACCACAGTAATGTGGTACATAAACAAGCAAGGGGGTACACACTCCTACCCTCTGTGCAGGCAAGCAATGACCTTGTGGAACACAGCACTGACTTACCAAGTTCAATTTCAAGCACAATTCCTGCCAGGAAAGAAAAACACATTGACAGACTACCTAAGCAGAAACCTAATGGATCCCCACGAGTGGAAACTGGATCCACAAGTATTTGCAATGATAACGCAGAAATGGGGACGCCCAGACATGAATCTGTTTGCCAACCCCCAAAACTGCCAACTTCAAAAATTTTGCACAAGGACATACCACCCACAAGCTTGGAAAGTGGACGCCCTCACATTCAGTTGGAAAACATTGACAGTGTATGCCTTCCCTCCACTGCCTCTTCTAGTGAAGGTGCTGCTGAAAGTCAGATTAGAGAGGCCACAAATGATACTCATTGCTCCAGACTGGCCACGCCAGCACTGGTATCCAATACTAAGGAACATGGCCCACCATGGATTTTGCCACAAATTCCTCACCTGCTCACCCAGCAAGACAGTCGGATTCTACACTGCCAGCTCAAGACTTTAAATCTGGCTGCATGGCAAATCACCTAAACAACCAGCCAACTCCTCTATCTAAAGCTGTTGTGGATGTCATTCTGGTGGCCAGGAGGCCCAGCACCAGGAAAGTCTATTCAGACAAATGGAAAAGATTTTGCGCCTGGAACCAGGCTAAAGACCAAAATCCCCTTGGTCAGACATTCCTCAGATTCTAAAATATTTAACTGCACAAAGGACTTTCCTTTTCATCTATTAAGATCCACGCCTCCGCGATTTCAGCTCGCTACAACACTGATCCTCCTTTATTTTCACATCCACTCCTAAGACGGTACCTCAGAGGGGCCAAGAACATAAGACCGCCCAGGAGATCACCAACACCAACTTGGGATCTTAACTTTTGTTCTGGAAAAGCAGCTTTCTCAGCTGATTTAAAGTTTCTATCCTGAAAAAACTGTCCTGCTGCTAGCAATAACTTCAGCTAGAAGAGTCTCAGAGCTACAGGCACTAATGACAGTGGAGCCTTTACTGATTTTCCA
Source organism: Protopterus annectens (assembly GCF_019279795.1). Taxonomy (NCBI): domain Eukaryota; kingdom Metazoa; phylum Chordata; order Ceratodontiformes; family Protopteridae; genus Protopterus; species Protopterus annectens. The sequence continues at coordinate 257,490,642 of NC_056747.1, forward strand.
TCAAGACAGAGTCTCTCTATGAACTAACTCTTCCTTCCTTTATGCCAAAGTTGGTATCAAGTGTGGCCCTAAACCAAACCATTCATTTAACAGGCAACTACGTTACTGCTTGGATAAAACTAAGGCTTTCAGAAAATCTGACCAGCTCTTTGTATCCTATGCTGCAGCTACAGCATCACAAGGAAAACCTATCTCAAAACAGACCAGTTCAAAGTGGATAGGACATTGTATACACTTCTGCTACACTCATGGGAAACCGGTTCCTGCTAGCATTAGGTCCCACTCCACCAGGGCTACATCTACAGCCTTTCTCAGGGGGGTACCAACCAAGGATATTCTGGAAGCTGCAACTTGGGAGTTCAGTGCACACCTTCACCATACACCATCACTTGCCTCTATATACTCTAAGACTAGAGCTGGCTTTGCCACTGCAGTTTTGCAGGGCTTACTAGCTTCTTCAAACCCGGTTTAACTCCACCACCCATCCTTAGCTTTGGGATTCAACCCAAGTGTGATGACTGCAGCAGGGTAACACGATGAACATAGTACAGTTTTGTACCTACCATAAATGTAGATGTTAGTGTTCACCCTGCTGTAGTCCAGGTTACCCTCCCTCCATCCCCTCTGACCTAGCTGAACCTTTCTATGCCTTTCTGTCTGATATAACCTTTGTGCTATTTGTATTTGCTTATAGCTGAAGGTATGCTTTGTATGTTTTTACATATTTTAATGGCAATATGTAGTGACCTCCTATTGGGGGGCACCTGATATCTTGGTCCGGCATCGGTTGCTGTCGCTTCTTCCCTGACGTCAGTGCACCAAGGGGGGGGTGTGTGTGTGTGTATATATACACACACACATATACACACACACACATATACACACACACACATATACACACACACACACATACACACACACACACACACACACACACACACACACACACACACACACACACACACACATACACACACACCCCTGGTGCACTGACGTCAGGGAAGAAGCGACAGCAACCGATGCCGGACCAAGACTTTGGAACTCTGGCCGACTGCGGGACCACCTAACGGCAGGATAACCCAAGTGTGATGACCGCAGCAGGGTGAACACTCTAACCGTACATTTATGGTAGGTACCAAACTGTACTTTACTTCCGCAGTCCAAAAACTGCAGTAGGTTGATTGGACACTCACTCTAAATTGTACATAGGGGGGTGTGTGTGTGTCTCGCATGTAAGCACTGTGGCAGTGCTAGCCACCTGGTGGTGTGCTAGATGAGCACTGTTTGTGACACTCTGACCACCATGAGTGGTGGTGATGGCAGTAGTGGTATCTTGAAGTTACTTTTAGGAATATAACCGTGTTCTAATATGGGTGTCACAATTTCTCAGCTTGGTCCTTTGCACTGAGCAATCCACATACAAGAAGTAAGGAATATTTCAAGACTATATTTGTGGAAAAAGGTAATGCTTTAACATCCTGTAACATCTAAATTAAAGGCTATTCAGTGCCGAACAAGACACTAAGCTTTTATTACCAGTATTAATAAAACTGAGTAAATCCCAAACTAGACAAAAGTACAGTCCTATGAAATCTTAACAAAACAGTAGATGTCCTTCTCTTCACTGTTGCATTATTAAAAACAGAAGCCATCTCCTGCCAAAGATAGCCCAAGATCCGAACATTATAGTAAAGTCTTTGGTACTTAACAGGCGCCGTATTTAACATGTATGCTTCTGTGCAAGGCATAGGGCATAAAGGTTGAAGTACAGATGTGCAAACTCAGAACTGAAAAAGTCCCAGGAGGGACAATGTCCCTAGGGACAAGGAAGAACATTTGCATCCAGACGGAGAAGAGAGAGGAGCCCTTTGACCAGGAGGGCAAGGACAGTATGGAGCAGAGAAGGCAGGAGGGAGGGAGCTAATGCTGCAACAGTGAAGAGAGGGACTTCTACTGATAAAGTAAGATTTTACATGACTGTACTATGTCCTTTCATGTCACTTTCTGTTTTCATAACAGATGGTTGAGTATAAAAGCTCAAGAGGAAACCTGGGGGGGAGGATGGCACTGAAGAGCCCTCGAAACCCAATCAGGAGAGCCCTAGCAAAGCCAGCTCTAGCTGTAGAAATAACGTCAGACTTGTGCTTTAGTGAAGGTATGGACAGAAGACCAAGTAGCTGCCTCAAGGAAAGATTTGTATCCATCCTCTTGAAAAGAGCATCAGAGGAAATGGCCTGGTAGGTTAAGCCTTTACTGACAAGCAAAGGCATTTTTACCTTGAACAGTGTTTTAAAAAAAAAAAAAAAGCTTTAGAAATCCAGAAAGAGATAGTCTGCTTAGAAACAGCTAAACTCAAAGACCTGGATGAAAGGCAAGGAAAAGCCACTCAGATTTGCGAATAACTTAGTTCTATCCAAATAATATCTGATCTGTCCTTGCAAATCCAATGTGTGAAGCACCTTCTCACTGGTAGATTGTGGAGAAGGGAAAAAGGAGGGCAAATGAGTAGACTAAGGAGAAACTCATCGATCACTTTGGGCATTAAAGGATTAGAATGGAAAAACACACTGCCTCTGGAAAACTAAGAAATGAGGAACAGTCATGAGAGCCTGAAGTTCAGATACCCTCTTGGCCTAAGTGAGAGCCAAGAAGAGTCTTCGTGTACAATGCTATAAGGAAGCTGAAGCAGCAGGTTCAAAAGGAGTCTTGAGACCATTTCTCAAGAAGAAATTTGAGGTCCCAGGAAGATGGAATGGGTTCCTGAGGGACCTGATAGGAAGAATGCCTTTAAGAAATTGCTTTACCTTAAATCTAGAAGCCAGAGGAGGAATGGAGGGTGCAGACAAGCAGAAAATAATTGGTGAGCTTTAACTGCATATACCAACCCAGCATGGAGTAGTGGGCTTCCTGGCTTCCTGCAGACCCCGAAGCATGTCCTCAGAAGAAAGGGTCCTAAAAGGGTTCAAACCCCTGTCACTCGCAGCATCAAGTGAAGAGTGGGCACTTGAGGATGGATAAAGAGATCCCTTGTCTTGCTGAGTAGGTCCACCTGGTGAGAATGGTGATGGCGAGAATGGTGATGGCCCCGGCCAAGTGAGAAGGAAGGGGGAATCTGTGCTGTCTGGGCCAAAAGGGAGCCACTAACAAGATTTTGGGAAAGTCTTACCTGATCTTGTGGAAGACTGGGAAGCAGAAGAAGGGGAAGGAAGGTGTACAGGAGCATCCCCTTTCAAGGAAAACACACGGTGTCCACTTTCCAGGCCAGAGGACTTGGACCCTTAACAGAATAGTGGAAGTTTTCTTGCTAAGAGGGGAGGCAAAAAGATCACTCTGAGGAATACCCCACTGATGTGTAATCTCCAGGAACGCATCTATGTGAAGCATCCGTTTGTGAGCTTGTGTGTTGGACCTGCTAAGTTTTCCACCAGATTGTGGTCTGAGGCAATGTAAACTACCTGAGAGTCCCTTGAAACTGAACAGCTAGATCCCAGACTTTGAAGAGCTAGTCTGCAAAGAAGGTAGGACCTTGAACCCCCTCATTTGTTGACATAAAACATCACTGTAGTATTCTCTGAAAATTGGGGGGGCCCAGTATGACAGAGAATAAGAAGCCTGACTGGCCAGAAGCAGAGCCCTAATCTCATTTATGTTGATGTGGTCTGAAATCTGAGGAGACCAGAGACCCTGAACATTGAGAGCTGAAGCAGCCCCCCCCCCCCCCCAATCCTTTTTGAGGCATCTGTGGAGAGCTGTTGAGTTGGGAATGGAACTTGGGAAAGAGTCTTGGGTTGAGAGAAATTCTGAGTCCACCACTGAAGTTCAAGCTTGAGACAGGAAAGGAAGGGGACTGGGAAGTCCAGGAGGTGGCAATGTGGGAGTCTCACTGACTTTGAGGTACCACTGTTGCTTTCTCATGTGAAGCCTGGCCAAAGGTAGATTAGAAGAGGCCATGAACCCGAATACCCAGAGAGTCTCCGGCTATAACAGAAGCCAGAGGAAGAAGAGGCCAACATAGATGCTGGCACAGGAATGGTCTGAAGCTTGCAACAAAGGAAAATTATGATCTTGAGGAGAGGAGTCTGATTTCTGAAAATTTATGGTGAACCCCAGACTCTGCAACAGGGAAACAACAACCCTAGAGATCCTGAAATAGAGCATCGAGAGAAGAAACTTTAATGAATAGATCATCCAAATAGGGAACGAGATGAATTATTTCCATCTTAAAGAATGCAGTTTCAGGAGCTAGGCATTTTAAATGCCCTTGGGGACAGTACAGAGGGGGGATAAAAAACAGAGAATTGAAAATGCAAGAGTCCAAAAAACATCCTGAAAATGAGATGGATAGGAATATGACTATATGCATCCTTGAGATCCACAGTGAAATAGAGCGTGTGTGATTAAAACTAAAGGCACCGGAGACCAAGCAGATCCACTCGAAAGTTTTAATCCAAGACGTAACGAGCACATAGAATGTCATAAAAGGGGTAACGTTGTAAAACCAGTTCCCCTTATGTTTTCATCTACTAAAACTTCACCAGCTAGGC
>NC_056747.1:257502685-257517685 GCF_019279795.1 Protopterus annectens
TATGGACAGGGACGAACCTCACTCTGTCGACTGTTGTATTGTCGAATGCATTAGGTTGGAAACGGAATTGTCGAAGACATTATAATCAATCGAGGAACGGTTTTACCATGGACCGAGGGTAGGTGTACACTTTTTTTTTTCCCTACTACAACCAACTTCCCTACCTCGACCCATGGTAAAACCGTTCCTCAAATGATTATAATGTCTTCGACAATTCCGTTTCCGACCTAATGCATTCGACAATACAACAGTCGACCGAGTGAGGTTCGACAATTCAATAGTAAACCTATAATGTGATAGTGTTCAATCTCGCCGTTTGTTCTTACACATGGGTTCGGAGCCGATCCTCGGCTCCGTGTCGGCCGCTTGCAAGCTCTGCATCGAGAAGAAGCTCGAGACAACCTAATACCCACAATCCCCCTCTGCCTTTACCTCAGATCTAGTTTGCCGCTGCTGCGTTCGCATCACTGGGATCTAGCTCGAGCAACTTCAGATAAGATAAAACTTTATTTTTGTTTTATTTGACAAAAAATTTTTCTAAAAGTACTTTTTGGTAGACATAGTGTATGTGTGTGTGTGTGTGTGTGTGTGGTAGGTAGAAATTCTCGGTACCGTTAAGTTTAATTAGACTGGTTAGAATTTTTCGGGGCCTTCCACCCCTTACTTAAATTTGACAACCGGACTGACATATATATCGGATTTGACTTTTTTCTACTGGATTTGTCTCTTTACTGGACTTGACTTTTTCTCTTACCTGTAAGATGTCTGAGAAAATGAAATCAGGCTTTAAACGTTGCCAGTGTGGCCAAAAAATGTCAGTTACTGACAACCATAGTTCCTGTGTCTACTGCCTTGGCCCTCTCCACTTACAAGAGGACTGTTCAATTTGTCACTCTTTTAGTGGGAGGGTCATGACAGATAGGCGCAGGAAACTCCTGGACAGGGGGTTATTAAAACCTTCCTTTCAGGAGGCTCTGGATGCTTCAGACCAGGCATCCAAATCCTCGAAGGAATCGAAGACGTCTGAGCCCAACTCATCGGCTCCGAGCTCTTCGAGTAAAGTTAGATCACCGGTTCCACAGACTTCGGGGCCGAGTGTTCAACTGGTGTCAGTTCCTGAGCCTCTAGTCTTGGAACCGGTGATGGAGCTCCCTCCCTCGACTCTATTGAGGTCGGCTCCGTCTTCGGTTCCTTCGACCCGTTCTTCTTCTAAGCTCTCCGATGTCGATGTGGATCGTGTGGTGCAGAAGTTATTGGAGCATTCGGCCCTATTCAAACTTATTTCGGTTTCCACCCAGTTGGTGTCGAAACTTGAAGGCCTCCCATTGTCTCCATCCATTCCTCCTCCGAGACCTGTCCAGTCTTTGGAGCCGGAAGAGGTTGATCTGCTGATTGTGGAGCCCTCGGGTCCAGAACTGTCCTTTTCTCGGTCTGTTCCTCTCACCTCGACTCCTTCGGATCCGGTACCGGAGTCTCGGAGCCGACAATCTGTCCTTGGTTCCGGGGCCGAGTTTCGGTTCGACTCTTCCCCTCGGGGCCTCGGCGCGGATCGATTCGGCTCCGTCCTCGGGGTCGATGCCTTCGGTGCCTGTTTCGGGGATTCTTCCCATTTCTTCGGAACCATGAGATTCTTCGACTCGGGGGCCTTCGATCTCGTGAGGAAGGTGTTGTCTACTCAACCACGTCAGTAGAAGCAACCTCTCCTCCCCATAAAGGGCTGTTATCCTCCTCTGCACCCACGGCTACATCCAAGCGTCGAGCACCGGTGTCTCAGCCACCCCTGGAGGGTGCCCCCTCTTCCTCGGAGGCTTCTTCGGATGCTCCCCACGAAGAAGTCCCTAGGAAAAGATTGTGTAAGAGGAGACACTTAGATTCTCCACAAGAATCTTTGACATCCGATACTGACTTGGATGAGTCAGAAGGGTCCCCTAAGAAGATGTCTCTTTTGCTGACATCTTGGAGATCCTGAAACAGACAGGTGACTGGCAGTCCCTTCCCCCTTCTGAGGAGGAGTCAGTATTGCTGAAGGCATTCGGTGCTCGCCCTTCCTCCTCCTGGGTCACTCCGCCCTTCGATGAATTAATGGAACTTATTGCTCGAAGGGCGTGGGAGGCTCCTGACACAGTGGAACCAGCCCCTAGGAAGCCCAATAAGTATATCACTGCACCCCAGGACAAAACTTACTTGACAAAAGGAGTTCCAGTGGACACTATGGTGGTGGCAGCGGCCACGAAAAAGATGTCGGAATCTTCCTCATCTGTCCATCCCCCTAATAAAGATTCTAGGACTATGGACAGATATGGGAAGCGCATTTTTAGTTCAGCGGCTTTTTCCATGCGATCCCTGAACTATTTGACCCACTTTACACGACTACAGAGGGATCTAGTCAAAGAGTTGGGAGATGCCCTCCAGGGTACTACAGATGCTGCTGTTTCAGAGAAAGTGACAGCGCAACTTAATACCCTTACATCCATTGTGAACTCGTCCATGAGGCTGATCTCTTACGCAGCCGAGGGTTCGAGTAGGGCAGCGGCTTCAGCGATTGCTCTTCGCAGACAATCCTGGATGCGCTTATGTTCATTGGAAGCCTTCAAGTCTTCCTTTACTAACGCCCCATTTGACGGTGCCACTCTCTTTGGCCCCAAAGTAAAGGAGACCCTTACCCGGTGTGAACAGGAGGGAAAGACTCTGTCTGCTGTCGGAGTCCGTTTTTCCACCCCAACCAGACCGTACCCCAAAGGGCAACGTGGTGGAAAAATGTGGTTTCAAAACCCCAAGGATCTTTCCAGGCACACAGGGTGATGCCCTTCTAGAGGCAGAGGAGGGGCAGAGGTGGAAGACGCCGCCCTGGCGGCAGAGGGGGTCCGCAGAATCAAGGTGACAGGGATACACTCCCTGGTAAACCTTTCCAGCACTCCTGAGAGGAGGCCCGACTGTCCTGCTCTGGAGGCAGTCGGGGGTCGCTTAGCTTTATACCCTCAGGCCTGGCAAAACATAACTACGGACAAATGGGTAAAAAGCGTGGTTACCAGAGGTTACAATATACCATTTCTATCTTATCCCATTCCAAAGAAAAGACTCCCAGATGTGCCGCCCCATCTGCGAGAGCCAGCAGCTTTAGAAATTTCAAAGCTGCTAGAAAAAAGTCATCCAACCAGTCCCAGCAGACCAAAGGGGATTCGGAACTTACTCAAGGTTCTTTTTAGTTCCAAAGAAAACAGGGGACTGGAGGCCCATTCTGGACCTAAGCGACCTCAATACCTTCGTCAAGAAAGAAAAGTTCCGAATGGTCACGCTTCAATCGATCCTTCCATTCTTACAGAAGGACGACTGGATGTGCTCAATAGATCTGAAGGATGCATACTACCACATCAAAATGGCCAGGGCATCCAGAGATCATTTGCGCTTCCGGCTGGGTGCCAGTCACTTTCAGTTTCGAGCCCTGCCCTTTGGCCTGACCTCAGCCCCCAGGGTTTTCACCAAATGCATGGCAGTGGTACCTCTAACACACGAGATTCTTATAACGAACACATGCAAAACACACCTGAACTGGTGGCTTCAAACTTGCAACCTTTCCAAGGGGAGACCATTTGTGCTACCCACGCCTACAGCTACGGTGACCATGGACGCTTCCCTGATAGGGTGGGGGGGCATCTTTCAGGGACAGACAGTCCAAGGCGAATGGACCAATTTAGAGTACAATCTGCACATCAATGTTCTAGAGTTGAGGGCAGTGTTTCTAGCGTTGCAACACTTTGCTCCCCTTCTTCCTCTGGGAACTATTGCAGTTCAGACGGACAACATGTCGGTAGTCTGGTACATAAACAAGCAAGGGGAACCAAGTCCTATCAGCTATGCAGACAGGCCATGAGAATCTGGCAATGGGCGGAGTCCACGGGTCGCTTTCTGATAGCAACGCACATCCCGGGGTCATCCAACGTCATAGCCGACAGGCTGAGCAGAGCAATACTGTTACCGCACGAGTGGTCCCTAAAACAGTCAGTTGCGAAAAGATTTTTCGCACGTGGGGCCAGCCTTCCTGCGATCTGTTTGCGTCTCCAATGAACGCCAAATGCAGGAGCTACTTTGCCCTATTACCCCTCCAGGGAAGTCCCCAGGGACGCACTGATTCACGATTGGCCCCGGGTCTCCTGCGCATTTCCTCCCTTCCCCTGATCTCAAAGTTTCTCCAGAAAGCCAACAACCTACACAGGACAATTATCCTCATTGCCCCATTCTGGTCTCATCAAATTTGGTTCCCCTTCCTCATAACACACTGCATTCGGGGACCCTGGATTCTGGACCCAGAGCCAGATCTATTGACTCACTCGTCAGGGGCTCCCCACCCCTTGCTTTTGTCCCTCCATCTAGCAGCTTGGCTGCTCCAATTCCCAACTTAGCCAGGTCTGATCTTCTTTCGCCTGCAGTTCAGAATATATTAGTGGCTTCTCATAAAGCTTCCACTACTAAAACACATACTAGTAAATGGAAGCGCTTTGTATTCTGGGCGAATACACAGCAAGTGTACCCTGTTATAGCTCCCTTGAATAAAATATTAGAGTTTTTAACAGAATTGTTCCATCAGGGTGCTTCTCCTGCCATATTAAGAGTTCAATTGGCTGCCATTTCTAATTTCCATGTGGAAGAATGTGGGGCTCCTGTTATGGCCCACAGACTTTGTAAAGCCTTTTTAAAAGGGGTTTTTCATTAGACCACCAATTAGATCTCCTACGTCACCTTGGAGTCTAAACTTATTATCTAAGTTGATGCTGCCTCCCTTTGAACCAGCCTCCTCTTGCCCATTGAAATTTTTGTCATGGAAGACTCTCTTTTTGGTAGCCATTACATCCGCTAGGCGAGTATCTGAACTTCAAGCTCTCTCCATTAAACACCCTTATTTGATCTTTCACTCTGACAGAGTTTCTCTTTGCACTAATTCATCCTTCCTTCCTAAAGTTTGTTCTATTAACAATATTAATCAGTCCATTGAATTACCCACTTTCTTCAAGAATCACTCCAATAAAATGGAGTATATGTTGCACAAATTAGATGTCCACAGACAGCTAAGGTTTTACTTGGATAGATCACAGGAAATCTGATCAACTTTTTGTAGCCTTTGCTGATAACAGAAAAGGAGTAGCGGTTACCAAAAGAACTCTTTCTAAGTGGTTAACTGATTGTATCATCTATGTCTATGATTCTTCAGATCAAACTCTTTTGCACAAACCCAAAGGACATTCCACAAGGTCAGTGTCTACATCCCTGGCTCATTCAGCTCGCCTACCACTAGACGCTACTTGGTCTAAACCACATACATTCATTTCTCATTATAAGGTAGACAAGGTTTCTAGGGACAGGGCAACCTTTGGTTCCACTGTGCTCAAGAACGTCCTTCCGTGAGTTCCTCAGGAACAAGGAGCTAGGGACGCTACCCATGTGTAAGAACAAACAGCGAGATTGAACACTATCACATATAGAAGTTATGTCCTTACCATAATGTTCCATGTGGAGTGTTCATCTCGCCTTTGTTCTTAAATTCCCACCCTCCCGCCCTTAGGAAGAACGTTAGGTTTGGTACCTGGTCTGGGACATTCTGCTTCTGCATTGCAGTTGTGTATATAGTGGACATATATATATATATATATATATATATATATATATATATATATATATATATATATGTGTGTGTGTATATATATATATATATATATATATATATATATATATATATATATATGTGTGTATATATAGACTCTTAGTTTCTGTACATATGTGATATTGGCATGAGTGTTCTCTCTCTGACTACTGGTTTGCTTGCAAACTAGATCTGAGGTAAAGGCAGAGGGGGATTGTGGGTATTAGGTTGTCTCGAGCTTCTTCTCGATGCAGAGCTTGCAAGCGGCCGACACGGAGCCGAGGATCGGCTCCGAACCCATGTGTAAGAACAAAGGCGAGATGAACACTCCACATGGAACGTTATGGTAAGGACATAACTTCTATTTAGTGTCTTTCAGTTTTTCCTGGTTGGTGGTTGCCACAGCAGAACTCCGGTCCACTAATGATTGGTAGTTGAGTTTTACGTGCAGAGTTAGCAGCGCTGATGCACAACCTTCAATGAAGGTACGCCTCTTCACGCATGTCTCCATGCAGAAGGCGCTCTAGCTGAGAATCAAACAGGTATGTACTAGGCTACCTGCCCGAGGGCATTCATAAGCCTAGCCAGTGTGTGTCTGCTTTCGCCGCCCCATTGATTAACTGAGCCTTTGTCAAGCAGAGCCAATGAAGTGATCCCAGGGGTGTATTTTCTCTTACCCATCCACTCGTTAAGGCTTCTCTTGGAAGAGTGTTAGTGAGGGGCTCTCCCTAATGTAGTTAGGAATTTTGTTCCAAAGCCTGTGGAGTTTGTGACCGGAATCTATCCCTCTAGCATGTTCTATTTATTGTTGTGGTGAGGTTTAGCTTACTAGAGCATGTGACTCGCAGTGACTTGGATTTCTTTAGGTGGAACATGTCCATCAATTCTGAGTTGGACATAGTTTTGTAAGTCATGCAGAGATCACCTCTGAGTAAGCGATATGCCACTGAGTACAGCTGGATTTTTTTCTGTCGGCTGCATCGGACATGTGTTTGAAGCCAGTAATCCTCTTGGTGAGGTACTTTTGTGGTCTTTCCAGCTGTTGGAAGTGTCTTGTGAGGTACATCCCAAATGTGCATTGTACTCCATGATGGGTCTGATGAGTAACTAGTAGAGGGGCACTATAACCTCTTTATTTCTAAATGCGAATCCCTTAGCAATTAGATGGGCCACATAGAAGAATTTCCTAACTACTTTGGCAATATGATTGTCAAAGGAGAGATTACTATCTACCTGGGTCCCCAGATCTCTTATTACCTCTTCTGTATTAAGGGGGCTGCCGCCTATGTGGTAATTCGTGGGTGTTTTGTTTTTCCCCAAACGGGATGACTATGCATTTTTTGGCATTTAGCTTGAGGACATGACTTTTGACACCAGGTGAGTCTCAGTAAGGCCTTTTTGAAGGATGTCTGTGTTAGCCGGAGAGTCAATTATGACTCCCAGTTTGCAGTCCTCTGCGAACTTGGTTAGCTATATTCCTCCTGTGTTTGCCTGTACTTCTGAGAAATATATGCTGAACAGTAGGGGCCCCAGAACCGAGCCTTGCTGGACACCACTTCTGACCGGTTTAGAGTCGGACCTGGAGCCCACTATTCTTACCGTGTGAGTTCTGTCTGTAAGCCAGTTTGCAACCCATCTTGTGATGTAGAGGTTTATGTTCAGGCTGGTGAGTTTTTCTATAATACCCGAGTGAGGGATTGTGTGTAATGCCTTGGTGAGATCAAGGTAGGCTGTGTATGGCCTTGGTGACCATCTCGAAGAAGTCAACCTGGTTTAGTAGGCATGATCTGCCCTTAAAGCCAAACTTGGTCGGGTCAATTTTTTGGAGGTTCCCAATGTCTTTGTTAATGAATTCCATTATGATGCACTCCATAGCCTTGCAGACCAGGCTAGTCAGGCTTATGGGCGATAGTTACCAGGATCAGTTGTGGCCCCTCCTTTGTGGAGTGGAATAACCGTTGATCTGAAGTAGGCAGACTTCATTTGTCTGCAACCTGTGGGTTTCGGATCCGACCTCGGATCCGAGCCAGCATTTCAAAAGCTTAGGATCCGAGCTCCTAGCTGCTCCCTCTACCCATAATCCCCTGCCAAGCCCTAACTGACTTCAGATTTCGTTTGCCGCGTTTCAAGTTGCAACGGACTCCTCGAGCTCCTGGTTAAAGATAAGAGTTTTGACTGAAAAATTTTAAAAACTTTAAACTTTTAATATTTAGTTAAGTAGAGTGTATGTGTTAGGCTTTCCTCTCTCTATCTTGTTAATTTTTTTTTCACGGGTTTTGCGTAGTTTGTGTGTTTGTTTGTACTGTGTGTTTTAGGGCTTAGTACATTTAGAAAACACTGCCTTACGGGCTTCTGACATCCTGAGTGTGGCCATAAGCTGTCCCCAGCAGATGGCCACACTCGGTGCGTTAAATGCTTGGGGGTTGAACACCTGTCATCTGGTTGTACCATATGTGCAGGGTTCAACCCCCGAGCTTTAAGGGAGCGGAGGTCAAAGCTTGTTCTGGCGGGACTTCTCCCTCCAGATGCGGCTCCGGCCTCTGCCCCTACTAGCCAGCAGCCTTCCGTGGGTGCTGCGGTCTCCCCTCCCCCGGCAGGGACTCAACCTCCCACCAAAAAGCCGGAGGAGAGGGAGACTACAAGGGAGAAAGAGAAGGAGGAGAGACACAAGGAGAGGCACCACAAACGGAGAGCCGAGACCAAGTTCGGCTCCTCCGTCTAAGCGGGCCTCCCCTGTGTCTTCTAGATCTCCTCCTCCTCCTCCTCCTCTGCTCCACTCCCCTCGGTTCTCTTCTGGGCCCGAGGAGGAGGAGGCTAGCCCTTCAGTGAGGTCCCCGAGGCGGCTCTCTCTAGGTCCGCTTTGGCGGCCTCCTCTAGATCCACCTTTTCAATGAGCGAAGCAGACATGGACCGGATGATGAGGCGTTTCATCCAGGCCCAGATGCAAATGGGAGTGCTCTTAGCCCCCCCCCCCAATTCGGGAGGGGCTTCGACCCCTTTTTTCGTCCCCTTGGCTCCTTCTCCGACCCACACCCCGGGTTCGGAGCTGTCGGCGCCGGGCAGAGTTGGATCCGGGGGTGGGTTGGATCCTATAGGTTGGCGCACCTCTGATCCGACCCATCCCTCGAGTGCTTCGGGTACTTCGGACCCGACCTCTCGGAGCCGAGGGAGCTGGTGTGTCTTCGGCTCCGTCTAAGTCGGAGCAAACCGGTCTCTCTGATCCGACGGTTTTGGCTCCTACTCCGGTCCGTGCATCTGATCCGAGTGGGGGTCGGCTCTCGGGGCTTAGAGAAGCTGGCTTCCCTCGGCCTTCGACGTAGTGGAAAGGGCACTGTTGAGGACTACCGGACCCCCGGTCCCTGCCACGGCTCCACCCCGCACTCCCTTGCAGCTGGGCCAGGCTCCCATCAGCCGGTCCCAGGGACAGCCCGCCTCGATGTCCCAAGTAGTTCCCTTGGAACATCTAGCTGCTGAAGAGGACTCCTCGGACAGTCCCCCCGAGGAAGTGCCTCGGAAGCGTAAGTGCAAAAGGTGGCACATGATTACTGAAGACACAGACTTGGATGAAGGGGAGGGCTCCCCAAGATCACCCCCGGAAGACTTCTCCTTTGGAGACATTATGGAGATGTTAAGGATCGGGGGGGTGGTCTTCCCCCAAGGCCTCCTCAGACGAGTCTGTGTTCTTGGAGGCATTCGAGGCGGGTCAGTCTACCTCGTGGGTGTCCCCTCCTGCCAATCCTCTGGTGGACCTTGTATCCACCAGAGCATGGAAGGATCCGGACACCGTTGAGCCTGCACCCAAGCGTCCGGACCGTATCCTGAGCCCCCCGGCAGACCGCACTCACTGGAGCAAGGGCCCCCCGGTAGATGCCATGATGATGGCTGCAGCCACAGAGAGGGAGTTAGCACAGGAGAGTCCCTTTATGCATCCTCCGGGCAAAGAGTCCCGCTCAATGGATCGCATTGGGAAGCGAGTTTTTAGTTCAGCAACCTTCTCTTTGAGAGCGCTGAACTACATGGCACATGTCATCAGGATGCAGCGGGACCTGATTAAAGAGTACGCTGCATCCCCCCCAGAGTCCATGTCGGGTGAGGACAAACAAGTATACTCCACCCGAATGGCCACTCTTAGAGGAGTTTCCAATACTTCTATGTGGCTACTTTCTCACGCTACCAAGGGAGCCGCTAGAGCTAGCGGAGCGGGCCTAGTCATGAGATGTCGGGCCTGGCTCCGCCACTGATTTTGCAGAGCCCTTCAAAGCGACCTTCGCGAATGCCCCCTGTGATGGTTCTGCCTTGTTTGGCAAAACTGTTCGCAAAATGTTAGTCCAGAGCAAGAAGGACGGGAAGACGCTGTCTGCCGTCGGAGTCCGCTTCTCAGCTCCCCAGAGGTCCTTCTCGAAGAACCAAAAGGGACAGAAGAAGATGTGGTTCCGGAAGTCGCAGCAGTCCCAGCCTGCTCCAGATAACCAGTCCTTCTGTGGCAGAGGAGGACAGGGAGGTCACTGTCCTAGAGGCAGAGGGGCTCCTAGGAACTTTGGGTCCAGAGAACCTTTCTCTGACAGACCCACGCAACAGCCCTGAAGGGTTGCCCGGCTGTCCGTCTCTGGAGGCAGTCGGGGGGGGGCGTTTTTCGAGGCACCTGACCTCTTGGGAGTCAATCACATCAGACTGTTGGGTGCTTCTTGTGATATCCAGAGGTTATGCCATTCCCCTGAGCAAAATCCCCAGATCCCGCAGCCTCCCAGATGTACCACCCGACCAAAGGGAGGCAGCAGCTGTCGAAATCGAGCAGCTGCTAGAAAAGAGCCATCCAGCGCGTCCCCCGAGATCAAACCGGATCAGGGTTTTACTCCAGGTTCTTCTTGGTGCCAAAGAAAACAGGGGACTTAAGACCGATCTTAGATCTTTCCCTGCTGAACCTGTCCGTAACCAAGCAAAAGTTCCGGATGGTCACCCTACAGTCTATACTTCCCCTTTTGAGGGAGAACAATTGGATGTGCTCTAGCGACTTCAAGGACGCGTACTACCACATTCGGATGGACAGACGGTCCAGGAGGTTCCTTCGCTTCCGGTTGGGAGCCAGCCACTACCAGTTCAGGGTCCTCCCCTTCGATCTCACCTCTGCCCCCAGGGTGTTCACCAAGGTACTAGCAGTAGTAGCGGCCCACCTGAGACTCCAGGGATTACAGGTCTTTCCGTACCTGAACGACTGGCTCCTGACGGCATCATCAAGGCATCTACTGTTCTCAGCCAGGGACTATTTCCTTCTTATGGCCCCAAGGCTGGGCATCACCATAAACTGGGAAAAATCTTTACTGCACCCCACACAACTTATAGATTTCATAGGAGGAAGGTTGGACACAAGATCAATGCGGGCCTTCTTCACCCCAGACAGGCTGTCCAGCCTGAGGTGTCGTATCACAGCAGTCCTGCAACCGTTTCCGACGGCGGCTTCGGTCCTGAGGGCCCTGGGTTCAATGGCAGCAGCCATTCCACTTCTTCTTCATGCTCACTTACACATTCGGGTTCTTTAATGGACCCTACAGGTCCAGTGGTCCCCGCTATACTCCTCTCTCAACAGCCCGATAGCGGTCAGCAAGGCATGCAAGGACTCCCTGTTTTGGTGGCTCCAGTCTCCAGAGCCTCTAGCAGGGAGACCCTTTTGTGCAACATTCCCCTGAGCCACGGTGACTACGGACGCTTCTCGCCTCGGGTGGGGGGGGGCATTCTGCAGGCAAGATTGTCCAAGGCACGTGGAACAGTTCAGAGACCTCGTTGCATATAAATGTCCTGGAGATGAGGGCGGTGCTCCTAGCGTTGCAAGCACTTCACAGCCTTCTTCCTACGGGGACTATTGCAATCCAGACAGACAACATGTCGGTAGTCTGGTACATCAACAAGCAGGGGGGAACCAGGTCCTGTCCCCTTTGTCGAGAGGCCATGAGAGTCTGGGAATGGGCAATTTCCACCAAACGCTTTCTTGTAGCAACGCACATTCCGGGAAAATCCAACATCCTTGCGGACAAGCTCAGTCACACCATTCTTTCCCCGCACGAATGGTCTCTCAATCCTCTGGTAGCGAAGAAGATTTTTGCCGTCTGGGGGCAACCCTGTTGCAATCTTTTTGCTTCTCACTCAAACGCCAAATGCGACAGTTTCTTCGCTCTACTTCCCCCACCTGGGGAATCCCCGAGAGATGCTCTGGTGCATGCTTGGCCTCCCGGTCTCCTTTATGCCTATCCTCCACTACCTCTGATGCAGAGGCTCTTACAGAAAGCCAACAGTTTGGGGAGCCGAATGATTCTCATTGCCCCGTTCTGGCCTCTTCAGCCCTGGTTCCCTTATGTATGGTCTCACAAAGTGAATCCGCCCTGGATTCTGGATCCGATCCCGGATCTCATCTCCCATCCTCTAGGACTCCCGGTCCCGAATCTACACACCCTGAAATTGGCAGCCTGGCTGCTCCAGTTCCATCCTTGATTAGGACTCCCGGTATCTCGTCACCTGTCAAGGCCATTTTAGTGGCGGCTCATAAACCTTCCACTAGGAAGGTTTATCGGAGCAAATGGAAAAGGTTTTCTATTTGGGCGGTCCAGAAAAATGTTGATCCTTTTTCGGCACCTATGTCTGCGGTACTGGACTTCTTAACAGACCTTTTTCATCAAGGGGCTAGTTCTTCCATGGTAAAGGTACAAATGGCAGCGATTTCCCATTATCATATGGGTCATGAGTCTGCTCCCCTCATGACTGCAAAACTTTGCAAGACCTTTCTTAAAGGAGTTTTTCTGTTGAGGCCACCGGTCAAAGAAGCTGTACCACCTTGGGACCTATCCATAGTTCTACAGGCCCTTACTGCTTCCCCCTTTGAGCCTGCAGCTTCTGCAGATCTAAAGTACCTTTCATGGAAGACTGCTTTCTTGGTAGCCATCACATCAGCCAGAAGAGTGTCGGAACTTCAGGCTCTATGCGTCAAACCGCCTTACCTCTCCTTTTTTCCCGATAGGGTGTGCCTCAGGACCAATCCATCTTTTCTTCCAAATGTTTCTTCGGAATCTAATATTAATCAATCGATCAACTTACCTGTGTTTTTCCCCAACTATAAAAACAAAGGAGAATATAAGCTGCATTCTTTAGATGTTCATAGATAATTGCGCTTTTACATTCACAGAACGGCTGGTCATAGACAATCAGATCAACTGTTCGTCTCCTTTGCTAAATTTGCTATGGGCAAAGCAGTTTCCAAAGTCACACTGTCGAGATGGATTGCTAATTGTATTCTGCAGGCTTATGACACCTCAGGTAGGCCTGCTCCTCAGAGGGTTACTGCTCACTCTACTAGGGCAGTTTCCACTTCAGCTGCGTTTAAGTCCCTAGTGCCATTGGATGATATCTGCGCGGCAGCCACTTGGGCCTCGTCTCATACCTTCATTTTTCATTATAAGGTGGATGTTGCTTCCAGGGGAAGAGCATCCTTTGGCTCAGCGGTGCTCTGGAACATCCTTCCATGACGACCGGCCAAGATTTAGGTAGCTGGGGACTCTGTCCCACAGGTTGCAGACAAATGAAGTCTGCCTACTTCAGATTTAGAAGTTATGTACTCACCATAACGTTCCATCTGAGTAGGTGACTTCATTTGGATGCAACCATCCCCCCCTCCATCCCCCCTGACCTTTATACAATAAGAGTTTATTCATTTATGTAGATACTTTTTATTCTAGTATTATATAGGCAAACTCAATCTGAGGTCGGTCAGGGCTTGGCAGGGGATTATGGGTAGAGGGAGGAGCTAGGAGCTTGGATCCTAAGCTTTTGAAATGCCCGCTCGGATCCGAGGTCGGATCCGAAACCCACAGGTTGCATCCAAATGAAGTCACCTACTCAGATGGAACATTATGGTGAGTACATAACTTCTAATTGTGTGCCATTCTATGGGCACGTAGCCTGTGGCGAGGCTGAGGTTGAACAACTTGTTTAGGTGGGGGGGGTTAGTTCATTCTGTAGTTCGTGCAAGATGCAGCCTGGGACACCATCTGGCCGTATTGATGCTGTGTTTTTGGCTTTTGAAAGGGCTGTTTTCACCTGTGCTTCTGTGATTTCCGGGATACTACACTTTTCCGGTATTGTTGTTGTGGGCCCTTTTGAAGGTGAGAGGGAGGTGAAGTTTGCACTGAATCTGTCTGCCAGGATGTTGGCAATATCAGTAGGTTCAGTACATTTTGTGCTATTTTGCACTAGCTCAGAGCATATCTTCGAGTTGCCACTTAGATTCTTGACATAGCTAAAGAAGGCTTTGTGGTTATCTTTCGAATCCTTAGCTATTTTTCTTTCGAAGTTGGCCTTGGATGATTTTATGAGGGACCTTATTTTCTTACTGATACTGATCAGGGATGTCTTTCCTTCTTGGGATTTGCTTTTTTTCTGAACTAGTTTCCTCCTTCTGTTGTATAACCTGTTTATGGCAGAGGTCCACCAGACTGGTTTCCTTCTCTTAGGGGAGTGAGTCTTGGTTTTGCTAGGGGTGCATGATCCATGCATCCTTGTTGGTGCTCATAGAGTGCAATTGTAAAGGATTCTGCATCTTGGGCAATGTTATCCTTTAGCGTGGGGGCTGTGAAACTTACCACCTCTGCCTTAAATAAGGCGAAGTTTGCTTTAGAAAAGTTTTTTTCACTGTGGTTTCCTTGGTTGGGGGTGGTGGTGGGATGTGGACATCCAGGGTGATTAGTTTATGGTCTGATCTAACCAGTGACTAGTTGACCTCTGGGACGGAACACCTGTCTCCCATGTTGGTTATGACCAGGTCCAATATGTTGTGGCCTCTGGTAGGGGAGTTTACCAGCTGATCCAGGGCATTTGAGTTGATAAATTCCAGGAAGCTGTGAGCCTGGGAGTTTGTACTAAAGTTGTTTTCCCAGTTAATGTTAGGGTAATTGAAATTGCCCAATATCAGGGTGTTCGGTAAGACCTTCATGCTTTCTAGTGTCTCCAGAATGGCGGAGTGGTGGTCCTTGGGTCATGAATGGTGATCTGTAACAGGCCACAATTTGCAATGCAGGTTTGCCCGATGTTAGTTGCACATGGATGATCTCAGAGGCATCATGCTGTGCCACTAACCTGGAGGTGTGAGTATCCTTTGAATATGGATACACCCCCTCCTTTTGTGTTTTGGTCCGTGTTCTGTGGCCAAAATATGTGGTACGAGTTGTAGCCCAGTAATGCTGGAGTGCACTCTGGAGCCTTGAACCAGGTTTCAGTTACTGCACAGATGTCTACGTTCCCCATACTTGGGAGTGCTCCGGGCACATGCATTTTTGATTTAACTCCTGGCATTGAGTAGCATAACCCTCTCTCTCTTTCTTTTT
>NC_056747.1:257522685-257605711 GCF_019279795.1 Protopterus annectens
TAAAGTCTGCTGGCCTCCGTGGTAACAGCAGAGGAATTTGAAGCAGTCACCGGACAGTGCTGTGGGCTTTCACCAGCATAGAGACTTCTGGGAAGGCTAACAGCAGCCATAGCAGGCCTGAACTTTGTCCTTTTTGGCAGACTGATGACCTTGAGGATGAGAGGAATCTGCCATAGCACCTTGAGACCAACCTCTTAAGACACTGGTTTTCAGCCTAAATAGATGACTAGGAGAGACTATGTAGGGTTCAAGGGACAAAAGCCTGGTAAATGGAACACTGGTTAGGGGAAGCAACAAAACAAGACCATGGTTGTGACCATCTTTATGGGGAATCTACCTCCCAAACTGACATTTTTTTCTTTTCTTTATGACTTGAACCAAACAACTCTTAATTCATTAACTCTGGGTACTATCACATGGCACCTCTGTGCTTAAACCAGAGTGCTGTCTGAAGTGGCGCATATTGTATGCTGTTACCCCCAGTGCCTTCCACAAGTGCAAGTTACTTTACACTTGTATTTCGGCTCCACTGTAAAAAATAAATAAATAAAAAAAATTGAAAGTACTCGAACTTCGTTACTTTTTCAACTTATTTTTCATCGTGGAGTTGCTGGGTGATTGTATCTGATTTCTTTGAGAAAATCTACTTGCCTTGTGCAGTCATGGTAAGCTGATTTTTTTTTTTTTTAATGCATTTTCTGCATACTGTTTTAGAAACTGCATTATCAAGACATTCTGTTCTCCAGCATATTGTAAGCTAATAGTATGCAGTTACTATCTTGTAATCAAACTGTATCGATAGAAGAAAAATTATTTTTAACTTTGTGCCTTGTACACTATTCAAAATGCAGAGTTGACAACCTTTCACCTCCCCTTTGGATTGTCACCCCCCCCCCCCCCCCACACACACACACACACACACACAGGTCCTGCTTTAACTCTCTTATGGAGAAAATGTACATATACACCTACAATAATTCCTTTCTCCATAAAGTTATTTAGTTGGTTGGTTGGTACAGACTTGCAGGTTAAAATACAAACGTACACAACGGCAACTCAAGTTTAATTTCATAACGGGATAAACTGTACTTACTGTAATACTAGTTAGTTGCCTTAAAGCCAGTAACTCGTACTCGAGACAAACATGTCTGTTGCTGAAATGAATGTAGATAAATGCACATATTGAGGAAAGATCCTCAATTTCTTATGCCCCTATTAGATAGAATTCAAGATGTCACTGAAGTAATCGCTCACATCATTCTTGTCTCTTCAAGCCATCGCCATTTTCCACCCAGTTTTGGACAAGGGATCTCCAGTCCTTTCCTAGGAAAGGCATGACTACAGATATGGGAAAGTTTTCAAAACAAATGATATTTCTTAATGCATTCCACAAAACCGTTGGGTTAGTCTGCAGCAGCAATGACAGTCCATTCATTGCTTAAGTGTTTGACTCCATTGTGCACCACCCTAAACTTCCACTGATCATACCTGTAGGAAGAACAGTTAGTCCACTGTGGCTCGTTCAAGAATAAGTTGTGAACCATGGAGGGAAGATGATGATGCATGAATGTAGTCTTACCAGACCAGTATAAAGTACTAAATTGTAAAGTACCGTGTTTGCAAAACTGTTCAAACCTTCATGTACTACAGACATTTGTTTTAAGGTAGAAGGTAGCCCAACATCTGGCATGTTTGTTTGTATATAAATGTATACAAGTTCTATATAGTGGACATGCAGTAAATATTTCAAGTTAAACATTATTTTGTGTGTCTGCTGTTTTTTCTTGTGAGATTGAGGTTTAGAACAGTCAAACCAGTATTCAATGCAGTCATTAGAGGAACTAAACTATGATTGCCCTAGAGCTGCTTTCTGAATAAAAGCTCATTTTAAGATGGTAAAACTCTCTGTATGCTGTACACGTGCAGATATCAAAGTTTTATCACTTGGTGTGTCAACGTAGAATACATTTCATAACCTATCAAAGTGGGTGACTCCACATCAACTAGCAGACCTATTACCAGTGGGGGGCCGGGCCCCCTAATGTTTGGTATATACTTTTCAGAAGTTTAGGTCCAAAATTAAGGGGTTGTGGGTGACTAGGTTTGCAGACGACTGCAAACAAGGTGCAGTCATTGAATCCCCAAATGATGCCTGTATACTCCAGCAGGGTCTCATGCAGACCAATGGCTGGTGTATTAGCCATGATCTCGAACTGAATGTAGAGAAATGCATCATAAATCCCTTTGGCACAAACAGCGTCCCCTCACACTATCAAATCAACAATACCCTAATTACCCATGAAGTGGTAATGGACCTGGGATCACATGTTGAATGCGACCTTGACTTCGACCATGTGTCTGCTGTAATAAGGAAAACTTTCTATGTACACACTTGATTAGTAAAGGCATCGCCTCGTGAGCAGAAGGTGGTATAAACCCCCCCCCCCAATACTCTGCACTTATGTGGCCCATAACTGGGTATAACTCCTTGTTTGGAATGTACTGTACTAAGCATCTACAGCAGTTGGAGACCTCGGAGGCTTCTAACAAAGATCAAAGGACTCCAGCATGTGCCTTACACAGACCGACATAAGTCCCTGCCACTTTACTTCATATCATATAGACTTCTTAGGGGAGACTTATGTCTGTTCTACAGAACAATCCAAAACCCAAAAATGAACTTGCTGCATGTCCGTAAATCAAATGGGACTAGGGTTACCCATTTCAGGGACCTAAGTATGGCCTGTGACCTAAATGGAACATGCTAGAGGGACAGACTTATGTGAAACAGCATCTCTATGGCCTGTGACCTAAATGGAACATGCTAGAGGGACAGACTTATGTGAAACAGCATCTTTATGACGCTGTTCAAGAGGAACCAGGATGAGTGGGTAGGGCACCATAAAGTCTGGTGATAGAGCCCATAACCCTCTTGGACATGGGCAGTTATCACTAAATGCAATCTTTGGTATTGACTAGCATTTCTCTGGTACTACATTGGGATGAAACTGCTAGGCTTAAAATGACCTCTGGGTTGATGGCCTAGTAATCTCCTGAGATCCTATGTTTTTCATACTTGGGTAAAAAACTGTGGTAGGGAACATCTCAACATGCTGAGTAAAGACCTCATTTTGAAGACCCTATGAGTGTGTACAAGATGGTACGCATTTGGATATCACATTTTAACTTTTATGGTATGTTTCACATTTTGGTAAATTACTCTGATAGGAAAGATGGCAAGGTGATGCGTTGAGGTATCGTTTTGAAGCCATATTATATGAAGTTGTACATTTTGACAGTGAAGTGTGAATATCATACTTGGGCCGATGTCGCGGTTTGTAGAGTTATGAAAATTAATGTAAATGCTATAGTTCTGTGAATATGTATGCAAGGAAGTAAGCCAACGTCAGGGGTGAAGTGTAATATTCACAGCAGAAAAACACAGCAATTTCTGAAAAAAATTAATGCTCATTTGTGACCGGGGCAGAAATCAAATATACTAGTCTTATTTGTTGCATTCTGGAAGTTGGGATATTTCTATTTTTTTATGCCGATATCTTTGCAATGGGGTATGCTAACGTCACATGATGGATCATTTTGAAGCTGACATTGAACCACAGAACTTGTACACTGATGTGTAGGTTGTCTACTGTTACAGGTGATGTTTTGTTTGTGTCAGATTTTGAGAAGCTATTAGTCCTATTTCTGTGAATATCTCTGTAAAGGAGCATCACACAATGGTTAAGGTATCATTTTAAAACTGACATTCACACAAACTAATTACAGATTGCATGAGTACATGATACACTCACCAATATATTGTGATTTGTTTTAAAAATGATCAAGTATGCATAACATCAGCATTCCTTGGCAAATAAGTGTGCATCTGACTCAATTGTCAACCTTTACACCGTTTAAAAGAAGTGTCTGTTGAACAACTTTTGCATTTACATTTTTAGTTTATCTCCTATGGTTAAAGATTTATGAACATTTTGTTTTCTGTATGTTACAAATGGATTATCTGAAAAAAGAGCTCCGGCTGCACTGTTCTGTAGTGGCAGTAAGAAGTCAGCATTTTTTGATCATCTGCAGAGTGAATGAGTTAAGTAAAAGAGAAGATGAAAAGAAACGTCAACAGGGTACTTGTCTGAATCTAGACTTGGTAACCAGCACAACAGAAGAGGGTTCAAACCGATTTTCAACAATGGTGTTCAGACTGGTGGCAGAGAAGTTCTGAATGTGTGAGTCAGTACATCACCTATGTGCCGTATTCCTTGGGCGGGGAGTGTATTTGTGATGTATGGCACGTGCAAGTACTAAATGCTTTGTATACTGGCTAGATGTAGGAGTATCCTTGACAGGAGAGCCCTTTTGTTAAGGTTACTGCAACAGTGATCTGGAAGGACATTTCTGTATTGATGAAGGCAAGAGAAAGTGTAAGAACAGTTTTAGTTTGTGTCCATCCCATGATGATGGATGCTGTTCTTAAGGCACTTCCTGAGGAAAGCTGCAGTCCTTAAAGGGGAGAGTAGCCCTTGGATGTATGTAGATGAGTGAAGGGGGCGAGGATGAGAAACAAGGGGTTTGGTCATGAGAAAAAATTTCCCCAGCTGAAGCAATAGTGGCAGCACCCCCCAAGGACACTGTTATGGTCCACACCAGCTCCAGCCCAGAATGGGGGCCTGTCTGAGGATATGATGAGGGGTTGACAGACATACTGGGATACATTCTGTAAGATTTTTTTTCACAATTTTATGTTCGTTTATTCATTGAGGCGCTTTGGGTAACTTAAGGTGTGGGCTTTAACTCTTGATTAACTCTACAGTGGTTTTTAGCAGATAATTTTCAGACATGGTTTTGCAGTCCCATGCATAGATTATTCTGTTTGATTCCTTTTTAGGTCTACTTTTACTATCAGTTATTCATGATGAACAAACAGTAGATAAGAAAACTGTTTTTTCCTTATGCCATCCACAAAACAGATGAGCAACCATGTTCAATTATGCATCTTTTCAGAACAAAACCATGGGTCAGTGTCTGTCTCTTGAACCATATGAATGTGTAATGTTTCACATTTTGGGTATGTGTAATTTCTCGTGTTTTGGAACTGTATCAGACTATCCCAAAGATCCTGTTTTCCATTTAAAATGCACCCCTTGGCAGACCACCCCAGCAGAAATGCCTCACAGTGTTGAGCAACCAAGTGTACCTGCAAGCTCAATTCTTGCTAGGCAAACTCAATTCACTGGCAGACAACTTGAGCAGAAACCTCATTGACCCACACGAGTTGAAACTGGAACCCAAAATATTCAAGCTTTTGAGGAACAGGTGGGGGGCACCAGAGGTGGACCTCTTTGCTTCGCCTCAGAACTATCAATTGAGCAAATGTTGAACCAGAACTCCCCACAGCCTAGCTTGGAAAGTGGATGCCCTGTCCTTTTACCTGGGAAAGCTTCTCCATCTATGCCTTTCTCCCTCTGACAAACCAAGGACAGTCCTGATTGCACCAGACTGGCCACGCCAGCACTAGTACCCTCTTTTGCACAGTCTTGACAGTGCCACCATGGCACCTGCCTCAGAACCCCTCCCCCTGCTGTCACAGCAGGAGGGCCAGATTTTACACGCTCTGCTGCAGACCCTGAACCTAGCAGCCTGGCTCATCCCCTGAACTCATCACCAGCAACCCTCAGTAAGCAGGTGCTGGATGTCCTACTTGAGGCAAGGAGGCCTAGTACTAGAAAATCCTATTCGGAAAAGTGGAAAATATACTGTTCCTGGAGCCAATCTCCGGGAATGGACACAACTGTGCCCAGCTTACCTTGTATACTAGATTACTTAACATAAGTGCTCCAGAAAGGCTTATCTTTTTCTTCAGTTAAGATTCATGCCTCTGCCATCTCAGCTCAGCTCAATACAATACTGAGCCACCCCTCTTCTCTCACCCTGCCGTCAAACAGTTCCTGAGAGGAGCCGAAAATTTAAGACCCCCCAGGAGAGCTCACACCCCAGGCCTGGGACCGTAACTTTGTATTGGAAAAGCTCATGCTGCCCCCCCCCCCCCCCCCTCCCCGAACCTGCTGCTACAGCAGAGTTAAAATTCCTCTCCTGGAAAACAGCTTTACTTTTAGTCATCACTTCAGCAAGAAGAGTGTCTGAATTGCAAGCCCTTATGGCTGTGGAACCATTAATTAATCTTCCATGTGGGCAGGGTTTCCCCTCAAGACTAACCCATCATTTATGCCCAAGGTGGTATCTAGTGTGGCTTTAAACCAATCCATTAATTTGCCAACTTTTTTACCTAATCCTCAGAATAAAGGGGAAAGGATCCTGCACTCCCTGGATGTGCACAGGCAGCTTAGGTTCTATCTGGACAGGACTAAGCTTCTCAGAAAATCTGACCAGCTGCTAGTCAGCTGTGCTGCAGGGGCAGAGTGCAAGGCCATTTCAAAGCAAACAATTTCTAAATGGATAGCACACTGCATCCATGCATCTGCTACAGCCACCATGGGAAATTTGCACTACAGGGGATCAGACCACATTCCACTAGGGATACATCAACCTCTACAGCATTGCTCAAGGAAGTCCCTACCAGGGCAATCCTGGAAGCTGCAACCTGGAGTGCTGTACACACTTCACCAAGCATTGCCACTTTAACCTATCTATTCTAAATCCAGAGTTGGATTTGCCACAGCAGTCTTACAGGGCCTGATTGCCAGCCCTAATGCTTCTCAACTACTTCCACCCACCCTAAGCTTTGGGAATCAACCCAAATGTGATGACTGCAACAATGAAACACTAAGAACATAGTACAGTTGTGCACACTTACCTTAAATATAGATGTTGGAGTGTATTCACTGTTGCAGTCCTAGTTACCCTCCCTCCAGCCACCTGACTTCTTCTATTTACTTCTACCTTTTCTTTTTTTGTTTGGAATATTTTACATCATTAGTATTTGCTTTTTGCTGGGGGTGTTCCATACCATGTAATTGCTTTCTATTTTGGGGGCTCCAGACATCTGGCGCAAGAAAAAGTGAAGTAATGGCATCGGCTGCATGTTTTATACCCCTGACGTCATGGAAGAAGCACCAGCATCGGATGCAGAAATCCCAGGACTCTCTGGTATTCAGGCTGACTGAGGGCTACCTGTAGGCAGATAACCCAAATGTGATGACTGCAACAGTGAATACACTCTATCTGCATTTGTGGTAAGTGTACACAAGTGTACTTTTCCATCCTGTTGCTCCATTTCCAGCCTCCCTGACACACTAGACTACAACCACATCTGTGCTTAGTGGGTCTCTCGGCCAAAGTAGCAACATGAAATTGGGGGTGGGGGGGGGCTTACATCAACTCCAAAGATGTTCTTCATCTCACATTGCTGCAGTCCTTACACTTGGGTAGTCCGCTGTCCTCGGTCGGCCCGAATATCAAAGTATAAGGCTGACGTCGGTCAAGGCGCATTTGACTGACATCAGGACGTCAGGGTACAAATGCGCATGACCGACGTCATATCCTCAGTCTTTTTTGCCGCATGGTCCAATGCAGAAGCAGCGTTGCAAGTGCCGGTTGGCGTTCTGAAATTGTTCGATTTCGGAGTTTCAGAGTCAAAGTTGGCTAAGTACCCCGTTGGGGAATATTTTAGTTTTTTCTTGCCTCAGTGGTTTACCGGATGTCAGAAAAAGTGAATAATTGTATTTCTTGTGGGAAACCGATACCGCATAGAGACTACCATACTTTGTGTATTCCTTGTTTAGGGCCTGAGCACGACGTTGTTGGGTGTCACTCGTGCTAGATTCAATAAGCGCACTGTAAAGAGAAGATTAGATTGTGCCAGGTTAGTCTTCGGGAAGCGGTGCAATTATAAAATGCCGTCGGATGATCCGACGCCCGCTTCTTCGAAGAAGCGCAAGGACAAAGCAGTTAAACCTAGGCTAGAGGAACCGTCAGTACCGGACGCTGGTTCTTTTAGAGGTGTCGGTGGAGCCGGTGGTTCCACCGGAGGTTTCTTTGAGAGACTTTGTTATTGCAGGATGTGGCCTCTCAGGAGGCAGGCCAGGCTGATGGGGCTTCTCAGGTTACTATACTCCCCTCCCTGCCTAGGGTGGTTAGGCCCTCTCCTTCTGTTTCCAAGGCTTCTCCCAGGGGCAGGCCAGGTTTAGCTTCAGTTGGTGTCACCCCTAGTTCTTCAGGATCTGTGCCCAAGAAGCATATGCTTAAAATGGCAGAAGATTTGATTATTTTGATTAGGGGTTCTTTGCCCCCTCCTGGTAAGAGACCTAGGGTGGAGCCTGAGCTAGGGAGTTTTGAGCAGGCTTCGGATGTTTCAGAGTCTTCGGCTGAAGACTTGCAGGAGTACTCTCCTTATTCTGATGTGGATGATTCTACTCCTTCTGCTTCTCCTCCTGAGGATTTTTCTTTTTCAGAAACTCTTCATTCCATGAGGGAGCATTTTAAGTGGGAAGGTCAGGACTTCTCTGATTCCAGGAAAAGGCTTAGGGAATTTTGTTTTTACCCCAGCATAGGCCTTTGGCTATACCTCCTGTTTTGGATGTAGTGGAAGATGTTTTTACAGAGGCTTCTCAATCCTGATTCTTTGCCTCCTGCTCCTGTTAAACCGGATAGGTATTACAGGGTGCCTGAAGCTCATAAGTATCTTTTTAAGAGTCCTAGGGCAGACCCAGAAACTGTTAACCAGGGGCCTAAAGGTGTTAAGGCTTCTGTTGTCAAGAATCCGGTTCCTGCAGATAAAGAGGCCAGGGCCTTGGATAGATGGGGAAAGAAAGTTTATACTTCTTCCACTCTTGCTATGAGGGCTTTGAATTGCCAGTTTCACATGTTGAAATACCAAAACTATCTCCTTTCACAATTGAAGTCTAAGGTTGATGCTCTGGCAGAAGGTATTGATTGTAAAGAGTTGCAAGATTTAGTACATGTTTCTGAACAGGTGGGTAAGCATTCTTTGCAATGTGGTTTTGATGCTGTACAGGCCTCATCTAGGGTGGCTGCCACTGGGTCAGTTCTTCATAGGCACGCCTGGCTGAGGATCAAAATTTATCTGACCATGTTAAAACAAGGATTTTAGATGCTCCTTTACAATCTGACGTGTTGTTTGGTTCTCCTGTTGAGGCAGTTTTAAAGCAAATGGAAGACAAGGCTAAGTCTATGCAGACTGTTAAAGATTTTTTGCAGGTCCTGCCTCCAAAGTTTAGTAGAAATTGGCCTACTAAGGGGTGGACGTATCCTTCTTATGATTCCCAGTCTAGGGGTAGATCTAGACGTGGTAGGGGCAGAGCTCAGGGCTCTTTCAGGCCTAGAACAGGGAGTTCTCCTGCACAGTCTTCGGGTGAGGGCAGGGGTCAGTCCTTTCGTAAACAGACCCAATGACCTACCTTTTCAGCTGCCAGAGCCTTCTCGTCTGGCAGCACCTTTGGGAGGAAGGTTGGCACTTTTCAAAGAAAATTGGGTTTAATTACCCAAGACAGATGGGTATTGGATATCATACACCACGGTTACAGGTTTTATTTCCATACCTTGCCTCCTTTCAAAGGCATGCCAGGCGTTCCTCCTCAACAAAGAATAGAGGCTCACAAGCAAGTTTCTCTGTTACTCCAAATAGGGGCCATACAGCCGGTCCCTATGCCAGAAGTGGGCCTAGGATTTTATTCTTGCCTGTTCCTAGTACCAAATAAAGGGGAACACGTGGAGACCAATTTTGGATTTATCTATCCTCAACACTTATCTGGACATTCCCAAGTTCAAAATGTTGACGTTACAGCAGCTTTTACCTCTGCTGGGCAAAGATCATTGGATGGTAACTTTGGATCTCAAGGAGGCTTACCTTCATGTTCCTATCAGACTAAGTTGCAGGAAGTATCTGCGTTTTAGCTGGGACTTCTCACTATCAGTTCTCTGCATTGCCCTTTGGCTTATCTACTGCCCAGAGTGTTCACGAAAGTTCTGGCTCCAGTGATAGCTTTCTTCAGGCTAAAAGGAATACAGATCTATCCTTATTTGGACGACTGCCTGATTCTGGCTCAAGGAAGGGAAGAGCTTCTTCATCATTTGGAATATGTGATAGCAGTGCTAAGATGCCTGGGGTATTCTGTGAGCGAAATAAAGTCCAGTCTAGTACCCTCTCAGGACATGTGCTTTCTGGGTGTAAGACTGAATACAGCATCCCAGATGGCCTTTTTAACCCCGGACAAACAAAAGAGTCTTTCCCTTTACTTCCATCAACTATCTCATCAGTCCGGGCTGACTGCAAGGACAGTCCTTCAAGCCTTAGGGTTCATGGCATCTTGTATTCTGGTGCTTCCCAATGCCAAACTGCATATGAGGAAGCTGCAATGGTATCTCAAAAATGTATGGACACAGCACTGCCAGGATCTGGACACTGTCATTCAAATAATACCTTGCATTCAAAAGGAATTTTTGTGGTGGGCTCAGGAATGTCACCTAAACAAGGGACTCTCTGTGACCCGGCCAGAGGCGAGTCAGATTTTAACGACAGATGCCTCAGACGAAGCTTGGGGAGCTCATCTAAATGGAAAGTGGATACAAGACAAGTGGCCTGCCAGACTACAACATCTACATTTCAACCTGAAAGAGATGTTAGCAGTCCAGTTTGCATTAATAGCTTTCAAGGATTTACTTCTTCCAGGGCAGGTGTTGATTCTAACAGACAACACAACTGTCATGTGGTACATCAACAAGCAAGGGGGAACACATTCTTATCCTCTGTGCAGGCAAGCAATGATTTTGTGGGAGACTGCTCTCAGTTTACAGCTCAATCTTCAGGCAAGGTTTCTGCCGGGAGCACAGAACTCCTTAGCAGATGTGTTGAGCAGGCAATTATGGATCCCCACGAGTGGAAATTGGATCCTCATGTATTTCAGAAATTGACAGTGTCATGGGGAACTCCAGACATAGATCTGTTCGCTTCTCCACTAAACCATCAGCTGCCAAAGTTTTGCACAAAAAGGTTTCATCCCACAGCTTGGAAAGTGGATGCTCTTTCTTTCAATTGGAGCAATCTTCATGTGTTTGCCTTTCCACCTCTGCCTCTCCTCCCAAAGGTACTTCTAAAGGTCAGACAGGACAAGCCAAGAATGATTTTAATAGCTCCAGATTGGCCTCGACAGCACTGGTACCCATTACTGAGAAGTCTGGTACGGAAGCCTCCATGGCCTTTGCCTTGATTCCACACCTGTTGTCACAGGAGGACAGCCATTTGCTCAATGTCAAGCTTCACTCTCTGCACCTAACAGCCTGGCATATTCTGTTTTGAACCATAGTGGGCCTCCACTTCCTCAGCAAGTTTTGAATGTTATTTTAGAAGCTAGAAGGCCTAGTACAAGGAAAGTGTACGCAGATAAATGGAAGAGATTTTTATTTTGGAGTGCAGCAAAAGATTTTGATGTTTCTGAGCCTAATTTGAGTGTGGCTCTTCAATATCTTACTGAGTTACTGGACAAAGTTTTGTCTTTCTCTTCTATTAAGGTTCATGCTGCAGCAATTTCGGCTCACTATGATTGTGACCCACCATTGTTTTCTCATCCTTTGTTCAAGCAATTTCTTAGAGGGCAAAGAATATAAGACCCCAAGAGAGCTCCTACTCCTGCTTGGAATCTCAATTTTGTGTTGGAGAAACTCACTCTACAACCTTTTGAGCCTGCAGCTACTTCTGAGTTGAAATATTTATCATGGAAGACTGCTTTTGTTGGCCATTACCTCTGCAAGAAGGGTTTCTGAATTGCAGGCCCTTATGGCGGTTGAGCCTTTCTTAATTTTCCATAAGGATAGGGTATCTTCGTACTAATCCTTCCTTTATGCCTAAAGTGGTTTCTAGTGTGGCTTTAAACCAAACTATTCATTTGCCTACTTTTATGCAAATCCCCAAAATAAAGGGAAAAGATTTTGCACACTTTAGATGTACACAGGCAGTTGCGATATTATTTGGACAGAACTAAAGGGTTCAGGCAGTCTCAGCAGTTATTTGTTTCTTTTGCTTTGAGTTCTCAGGGCAAGCCTGTGTCAAAACAAACTATTTCTAAGTGGATTGGGTTTTGCATTGCTTTCTGTTATTCCCTTCATGGCAAGGAGATTCCAGCTGGGATTAGGCCTCATTCCACTAGAGCTACTGCCACTTCGACAGCTTTTTTGAGGGGGTGGCAACCAAGGATATTTTGGAGGCAGCTACTTGGAGTTCAGTGCATACTTTCTCTAGGCATTATCACCTGCCACTTTACTCTAAATCCAGGGCTGGTTTTGCCACTGCTGTTTTGCAGGGCATTTTGGCAGCTCCTGCTTCCTTATAGTTTGGCCATCCTCCCATACCTCTGCTTTGGGATTCTACCCAAGTGTAAGGACTGCAGCAATGTGAGATGAAGAACATAGTACAGTTTTGTACCTACCATAAATGTAGATGTTCAAGATCCACATTGCTGCAGTCCAATTTACCCTCCTCCTTCCCTCTGTAGTTAGAGGTGGTTGTGTGGGTTGAGTTGTAAATATTGTGTATATAGTGTATATTTTGTACATATAATTAGGGCAAGGGTGCTTGGTTGTTTGTTTGCTGTCTTTTGGTTTTGACCTTTATTTTTAGGGTCTTCTGACATCTGGGGCAAGAAAAGACTGAGGATATGACATCGGTCATGCATTTTGTACCCTGGCGTCCTGATGTCAGTCAAATGCGCCTTGACCGACGTCAGCCTTATACTTTGATATTCGGGCTGACCGAGGACAGCGGACTACCCAAGTGTAAGGACTGCAGCAATGTGGATCTTCGAACATCTACATTTATGGTAGGTACAAAACTGTACTTTTTCAGAGCTTCCCCTTGGAGCCTCTGCTTTTGATAACTCAGCTGTGACTCCACCTTTGGAGCAGAGGGCTCTGGGTGCATGGGTGGTGCCTGTTCTGTTGGCTTTGGCTCAGGAAGGTCCACTCTCTAGTACTTGAGCCCCTCTGCATCAAAGTGGGGGAGAGGGTTCTCTCACCCCAGGAGAGTCTGTTCAGTACCACTTCCCCCCCCCCCCCACACCCCAAAAGGGACCTGTGTCTGAGGCACCTCAAGCTTTAAATTGCCCATCCCATTTTACTACACTACAGAGACCTTGTCAAAGAACTCTGATTCTACCCCAAAGTCCATGTCTGCCGAAGATCAGAGGACTTTCTTCAAGAATGGCCACTCTATTTTCTATAGCTAATACATCCATCAGGTTGATATACCATGCTGCAGAGGGCACCTCTGAGGAGGCTGGTTTGGGCAATCCCATCTAGCACCATGCCTAGATGCAGCTGTGTGACTTTCTGGAATCTTTCAAGGCATTCATACAATGCCCCTTTTTGACAGATCATCCTTGTTCGGTCCAGCAGTCAGAGCGGACACACTCCCAGAGCGAGAAAGATGGAAAGACCTTGTCTGCCATCAGAATCCCTTTTTTATTTATTTTTTTAACCCCGCAAAGGTCCTTCTCCGGGAACCAGCATGGGGGGGGGGGGGATTATGGTTGGTTCAAGAAATCTCATGGTAATTTCAGGAATCTGGGGGAGAACCCCCCCCCCCCCAAGAGGCAGAGGGGGGTAGCAGCTACAATGGAAGACACTGCCCCTGGAGCAGATGGTGTCTGCAGAACACGGTCTCGAAATTTCTTCTCGGACAGACCCTTTTAGCACTCCTGAACAGTGGCCCGACTGCCCTCCTTGGAGGCAGTTGGGGGGGGTGCTTCTTACACCCACTAGTCTGGGCAGCAATCACTAACGATCAGTGGGTGCCAAGAACCATATCCAGAGGATATGTTATTCACTTTTTGGAAAATCCTAAACCAAAGTCTCTCCTCCCCGATGTCCAACCCAGGAAAAGGTAACTGAATAAATTGTAAAGCTGCTACAAAGAGTCATCCAAGAAATCCCTCTTGACCGAATATGATCAGGCATTTACTCAAGATTCTTTTTAGTACCAAAAAAAGATGGACCTATGGCCAATCCTAGACTTGACATCCCTGAACAAATCTGTAAAGAATTCAAAATTTAGGATGGCCACAGTCCATTCCATCTTACCTCTCCTGAGAATGGGACAACTGTATGTGCTCTGTAGACCTGAAGGATGTGTACTACCACATCAAAATATACAGGCGCTCCAGATTGTACCTTTGTTTCAGAGTAGGAGCAAGCCACTACCAATTCAGATCGCTTCTGTTTGGTCTCACTCCAGCCCCCAGGGTGTTCACCAGATGCATAGCAATTGTCGCAGCCCATCTTGGCCTGCAGGTATTACATGCGTTTCCATGTCTGGATGACTGGCTCCTAACAACTTCAACCAGGAATCTACTTGTTCAAGCCAGAGATTTTGTTGCAGCTATCCATCTCTAGGCATGACCGTGAATAGTCAGAAATCCTAGCTGCATCCAGTACAAACCATAGACTTCATCGGAGCACGTTTGGACACCAATTAAAACAAGTGCCTACCTTGTGCTCCACAGGATCACAAATTTGCAGTCTCATATATCAAACAGATTCTAGCTATCCCTGCTCCCACTGTGAATCTAGTACTCTGGGCTTTGGTATCTTTAGTGGCTACGATGACTGTTATCCACAACATGCCTACACATTAGTGTTGCAGTGGACTCCAGCAGTCCAGTGGTCTTTACACAGGCAACCCTTTAATTTTCCAATCAGACTTTCACTGGTATGCAGAGATGCTCTTCTTTGGCTTCATTCCCCAGAGGTCCTACAGGGATGGCTCTTTCTTCTCCCTCTTCCCACAGCCTCTCTTGACTGCAGATGCTTCCCAAACAGGGTAGGGGAGGGCATTTTCTGGATCGGATGGCCCAAGGCATGTGGACTCCCCAAGAGACCAATTTGCATATACACATTCTGGAGACGAATGGATGTTCATGTTTCACTGTTGCAGTCATTACATTTGGTAATCTGCTTGCAGGTTGCCCTCAGTCGGCTTGATTAACAAAGTCTTGGGTCCTGCGTCAGTTGCTGTCCTTTCTTCCATGACGTCAGGTCGTCGGGGGTATAAAACATGCAGCCGGTGCCATTACATCAGTCTTTCTTGCCATGCGGTGCCCGAAACAGAAGCAGTTTTGCAAGTGCTGGTCGGCCGACTCCTGAATATTTTCATTTTTGAGTTTCAGAACTGAAGTATTCAACTAAAAGCTAAGTAACCCGTTGGGGAAACTTTTTCTTGCTCCTTGCCAATGTCAGTAAAAGTTAATAATTTGCATTACTTGTCGAAAGCAAATGCCTCCTAAAGATTTTCATTTGTACTGTACTCCTTCCTTAGGCCCTGACTACGACGTACCTTGCTGTCGGTTTTGTGCTGTATTTAATCAGCGAACTATTCTTCGTCTGTATATTTTTGCCTCTAAATATTTCGGTTCCCTGTTTAATTATCCAGAAATGTCATCTGTTAGCCATCCAACTACCGGGATTCCGAAAAAACGAAAAGATGAAGACAGGCCGCCGAGGTCCAAAACTGCCGGTGACACTTCTCCTAACCCAGTTTGCCGGTACTCAGTGAGGCGCTTTTGCAGCCCCTGATACCAGCTACTCTGAATCGCAGGTCTCTACCGAGACCCATTTGGAGTCCAGTATGCTGCGAGATGCTTCAACTATGGAACCCGTAGATGTCTCTACTTTGGATGGGTCCGGAGCCGCTGTGCAGGCACTGGCTTCTGAGGGTGTATTCAGACCTACGGACTTGCATAATAAATAGACTCCTCCTTCATTACTAAGGTCTAAATCTCGATCCATGTTTAAAAAAATGACGCCCAGGCCCATGTTCAGGCCTCTATGCCTAAAAAAAGAATGATAAAAATGGCTGAAGATCTAATAACTCTTTTTTTATCAGGGGTAGCCAACCCCCCCCCCCCCCCCCTTCTAAGAGGCCTAGGGCTGAGCTTGGTTATGAATCTTCTGATCAGGATTCTGTTTTTTCTGACTCTGAGCTGGATTTGTCCTTGCCTACTTATGAGGATTCTGATGCAGAGGACTCTATTCCCTTTGCTTCCCCTCCTAAGGATTTTTCTTTTGGGGAAACCTTACATACTCCAAGGGAACATTTTCACTGGGAAAGCCAGGAATTTTCAGATTCAAGAGGCTTACAGAATTCCTTCTCTTACCTCAGCGTAGGTCTTTGGCTATTCCTCCTGTAATAAACATTGTTGATGATGCTTTCTCAGAATCCAGTTTGGCCCCTGATTCCCTGCCACCTGCTCCCAGTAAACTTGACCGGTACTACAGGGTTCCTGAGTCCCACAAGTTCCTTTTCAAAAATCCTATTTCAGATCCAGAGACCATTTCACAGGGGCCCAAGGGCATTAAGGCTTCTACTGCTAAAAATCCTACCCCTTCTGATAGAGACTCCAGGGCACTGGATATATGGGGTAAAAAGGTTTACACTTCAGCAATCTTGGCCATTAGAGCTTTAAACTGCCACTTTCATATATTTAAAATATCAGCAACATGTTATTGGACTGCTTAAACAGAAAATGACGATTCCTGACTTTGTGGAAAATAAACTTGCAGGATTTAATGCATTCTGCTGAACAAGTTGGAAAACCTACTTTGCAGTGTGGTTTTGATTCATTAGAGGCCTCTTGCAGGGCTGCTGTTACTGGGTCTGCTTAGAAGGCATGCTTGGCTTAAGGAGCAATCTTTGCCTGATCATGTTAAAACTAAATTGTTGGATGCTCCCTTAAATCTGGACCGCCTGTTTGGCAAAAAGGCTGCAGAAGTTCTTAAAAGATGGAAGATGAAGCTAAATCTATGCAAAACTGTTAAAAAAATTTTTTTACAAGTTCAGCCTCCCAGATTTAGTAGGCACTGGCTCTCTAAGAATTGGTAGTTTCCAGCCCCTTCCCAGGTCTTCTCAAGCCAAACCCAGACACAGCAAAAACCCCAGGTTTCAGTCCCAGGGGATTCCAGAACTAAGCAGTGGGGGGCCTCCACTTCCAAGTCTGGGAATAAGACCCCCCCCATGGTAAACTGTCTCAATTACTTCCTTTTAAAATTTCCAAGCACTTATCTTCTGACTGCCCAGTTGGGGGGGGGGGGGGGAGAGATTGCTCTTCATGCAAAGAACTGGAAACTCATTACCCAGGACAAATGGGTTTTAAATATAGTGTCCCAGGGATACAGATTTCACTTCCACACATTGCCAACGCCAAGTGGGTGGCCGGACCTACCCCCCCCAAATCAGTGGGCAGAGGCTCAAAAACAAGTATTCTCTCAAGCATGGGGGCTATTCAACTGGTACCAGAAGAGGAAAAGGGACAAGGATTTTACTAGAGACTTTTCCTGGTACCCAGAAAAGACCAATCATGGTGTCCTGTCCTGGACCTGTCTACTCACCTTTCTGGAGATTCCAAAATTCAAGATGCTGACTCTAATTACTTCCTATGCTAGGCAAAGACGCCTGGTTGGCAACAACAAAAAAAAAAAGCATACCTGCACATCCCAATCAGGTAATCTTGCAGAAGATATCTACGCTTCAAAGCAGGCTACACGAACTATCAGTTCTCTGCACTGCCCTTTGGCTTATCTACTGTGCCCAGGGTATTCACAAAGTGCCTAGCTCCAGTTATTGCATTTTGCAGGCAAAGACGTATTCAAATATACCCATACCTGGATGATTGTCTAATTCAGGCAGAAAGCCAGGACATACTTTTGAATCATCTGGCATTTGTAAAAAGGGTTCAAACTTGTCTGGGGTACACCATAAACGAAAAGAAATCACAACTGGTACCCTGTCAACAAATTACATTCCTGGGAGCAAGCTTGAATACAACTTCCCAGATGGCTTACCTCACGCCAGAAAAGCAAATTAATTTGACAACCTACTTCAAACAAGTGGCCACAAAAACCCTGCTATCTGCAAGACAAATACTGCAAGCCTTGGGGTTCATGGCCTCCTGCATTCTTCTAATTCCATATGCAAGACTGCATATGAGGAAACTACAGTGGTATTTAAAACGTCTGTAGTGTCAACGTTCTCACAGCCTAGAAACAATGATTCCTATCGTACCTTGCCTACGCCTAGAGTTCCTTTGGTGGGCAGAGGCCTGCCACCAAAACAAGGGACTACCTTTCACACCACCCGCTGCTGCCCAAACCCTAACAGATGCATACGGCTATACATGGGGGGGCTCACCTGGCAAGGAAGTGGATTCAGTGCAAATGGAACCCAAGTCAAATGCACCTGCATGTCAATCAAAAAGAAATGTTAGCTGTACAGAATGCTCTGACAGCCTTCAAGGACTACATTCTTCCAGGATAGCTAATGGTGAAGACTGACAACACCACGGTTATGTGGTACATAAACAAGCAGGGGGGGTACACATTCTTACCCCCTCTGCAGAATAGCCATGGCATTGTGGAACACAGCCTTGAGCTACCAAGTGCACCTTCAAGCTCAATTCCTGCCAGGAAAATTAAATACACTGGCAGATGGACTAAGCGGAAACCTCATGGACCCACACGAGTGGAAATTGGAACCAAGGATTTTCAACATGTTGACAAGCGAATGGGGGAACCCAGATATAGACCTGTTTGCCTCCCCCCAGAACTACCAATTGGACAAATTTTGCACAAGGACTCCCCAAAAACAAGCCAGGAAAGTGGATGCTCTAGGAAAGTGGATGCTCTATCCTTCAGCTGGGAAAAAAACCTATCAGTCTATGCCTTCCCTCTGCTGCCTCTGCTCTCCAAAGTACTACTAAAAGTCAAACAGGACAAACCAAGGATGATTTTGATTGCTCCAGACTGGCTGCGCCAACACTGATACCCCCTCCTGCCCAGTGTGTCACAGTTATCTCCATGGCACCTGCCTCAGACTCCTTCCCTGCTGTCTCGGCATGAGAACCAGATTCTGCACCCTCAGCTTCCAACACTGAACCTTGCAGCCTGGCTAATTACTTAAACTCTCCCTTATCCCTCAGCAAACCTGTGATGGATGTCATCTTAGAGGCGAGGAGGCCTAGTACTAGAAAATCTTATGCTGAAAAATGGAAAAGATTCTGTGCCTGGAACTCATCTCAAGGGATGAGCACAGCAGCGCCCAATTTACCTCAGATTTTACAATACATAACTGAGATTCTTCACAAAGGTCTGTCTTTTTCCACCTTTAAAATCCACGCCTCAGCCATTTCAGCTCATTATAACACAGAACCTCCCCTCTTCTCTTATCCACTGCTCAAGCAGTTCCTCAGAGGGGCCAGCAATTTGAGACCACCCAGGAGAGCTGCAACCCCAGCCTGGGACCTTAACTTTGTATTAGAGAAACTCACTCTACCCCCTTTCGAGCAAGCTGCTACTGCAGACTTAAAATTTCTTTCTTGGGAAACGGCTTTCCTTTTAGCAATCACTTCAGCTAGAAGGGTATCTGAATTACAGGCCCTTATGGCAGTGGAGCCTTTCATCATCTTTCATGCAGACAGGGTGTCACTCGGAACAAATCCATTCTTCATGCCCAAGGTGGTATCCAGTGTGGCTCTTAATCAGTCCATTCAATTGCCAACCTTCTTTCCCAATCCATAGAACAAATGGGGAAATGAATACTGCATTCCTTGGATGTGCATAGACAACTTTGATTCTACTTGGACAGGGCTAAACCTCAAAGAAAATCTGAACTGCTGATGGCTATTTCAAAACAAACCTTTTCCAAATGGATAAGCCATTGCATTCATTTCTGCTTATAAGCACCATGGAAAACCCATCCCCCAGGGGATCGCACCTCACTCTACCAGGGCTGCATCTACTTCTACAGCCTTTCTCAGAGGCGTTCCTTCCAGGGACATCCTAGAAGCTGCTACCTGGAGTTCTCTACGTACTTTTACCAAGCATTATCATTTGGCAATTTTCTCTAAATACAGAGCTGGGCTTTGCCACTGCAGTCTTGCAGGGCCTTATAGCTCGCCCCTAATGCTATCTAAACTCCTTCTCCCAACCACAGCTTTGGGAACCTACCCAAATGTAATGACTGCAATAGTGAAACATGAAGAACATAGTACAGTTGTATACACTTAACATGAATGTAGATGTTAAGAGTGTATTCACTGTTGCAGTCCTGGTTACTCTCCCTCCTGCCCCCTAACTTCTTTTGGCTATACCTCCTACTTTCCTTTACTGTGCTTAAAAGCCTTTTTGGTGTATTTGCTTTTTTTGTTGGAGGTATACCTTTGTGTTATGTTTAATTGCTTCCCATTAGGGGGGCACCTGACATAGGGTTGCCACCTTTTCAAATGCCCAGAGTGGGACATTTTTGGTACAAACGTCAGATTTTGCAGCGCAAAACATACCCACAGCCAGTACAAAGGACAGAACTTTACTTTTTTGCCCACATAAAAGCTTATTCTTGTAGCATTTTAGTTGCTTATTGTGTTTTTTTGTAACATTTATGTTTCAGATATAGAATAACTGTTTTATGCATCTATTACATAAAATATAGGAAATATTTTGGTCCTAAAATCTCGGGACGTTTGCCATTTTTTCAGTTTTTTTCCAGGACACAACTGCCCAAAGAGGGGACTGTCGCTTACAAAGTGGGACAGGTGGTGACCCTACTGGGGCAAGAAAAACTGTAATGATGTCTGCTGCATGTTTTATACCCCTGATGACCTGACGTCATGGAAGGGAACGCAACCGATGCAGGACCCAAGACTGTGTTAATCGGGCTGACTTGAGGGTAACCTGCAAGCAAATTACCCAAATGTAATGACTGTAACAGTGAATACACTTTGAACATCTATATTTATGGTAAGTGTACACAACTGTACTTTCTTCTAGTGTTGCAAGCCTTGCACAGCTCTTTCTCAACAATTGCAGTACAGTCAGTATGTCAGTGGGTCTGGTGCATCAACAAACAAGGGGGATCCAGATCTTACCTGTTGTGTTGAGAAGCGACGAGGGTGTGGCAGTGGGCGAGCTCTACCAACCATTTTCTTACAGCAGCCCACATTGTGGGGGAGTTGAATATCCTGACGGACAGGCTCAGCAAATTCTTCAGATGCTTTGAGTGGTCCCTGAATCAGTCAGTGGCAAACATGGTTTTCCACAAATTAGATTGCAGCAGGGTTAACCCCATTTGCATCCCCTTTTAAAAAGTGCATCAGTTTCTTTGCCCTGATCCCTCCACAGGGTCAGTCAGCAAGGGACACTAGTTCATGCTTAGCTCCCAGGTCTACTTTACGCTTTCCCCTCCAATCCCCAAATTTCTGCAAAAAGCAGAGAGGTTGAAGAGTCGTACTCCTTGCCACCTCCTGGCCTTGTCAAGTCTGGATCACACTTCCTTGGTCCCATCTAATTTGCTCTCTGACACTGGACCTAGCTCCAGATCTGTCTCGCTTGTCTGGGCATACTCGCCTGGATCTCCAATGACTGAAATTAACTGCTTGGTTTCTCAAATTCCAATGATGGAAGACATTCCAAGCTTTCATTCCAGTCGGTACAATTTTGGCCTCCGCTCATAAGTCATCTACGAGGAAAATCTACAAAAGCAAACCGGGGTTTTCCTTATGGGCCCAGAAAGAGCCAATAGTTTTACTGCTCTCATTCTGAGAATTTTGGATTTTTTTGGCGTCCCGCTTTAACTGTGGAGTAGCTGCCTCCACTTTGAAAGTCCAGCTTGCGGCTAGCTCCAATTTTCATATTGGAGAACATTAATTTCTGAATTCCTCCAAACTTTGCAAAATGTTTCTGAGGTACCTTCTTATTTCGCCCCCTGATCAAAGTTCCCACTCCTCCTTGGGACCTGACCATAGTTTCAGTCCTTAATCCATCCTTTTGAACCTGCAGCTAAGATGGATTTGAAGTTTCTGTCATGGAAGACAATTTTTCTGGTGGCTGTCACCTCAGCAAGAAGGGTTTCTGAATTATAAGCCCTTTCCTCCAAACTCCCTTATCTAATCTTTCGCAGAGTTACTGTAGGTACCAGTCCATCCTTTTTACCCAAAGTGGCTATGGAAAATATCAGTCTATCAACCTTCTGTTTTCTTTCCCAAGTGTCAAAACAGAGTACACGCTTCACCTTCTGGATGTTCATAGGCAATTACGTTTTTACTTGGACAGAACTAAGTCTTGTAGAAAATCAGAACAATTGTTTGTATTTTTTTCTGATTTAAGAAAAGGGCGAGCCGTCACCAAAACTACCCGGGTCTGTATTAAATCAGTGAACGCTTAAAAAAGCGAATGATTTATCGACCCCATGTAAGCAAAAGCTTACAATCCCGAGCACTTTGAGCGCTCCCACCCCCGGGAAGAAAATCACTGTTCAAAAAAAAAAAAAACTTTAAAACATTACAAAGTGCAGGGGCTGTGCCCCCCACACCTCCCTACTTAAATATACCAACTCTGAGATTGCACTACAGTGACGAAAATGGCAAAATAATGAAGGCAGCCAAACAATTTCTTTTCTAGGAAAATAATTTGCTTATATGCTGTTTCGTGCTTTCAAGCTCTATCAAGAATGCGTCTTCGATCATATAATGGGGAACCAACTACGCTTGCTAAATGGTTGAGAGATTGTGTATCCTTTATGTACTCTTCTAAGACCAGACTATTGTCAAGCAAAATCAAGCCGCTTTCCACAAGGTCAGGCCTGTTGGTCTGGAGGGTCTATTTGATATTTGTGCAGCTGCAACTTGGTCAAATTCCTATACCTTTGTTAAACACCAAGTTGGACAATACCCTCCAGGAATAGAACTGACTTTGGCTGTGTAGTGCTCTTTAATATTCTTCCATGAGGCTGCCCTAGGGTGGTTGTAGCTGGGGACCCTGTCCCACAGGTTGAGGAAGAATGACAGTGATAGATGAAGTTATGTTTTACCATAATGTTCCATCTGTGTCACCGCATTCTTCCTTAACCTTCCCTCTCTTGTTGGGATGATACCATGGAACCATAGCTCCTGGTTGAGCTGCTGATCCTTCCTTCTGCTTGATCTTTTACTTAATGGTATGTACATTGTCCATTTCTGTGTTTAGTAATGCTACTTCTGTGAGCACAGGTTTGCTGCAAACTCTGTCTGAGGTAGATTGGGTGAATGAGGCATTATGGATAGGATAGGAGGAGCTAGAGCTTTGATCTTAAAGCTTGGAAAGCAGCCAAGTCTGATCAGAGACCCGCATGTTGAGTGCAGTGACAGGGCTGATGGAACGTTATGGTAAGAGCATGTTTTTTTTTTCTTGTCAAGTTTTACCACTGTTGATGTGCAGTGATCATATGGTTATAAAGTTTAACGTGTTAGATAATTTACAATGCCCAGAAGGTTAATTGCAGATTGTGTGGAAGCGAAACAGTTGCTGTGCAGAACTAATCAAAGTGATGCATTCAGTAGAAAAACTGCAGAACTCGTGGAAAGTGTGTTTTTTTTTTTTTTTTCTCTTCTTTCTTTCTTTTTTCTTTTTTTCATTTGCACTTTGTGTTTAACATCGGGATCTTGGCCTGCAATGTCAGGGGGATACACTTTCATAAAAACGAGATTCCTTATTAAGGTGAGACTAAATATAAGAAATGGAAAAGAGTTCGAACTACACCTTTGAAAACTAAAACGAGCTGGACAAACAAATTTAAGCATAGTGGGAGACCAGAAAAATTGGAAGAAAATTTATGTAAAGATATTGAGCATAATAGGAAACCATTTTATAGATGCATGAGAGAAATTATATGTAAATTCTAAAATGTTATTCTCGTACACAACAGATTAGACATTTACAATATTTCAAACAGAATAGTTTGTTTCCACAAAGGAGGGTGATGCATTGTCCTAGTGACATCCAGGTAAGCACAGACATAAAAATGAAATTGGATTGAAAAAGAACTATGCAAACTGGATCCAAACACTGCACAGGGAGGAGATGGAATTAGTAATAATGACTTGAGAACCCTTCAAGAACTTGCAGTACTGTATCTATTTACTAGACCATATAAATATGGGGCAATTCCTCAAGACTTGGGGACATGCTGTTATTAAACCTGTCATGGGTTTTTTTGTGTATGTGGAAAGCGGAATAGGAGAAACAGTCATACGAACCCTTAAGTCTACTTTCGTTGTCAGAATTGGAAAGGTTGGGACTTCAAACCATATGTCGACATGTGTATGTTGAAAATAGAACTATTACCACCTGTAATGTGATGTTCTGTAACAACAGCTATGAATGAAAAATTGTGCTGTGATGTAATTTGTATAGTTTTAACTTCAGCATTTGACGGGACCATATGCAAAACGCTGATCAATAAAATAGAACTAGGTATTGATTCATTCTGGATAAGCTGGATAGCTGCATGGCTTTACAAATAGGACATTGCAAGTATTGTACAGCAATTGGGCAGGCGAAATTCTTGGTTACAACCAAGGTGTCCCACAGGGCTCTGTTCTAGTCCCATACTTGTTTAGATAGGTCCAAAAGATACAATCATTTTCATCTGAGGTGTTCTATAGTCTGCATGCAGATGACTTAGAATTGGGTAAACTGTATTACAGATAGGGCATGGTTTTTCTGAAAAGAGCTTTATTAAATTGACTATTTGGGCACAGAGGAATAATATGCCGATTTTAAATACATCAAAAACTAAGCATATGAGATTTGGAAAAAAAAAGTGCAAATATTTAATATAGCACACAGTGATTGCAACTAGTTTCATTTAAGGACCCGGGTATAATGAGTTTAAGTACTTGGGATCAACAGTTCAGAGTAATGGTGCGTGCGGAAGACGAGTGTGGAAGAGAGGTGAAGAGAGTACAGGCAGGATGGAGTGGGTGGAGAAGAGTGCCAGGAGTGATTTGTGATAGACGAGTACCA
The DNA here is from genome assembly GCF_019279795.1 of Protopterus annectens. Taxonomy (NCBI): domain Eukaryota; kingdom Metazoa; phylum Chordata; order Ceratodontiformes; family Protopteridae; genus Protopterus; species Protopterus annectens. Next base: position 257,547,493 of record NC_056747.1, read on the forward strand.
GTAAGAGTGAAAGGGAAGGTCTACAAGAGGGTAGTGAGACCAGCTATGTTTTACGGGTTGGAAACAGTGGCATTGAAAAAAAGGCAGGAGTCTGAGCTTGACGTGGCCGAGTTGAAGATGTTAAGATTTGCACTGGGTGTGATGAGGATGGATAGGATTAGGAATAAGTATATTGGAGGGTAAGCCCAGGTTGTAAGGTTTGGAGACAAAGCCAGAGGCAAGATTACATAGGTTTGGGCATGTGCTGAGGAGGGATGCAGAGTATATTGGGAAAAAGATGCTAAGGATGAAGCTGCCAGGTAACTGGAAAAGAGGAAGGCCTAAGATAAGGCTTATGGATGTGGTGAGAGAGGACATGCAGGTGGTTGGTGTGACGGAGCAAGATGCAGAGGACAGGAGGAAATGGAAACAGTTGATGTGCTGTGGCGACCCCTAACTGGAGCAGCCGAAAAGTATATGGGGTAGACTCCGCTTTAAATTTTTCTTATAACAACTAGTTGCTAATAGTTATAGAAGCATAGGTTGTATAAAAAGATTAATGAAGTCTAGGAAATCGGAAATGATGAAGGCATTGTTCAATTAGATTAGACCCAAACTTAAGTATGGAATAACAATATGGAAACTTTACTAGAAAACATGAGTTAAACTGGAAAGAGTACAGTGGAAATATACCAATGGCATCCATGGGTATGAAAATTTGCATTATTAAAGACTAAAACATTTGAATTTGTACATTGTCTGATAGATGTTTAAGAAGAGATCTTACTTTTGTATATAGGGCATTTAGAGACGGTTACCTCTGGGAATGTTTGGGGTTATCAAAAAGTAGTAGAGAATCACAGACAACCTATGTAGAAGATTTGGTATAAATGAGAAGAGTACTAATTGGTTCTCAGAGCAGCGGATGCATAGAACAGACTACCAAATTACATTAAAGCAAGCACTAGTTCAGGTACTACAGCCTGGATGCTTGTTATGGGAACAGCTGATTTGGAATATTGGCAGGCTAGAAGGGCGTTGATGCCCATGCTTGAAATATTTGTACGTCTGTGTTGTGGTATTTAATGTTGGGGCCATTATGAATGCATTTATCTTTAATGAATGCATTACATTTTTTTCATTTTAATGGAGGAATTTAACTAATTGATGCATGGATTTTGTTTCTATAAGCTAGTTGAGCCTTACAACCTAAAAAAAAAAAAAAACTGCTGTACCCGATATCCCCTAGCAAGCCAAATGTCTCTAAGAAGAGGCTTTGATAGATTCCTTTACCCATTAAACTAATTCAGAATATTAACTCCCCCAGCTGTAAGTTTGGAATGTATAGCCTTGAGAATTTAATGTAATATTTTTTTATCTACTATGACTTTTTTAATTCCAATAGCTTATTTACTGACAAACTCTTAAATTAGGATTAATTAGCTAACTGAGTTTTGCTCCTGTTGATGTGAATCCTAAACCTTTTTTTGTTTTATATCCTTAATGATAACGGTGCAGTCCTCCCCCACCTGATTTTGTACTTGGCCCTCTAAATCCTTACAAGTATTTTTGGATCTCTGTCGGCATTTAATTGTTCTGTTCCTCTTCTTGCACTCCTGTTCCCACTGTTCTACAACTGGCTTGCCCTAACTACTTCCTTCACTGTTGTTCCCCTTTTTACTTTTCCTCCTTTGATAACTGCTGAGTGAGTATCTCATACCTGGACCCACTTAGTTTATGTTGAATCTGTAATTCTTACAGTACAGATATTGCATCCACTCTCAAGTGGCCTAATATGATCAGTTTGTTTTTCTCTTACTAAACATCTTTTTGGAGCTGCTGTTCTGGGGTCTCTACTGAAAAGGGGTATTGCATGATCCTGTCGTACCTTCCTGGTAACTAAGTTTAAGTAAATATTTTCAATGTAATTTGTGTTGCCCATGGTAGTAAGATGGCCTTTCCTACACCACAACAAAGTGATTTGCTTCATTTAGGTTAGTTAACTAATCTTCAGAAAATCACCCTTGGCACTGTAGCAGTTAACAGCGATCAGCTCTCTCCCTTCAGCCTTGCTAGCTAGGGTTATTCACTTTTTTGTGGGCTGTTTTAGTTTTAGATCGTTCTATTGTTAGAGTTAAAAACCTCAGTTTTGTCATACGAATACAAGATACAATGGTCCTTCCACCAAATTTTTATTCAAGAAGTATAATTTTAAACGCACGTTTTTTTGTGTATCTTTTTTTATTGGGTAGGTGGGTTGGCCTAAAACCTTTTAGCCACAACTCAAGTCAAAAGTGCAGACTTAGTGAGATATTCAGGCAGTCAGACATTCCATACCATAGATATAAGTTCCAGTAAGTTTAGTTAGCGAACATGAAATACACACCCGTGAACTTTCTTTAGGACAGTGGACTTGCAAATGACCAAGATCATCTAATTGCTTTCACTTGGCTTTCTATGGTTCACTCTAGTTACATTAGTAAATCTACTACTACTCCAGGATATATTATTCTGCTGCTTCTTGATATGAGAAATATTAGGTAAGGTGACATTGTTTAGTTAGCATTCTAAAAGTACAGGTCCATCCATTCTCACATTGACATTTGTAAGTAGTTGTCAGGTGTTCTTGTAGCTTTAAGCTAGTCTGGATTTTGCACTACATTTTATGTAGCTGGTCCCATGTAACAAAGATAAGTGACTTTTCTGCTAATGCTAGGCCAAAGGAATGGTCTTCTAGATTTGAGTGAATTTTAATTCTGGATTTCCAGGGTACCTCCTGGTTATTTCCATTTTACTGAGTAGTGGAGGATGGGATTCTAAGAGATTTTAAGGGATAGAGAAACCAGTGTGTGTGGAGAGCCATGTGCTATACCTGGGAGCTGGTTGATTTTCTGCGTAGTAAGATAGTGGTGGTACTTTGAGTTAAATTTGAACTCAAATTCTGTAGTCTTATCTTCCAGTTGGTAAGATTTTAGAAATGTGGCAAATTCAGGATGTATGGTGCACTTTAATATGCCTAGGAAAGATTTGTTTGCCTGTAGCATACATTTAAGCTGTTTCATCACTTCATTGGCAGTTATTTCAGTATGCAACATCTGGGAAAGTTTGGGTCATAACTGCTAAGTATTTGTATTTTGTCTGGAAACTGGATTGTTCAAAGGGTTCCTTAGTTTGTCTGTCCCTCTTAAACTTTATTCTATAGCCAGTGAAGTGTTTATTCCTAAAAATATTTGCACTTAAGGTACTAGAGGCAGCTCTAATCTGTACAGTAGTGAACACCTAGAAAGCAAATTTTCTGTAGACAACAATCCACAAAACTAACCTGTAAAGCAGCAGTATAGTGAAAATACATTATGCGCCAACAAGCTGAGAGCAGCTAGTTCGGCCTGGAGTAGCCTTGCCTACAGATATTTAATAGAATTCAGTATTGTGTATACCATTAAAGTTTAATGGAATGTAGTACTGTTTAGCTTAACCTTCCCCAACAAAGCACCCTCATCAGTCTGCACAAAGAAATCACCTTTTAATAGCCTTCTAACCTCAATACACCACCCCCTTGTAGCTCACAAAGCAAAGGACTGGACATTATGGATATGCCTCTTTCTAACTTGTGTAGGCTGCTTGCTGGATATGGACATCATGAGACGGTGTAGCAAAAGTTGTGTCTTTTGGCTTTTCCTGGTTAGGGGTCGCCACAGTGGAACTCCAGGCCGCTAATGATTGGCAGTAGATTTTTACGTGCCGAGTTGCCGGCCCTGATGCACAACCTTCAACAGTATTCAAAATTAAGACCCAAGACTAATCCTGGAGTGTGAACCCTATAGTGAAAGTACCAATGTCGTAGATGCAGGTTTTGGAAATCCCCTAGCACAAGTGTGTTATTGGACCAGTTTATTCCTGGATCCCAGTGTTGAATCCATCAACTATTCTTTAATTTCGACAACCCCCACCTATTTTTTTTTTTTTTTTTTGGCATACAGTGCGACTCTGCCAACCCAGCTGTCTGGAGTTTTGTAAATAATTGTCATTTGTGAATATTGACATGATTTATACAGAACTGTACATTACATTTATGTACTGAGCTTCAAGAATGTAACCACAACATCCCCTGCTAGAACATAGAAGATTAACTTACAAACTTCAAGAAAATAAGTTGAAATTAAGTGCTTTATAATGTGCTATAAAACTTGGTTTCAGTGCAGCAAGAAGACAGGGTGTCTAGAGCTAGACATTTTTTTCTATTGTCTTGGTGAGAAGTAATACCAAGTTTAAAATGTGAAGTGTTTTATTGCTATATGACTTCTAGCAGCTGTACAGTTCTGAGCAAACTTCTGAGAGATGTATTTTTAACAGAGGTGTTAAATTCTTAGTTTCTGTTTTAGCCTGGGAACTGAAGTCTGACAGTTAAGTCATTCAAGCTAAACCAGTAGTAATGTTTAATATTGATTTAAGAACTCTTGAGAGAGACATTGCATTTTGTGTTTTGTCTTGGACTTGGCAAGAACATCCATTCATCTGCATTTGCCTTGCTAATAGTAAGTAAATAGTTAGGGGTCAGTAGTTTCTTTTTAGATGACAGGAATATAGTAAAGATTAGTTTAGATGTGCTCTGTGTTTATTTGACTGTTCTGCAAAGTTTTAAAATATTTCCTGTGATTCTGAACTCTGAAGTAACTGTGTTTGAGTATTGTCTTTTATTAATTATTAAATGTATTTAAATCTATCTTTGTGGCTGATTATTTGTGAGACCTATGTAAGCTTTAGAGTACATGCATATGTATATGGTGACACTGTACACACCACTCCTAAATAGCCTTGCAAGTCTTGGTCAACACTACCATTTGGATAATAGTAATAATGCATAGTAGGATTGGTTACCCTTTGGTAAGGGCCTTAAGGTAGCTGATAAAGGGGTTCTGGTGGCAGTGATAACTACCTTTTTATAGTCTGGGCATAAGGGACCATAGCTAGTAAACTTGTGCCAGCCTTTCCCAGGTGTGTGTTTGTGTATAAATCAAATCCCAAAGTGTGTGTGAGCTACTTGGGCAGGGACACAAAGCACTGGTTGGACAGAGTGTTGGGAGGACTTGGTTTGGGACCCTGGCTAAGGACTCAACTCTATAGCTGTGCCAGTGGGGAGTCTTGGTGGGGATCTGGAGATAAAAGGAAGAAACCTAGCCTCAGACTGATTATGGCCTCGGTGCTCTTAAGGGAAATTGTACTTTACTGTGTGTGTACTTGTCATCCTCTGTTGTGTATGTCCCTCACTGTTACCAGTGGTGAGGACTGAGGCTCCTTGATTACTGGGCCAGTGCAGGGGCGTCACACAGAGTTTCAGCCTGAAGCCATGATATTGTTGGTTGCACAACAGGAGACATTGTGCTGTAGCACCTGTTTGCTGTATTGTGATGGAAGAGAACACATTTGCCTGTGTGCTCAGCAACCAGTTTATGTACTGGTCATTTCAAACTTTGCTTATGCTTACAGACAGCAGTGGGTTAGTAGTCTGGTAATGCGTGTGTGTGATTTGCACTGCTGTTAGAACAACCCCTGAGGTGAGGGGAATGAGGTGAGGGGAATGAGGATGTGGCTAGTAGCTTGGCAGTGATCCGACCACAAGCAAATCACCCTAGACATCCACATCCCAGCTCCACCCCATTAGAAACCACTGTAAAAAATTTCTCCAAAGCCAACTTCACGCTTCTTAAGACAGAAGTGGCAAACTTCACGACACCCATGCTGACAGACAGTAGAGGTATGACTGCTGAATCCTATGCAGTTGCACTTTATAAGCACTTAAGAGTGCATGGATCGTGCAATCCCTAACAGAACCAAGCTGTCCTCCCAAAAAAGGAAGCCAATCTGGTGGTCCCCTGCTATAAACAAACTCTAAAACAGAAGAAAGAAACTGTTGCAAAAAAAAAAAAAAAAAAAAAAATCCTATGTTGGAGGAACTCTGTGGTCAGCGTCCGTAAGAAGCTGAGATCCTCATAAAATCCTTCAAAGCTAGTTACGAAAACAAAAATTGTCACCGATTCTAAAGACAACACAAAGCATTCTATAGCTATGTCAAGATCTCAATGGCAACACTCTGATCTGCTCTGAGTTGCATCACATTGGGAATCCTAGACTGATTCAAATCTGCAGGTACAGAGATTCCTAGACTTCGTAAATACAAACACTCTTGACCAAATAGTAAATATTTCCATTAGAGGCTCCAGCATGCCAGCCGTTGTGCTCACAAATATGAGAGAATGCTGCACATCTCCCTGGTAAGGCTGAACATAAGGCTTTCTCCTTTGAAATACAAATAAGCCTTTTTTTTTTTTTTTTTTTGTCCCAATAAAACCAGTAACAGGAGCTATTCCAAGGCAAATTACCTGTTAAGTGACAGTTTGTCAAAATGAAATGCCCCTAAAAACCCCAACACACCAGCCTATGCTGAATTGCTCTGTGCTGCATAGAGGCTGCTGTATGTACCTACCAGAAGTAGCCAAAGAAACATCATCCTGGTGGCGTTCCAAATTGAACGGAATATGCACCAAAAGGAAAATATCTGGCAACAATCAGGAAGGGTAAATCCCATAAAGTTGACTTTTTTTTTCCATCAAAGTAAACTGGCAACGAAGGAGGCCAATTAGGTCAAGCAAAGCCAACTTAAAGGTCAAGATAGCTTCTCATGTGAAAGATAACCGTATAACACTTTCTACAGCTGTCAGAAACCGTGAGGGCAGCGTGCTGAACCAGTGATTAATGGTGCCACATTGACCGAGCCTGGTGATTTTTATAGGAAAACTGTTGGTTGACATTCAGATCCAACTTAACCTGCCTCTCACCCTCAACCATCCCCCAGTAATACATTCCAGTATAACCCCTCCAACTACAACTAGGGAGCATGTATTGACTGCACTTGCTAAAGCCAAGAACACTGCCTCGTTGGGCCCTCGTAACATCCCAGGATGCCTCCTAAATAGTCTTAAGACTTGTCAGAACCCCCGTAGTCCTTATTTATAGTCTCAACAGGCTTTGTGCCATGTGAGTGGAGGACTGTGGTCATCTCCCTTCATAAGGGATAACCTTCACCAGTCCTGAAAACTACAGACCCATTTAGTCAGACTAGTCTTGTTTGCAAAGCCATGGAAAGAATCATCATGGAAGTTAAGGGCATGAGACCTCCAGACGGATCCATCCCAGTTTGGCTTTGTCAAAGGAAGGTTAGGGTTACTGAATCTGGTGTACTGCTTTGCAAATGTCACCTGAGGCAAAGGATGAGGGGAAACTGTGCACACTGCTTACCTAGATCTGGCTAAGGCATTTGATACAATACCTCACTCTGGTATGGTCATTTAAATTTGCAGGTCTAGGTATAAACCCCTTTATAACATGCTGGATAGCTACTTGGCTTACTGATGGGACCCAGGAGGTTAGAACTGGTGAGGCCACCTCCACAGAGGCCAGTCAGCAGGGGAGGGTCCTGCAGGGCTCTGCTATGCCCAATCCTCTTTGGCATCTACTTCTTGGATGTCGGAGGCCTCTGGCTAACCAGGTTTGCAGATGATTGCAAAACTGTAAGCAGTCAGTGAATCCCCCCCCCCCCCCCCAAGACAAGAACACCCTTCAGGAAGGCTTAACAGAGACTCGCTCTGTGCCAAAGCTGTGGTTTAAAACTCAATACCAAGAAATGCATTATAGTATCTTTTGGTATGTCTGCTGCCCTGTGCAACTACATCACTAGAGGACTCTCAAAAGTTGATTCGCTGGTCAGGGATTTGGAAATTCATGTAGGTAGTAACCTAGCCTTCGACCAACATGTGTCCAAGGTGGTAAGAAAATCAACTTATCAAGGGCATGGCATCTAGGTCCAGATATGTCGTCATACCACGGTACTCTTCCATCATCTGGCCCATCATTGAATACAGTGCCCCCCATTGGTACGCACCTGACCAGGCATGTGCAGCAACTGAAATGTCCACAAAGGTTTCTTACAAAAAGAATACAGGGAGTAAACGCAATGTCCTACGCAGATCACCTCAAATCCCTGTTTCTCTACTTGGTGTCGTACAGACTTCTGAGGGGTGATCTTTGCCTGGCATGCAAGGCAACCCTTGAGCTCGTTTTGATGAATCTTTTGCACATCTGCAAAATAAAGAACATCAGAGCTACTAGATTAAAATACCTACATTTTCCTTGCAGCATAAATGGAACCTTTGGAGAGACCAGTTTTGTTTCCCAGAGAATTCTCATTCTCTGGAACAGGCTCCCCATCCATGTGAAGTAGATTTCCTCCCCTGTCCCCATTTGTTACCAATGGATGGGTAATAGGAAATTCACCCCTGCTCTCCATCCTTTGTCTGTGATGGGCAGAGGTAGTCAGTAACCCCCCCCCCCAATAAATCGAATATAAATTTGTGTGAGCACACTTGGGTTGCACTGGTAGACGTAAGGGTCCTAGTGGTCGTTATCCTAGTACACACCTGTGAACCTATAATCGGTGTACATGACCATCACTTGGGAGGAGGATTAGCTACATTGTCGGCGTACATGACTATCACTTGGGAGGAGGATTAGCTACATTGTCAATGTATTCAAAATTAAGACCCAAGACTAATCCTGGAGTGTGAACCCTATAGTGAAAGTACCAATGTCGTAGATGCAGGTTTTGGAAATCCCCTAGCACAAGTGTGTTATTGGACCAGTTTATTCCTGGATCCCAGTGTTGAATCCATCAACTATTCTTCAATTTCGACAACCCCCACCTATTTTTTTTTTTTTTTTGGGCATACAGTGCGACTCTGCCAACCCAGCTGTCTGGAGTTTTGTAAATAATTGTCATTTGTGAATATTGACATGATTTATACAGAACTGTACCTTACATTTATGTACTGAGCTTCAAGAATGTAACCACAACATCCCCTGCTGGAACATAGAAGATTAACTTACAAACTTCAAGAAAATAAGTTGAAATTAAGTGCTTTATAATGTGCTATAAAACTTGGTTTCAGTGCAGCAAGAAGACAGGGTGTCTAGAGCTAGACATTTTTTTCTATTGTCTTGGTGAGAAATAATACCAAGTTTAAAATGTGAAGTGTTTTATTGCTATATGACTTCTAGCAGCTGTACAGTTCTGAGCAAACTTCTGAGAGATGTATTTTTAACAGAGGTGTTAAATTCTTAGTTTCTGTTTTAGCCTGGGAACTGAAGTCTGACAGTTAAGTCATTCAAGCTAAACCAGTAGTAATGTTTAATATTGATTTAAGAACTCTTGAGAGAGACTTTGCATTTTGTGTTTTGTCTTGGACTTGGCAAGAACATCCATTCATCTGCATTTGCCTTGCTAATAGTAAGTAAATAATTAGGGTTCAGTAATTTCTTTTAGATGTCAGGAATATAGTAAAGATTAGTTTAGATGTGCTCTGTGTTTATTTGACTGTTCTGCAAAGTTTTAAAATATTTCCTGTGATTCTGAACTCTGAAGTAACTGTGTTTGAGTATTGTCTTTTATTAATTATTAAATGTATTTAAATCTATCTTTGTGGCTGATTATTTGTGAGACCTATGTAAGCTTTAGAGTACATGCATATGTATATGGTGACACTGTACACACCACTCCTAAATAGCCTTGCAAGTCTTGGTCAACACTACCATTTGGATAATAGTAATAATGCATAGTAGGGTTGGTTACCCTTTGGTAAGGGCCTTAAGGTAGCTGATAAAGGGGTTCTGGTGGCAGTGATAACTACCTTTTTATAGTCTGGGCATAAGGGACCATAGCTAGTAAACCTGTGCCAGCCTTTCCCAGGTGTGTGTTTGTGTATAAATCAAATCCCAAAGTGTGTGTGAGCTACTTGGGCAGGGACACAAAGCACTGGTTGGACAGAGTGTTGGGAGGACTTGGTTTGGGACCCTGGCTGAGGACTCAACTCTATAGCTGTGCCAGTGGGGAGTCTTGGTGGGGATCTGGAGAGAAAAGGAAGAAACCTAGCCTCAGACTGATTATGGCCTCAGTGCTCTTAAGGGAAATTGTACTTTACTGTGTGTGTACTTGTCATCCTCTGTTGTGTATGTCCCTCACTGTTACCAGTGGTGAGGACTGAGGCTCCTTGATTACTGGGCCAGTGCAGGGGCGTCACACAGAGTTTCAGCCTGAAGCCATGATATTGTTGGTTGCACAACAGGAGACATTGTGCGCTGTAGCACCTGTTTGCACTGTATTGCTTGATGGAAGAGAACACATTTGCCTGTGTGCTCAGCAACCAGTTTATGTACTGGTCATTTCCAGAAGCTTTGCTTATGCCCACAGACAGCAGTGGGTTAGTAGTCTGGTAATGCGTGTGTGTGATTTGCACTGCTGTTAGAACAACCCCTGAGGCGAGGGGAATGAGGTGAGGGGAATGAGGATGTGGCTAGTAGCTTGGCAGTGATCCGACCACAAGCAAATCACCCTAGACATCCACATCCCAGCTCCACCCCCCATTAGGGAAACCACTGTAAAAAAAATTTCTCCAAAGCCAACTTCACGCTTCTTAAGACAGAAGTGGCAAACTTCACGACACCCATGCTGACAGACAGTAGAGGTATGACTGCTGAATCCTATGCAGTTGCACTTTATAAGCACTTAAGAGTGCATGGATCGTGCAATCCCTAACAGAACCAAGAAGCTGTCCTCCCAAAAAAAAAGGAAGCCAATCTGGTGGTCCCCTGCTATAAACAAACTCTAAAACAGAAGAAAGAAACTGTTGCAAAAAAAAAAAAAAAAAAAGTAAAATCCCATGATTGGAGGAACTCTGTGGTCAGCGTCCGTAAGAAGCTGAGATCCCTCATAAAATCCTTCAAAGCTAGTTACGAAAACAAAATTGTCACCGATTCTAAAGACAACCACAAAGCATTCTATAGCTATGTCAAGAATCTCAATGGCAACACTCTGATCTGCTCTGAGTTGCATCACAATGGCACTAAATATACAGAGCCAACTGATATTACCAACATCCTGGCAGGTTCAGTGCTAACTTTACCCCTCTCTCATCTCCTAAAGGGTTCATCTCTATACCGGAAGAATGCAAAGTACCTGTAATCACGGATGCACAGGTAAAAAAAAAAAAAAAAACACACTCCAAAGCCAAGAACACAGCATCCATGGGACCTGGCATCATCCCAGGCTGCGTTCTACATGAACTACAGAACGAACTGGCACCCCACATAAGTATCATGTTCAGTCATAGCCTCACCTCAGGCTTTGTGCTCACTGAATGGCGCACAGCAATGGTTATCCCACTCCACATTGGGGGAGCCACCACGGACCCTGGGAACTACCGCCCCATTAGCCTGACGAGCCTGATCTGCAAAGCTATGGAGCGTATCATCATGGAACTTATAAACAATGACATTGGTAATCTCCAAACTCTGGACCCTACCCAGTTTGGGTTTGTAAAAGGCAGATTATGTCTCCTAAACCTGATGGACTTCGGTCACCAAAGCTGTAGTTGAGGGTAAGGTGGTACACACAGCCTATCTAGATCTTGCTAAGGCTTTTGACACCATCCCCCACTCGAATTATAGACAAACTCACTAAACTAGGTATAAATCCCCATGTCAGAAGATGGGTTGCCAGCTGGCTCACTGACCGAACCCACACTGAAAGTAGCAGACTCTAAATCCAACTTCAGACCAGTGACAAGTGGAGTTACCACAGGGTTCAGTCCTAGGTCCTCTCTTGTTGGCCTGTACTTCAGAGAAGTAGATACCAAACACAGAAGGTCTTTGGCTAACAAAGTTCGCAGATAACTGCAAAACTAGGAGCCATAATCAAATCTCCAAACGATGTGGACATCCTACAAAAGGACCTCACTGAGACAGATGCCTGGTGTCAAAGCCATGGCCTCAAGCTCAATGCGAAAAAGTGCATTGTCATCCCTTTTGGTAAAAACTCTGTACCCATGAACTACCACATAGGCGGTAGTCTACTTAACACCGAAAGTGTGACTAGGGGAACACAGGTGGACAGTAGTCTCTCTCCTTTGATAATCACATCGCCACAGTAGTCAGGAAATCCTTCTACGTCGCACACCTTATCACAAAAAGGTTTCTCATCCAGGAAAAAAAAGGTCATTGTTCCCCTCCACTCATCACTCATTAGACACAGAGTACAACGCCCCTTTTGGTATGTACCTCACAAGACCTCTACAAAAACTGGAAAGGCCACAGAAATACCTCACAAGGAGGATTACCGGCATCAAACAGATGCCCTATGTAGACAGTCTCAAAAATCTCCAGCTTTACTCGGTCGCATATCCCCTACTCAGAGGTGATCTCTGCCTAACATACAAAGCTATGTCAAACCTAGAGCTGTTGGACATGCTCCACGTAAAGAAATCCCAATCCCTCCGAGCTACACGCTCTAGGGACCTAAACCTTGTCATCACAATAAACATAACATGCTGGAGGGATAGAGTCCTGTCTCAGAGACTTCCCATACTCTGCAACAAACTACCTATCTATATCAAACAAAGCTACTCATTGGCACTCTTCAAGAAAAATCTTTGATTTGGATGGGAGATAGGAAATTCACCCTGGGGATCACTTTTGTGGCTCTGCTTGACCAGGGGCACAGGAAAATAATTTTCTTGGGTGGCAAAAGCCAGGGTACCGTTTGGCTAGGCTTATATAGGCCCTAGGGGCCAATAGCTTAGTACCTACCTATGAAGGGCTACGATTATTAGCTGCCATTTACATTTAAGATCTTTAAGTAGCCTTCTGTAACATTTCTGCAGTCACCCTTGTGAAATGGAAGGTGAGCTAATGGAATGTAGGACTGTGAGCTCCACTGATGGAGGCTTTTGGGAGAAATGCCCACTTGTGCATTCTTGACCAACTGAAGAGGTTGGGTATAAACCCTTATGTCTTCCATTGGCTAGCCAGCTGGCTCAGACAGGAGCCAGGAACTTGGAATTGGGGAGTCGACCTCTCCAAAGAGGCTGGTCTCTAGCTGAATCCGCCGGGAATCGGCCCACAGGACTGCTCCTTTTTGGCATTTACTTCTCTGACTCTGAAGTCAAGGTCAGTTTCATGAGCCTCTGGCTTACCAAATTTGCAGGCTATTGCAAAATTAGGAACAGGGATAGAACTGCCCCACAACACTAATTTTCTCCAAAAAAGGCTGACACAAATAACTAAATGCTAAGAAATGCGTAATAGTATCCTTTGGCAAGTCCTCCATCCTTTATTACCTATCCTATTGACAGTGCACCCTTAAGAGTCGACCCAGTAGTCAGGGCCTTGGGGACACTCGCACAGGATTTCTACACTACTGTAGACAAATGATAGTCAAAGGCTTGACTGCTGTGTTGTGCAACATAAATAATAGTATGACATCTAGGTCCAAGGGAGGTCATTGTTCCATTGTATTCACCATTCGTCAGACTAGTCCATTGAATGAAGTGCCCCCTTTAGTATTTACCTAATCGGGTACATTGAACAATGGAAACCTCTGCAGAGATTTCTCACTAAAAGAATACGGGGTATAAGTAACTAACATGTCCTTTGCAGACTGCCTCAAAGCCCTGTCTCTATGCTGCCTCCTACAGGCTGTTGAGGGAATATTTATGCCTGGTATACAGTGCATTGTCAGTCTACCCCGATGGGCCTGCTGCATTTCAGCAAAACAAACCCCACCAAAATTACCCATTCTGAAGTCTGGCCTGTGGTATAAATGGGGCTTTATGGAGAGACGGGTAGGTATCTCAGACTGTGCCTCTTTGGAATAGGATCCCCATCGATGTGAAGCGAGCGTTCTCCCTAACCCAATTCAAGTACAACTTAGACAATTGGATGGGGAACAGGGTGTTTATACCTGGTCTAGTACTGGTATCCCTAATGGATATAGGCAACCTGTAAATGGTTCATCTCACACCCTGCTTACACTTATCAAGGGTACCAGAACTTTATAATAATTTGGGATTCATGGCTAGACTTAAGACCCTTGTGGTAGTTATACCTATGAACTTGTATGTTACTAAACACTTTGCTTGCCACCATGTTAGCAGGAGTGTGTGTGGTTGGTTGTTTGCTTCAAAAAAGTTTGTGAGGTCCTTGTTGACTTCCAAGAAGGTTCCTGTGCCTCTGGTTATCCATTGCTCCATTGCACACACTAAAATCCAAAGAGGATAGTCATTTTACACCTCACACTTTTTCAGTAACTTTAATGTATGATGTGTAATCCAATCTCACCTTTATTTTTACATATGGGTTTGGAGCCGATCCTCTGCTCAGATTCTGCCGATTTACTAGCTCGAAGACTTCTGGTTGGCTCGTGGATAAGCCGGTATCCCATAGTGTACTAGTACAAACCCCAGAACTCATTTCCGCGTAGACTAGTTCGGTCGTGCTTCTCTTGGCTCTGGCCAAGTGTCATTCTTTTGTATTCAAATATAGTATGAGTTAATATTGTGTTAGGGTTGCTGTTATCCTAGGCAGTTGCGTTGTTTGCCCCTTTTGGTGCAATCTTAGTTTAAACTTGTTAGTCTGGTATCCTGACTGCCAGGTTAGAGTTCTTTGTAGGCGTAATTGCACCTTATTTTTTTTTTTTCTATATCAGGTAGAGTGTTAGTTTTTGGCGGTTTTCCGCTGGTAGTTAACAGAGGCTCCTGTTGTTTCTGACTGTTATTGGGTCTCCATTTGGCAGTCAGCTTAGTTTCTTCAGAGATTGTATTTTTGGTGGGGATCCAATTGTTAATTACTTAAGATGGGAGTTTCCTTCCCTAGTACTCTAGCTATTATTCTTAAATTTTTACTAAATAGTCATTACAGCTTCTGTGTGCGTGAGTTTTTCCTTTTTCTGGTCTGTTTAAATTAGAAGACCTAGCTTTCTGTTCCACCAGGCTTGGCCCGTTTAAGTTAGAGGACCTAGTCCTCATGGTACTTCCTTCTGTAGGGCTAGGCCCGTTTTAGTAGACGACCTAGTCCCTCTCCCCTTCTTCCTTTCCTGGGTGTTGCGTGTGTGTGGAATGTCTAAAGAGTAAGGAGCACAAACCTTTGGGTTTTAAAAAGTGCATGAAATGCTCCCAAAAGATGTCTTTAACAGATGGCCACAGTAGCTGTCTACTGTTTGGGGGCCATCCACTTCCAGGAATCGTGATTGTTCTACCATGCTTTCTCTCCTAGGGTGTTACAGAAGAGAATGAACAAACTTGTACTCAAGGGTCTACTAAAACCATCCTTTGAGGAAGTTCTATCCAGTTCTTCAGCTTCCTCCAAGTCTGGCAAATCTAAGTCTTCAAAAAGGCCTTCTCCGGCACCGGCTGGTATCTCGAAGCCACCTCCAAAATCTGCCTCCGACTCCACAGGCTTCGGAGCCGAAGGAGAGCACCATTATGGTGACAGTCGGTTCCAGGTGTTTTGGAGCCGACCTCTGAACTGATTGAATCAACAGTTGAATCTGCTAATCAGAGCCAGTCTGTCGATTTCTCTACCGGTTTCCATGTTACTGAAGTCTCCAGTGCCCCCTAGGTCAAGATCCCGTACTATGTCTTCCAGGTGCCTTTCAGAAGAGGATGTGGAGAGGGTAGTGTTGAGACTCTTGAAGTCGTCTGCTTTACCAAAATTATTGTTTGCTCTGATCCAGTCTGCTCTGGAGCCACTCTATCCAGCTTTGCCCTTGTCTGCTATTCCTCCTCTGAGCCATGTTGGCCCTTCGGATCTGGAGTGCTAGGTGCCACCGGAGGAACTATCGGTTCCAGCTCCCTTTGTCACTGCTTTGGAGTGGGGTTCGGCTCTGACACGCTCTGTGCCATCCGTAATGTCCAGGGGCCGAATTTCTCCTGTCGACACCGATGGGGAGGTTTGGAATCTATCTTCTGTTTCGAGCCTTCCTCACGATGCGTCGGCCAGGGTGAGCTTGGACCCTGCATCCACTTCGGATCTGCTCTGGCTCAGTCAACCTTTGTTTCTTCAGAGCAGGGGAGGTCTTCGGAGCCGGGGAGGTCTGCGTTTTTGAGATGAGCATGCTGTCTCATTCTTCAGCTCTTACCAGTGGTACCAGCACTCTCTCCCTGAGAGCAGCCACTTCGGTCTCAGCCTTTACTCTCTCCAGAGACAGCTGGTGGCCCCCACTCTTCCGAGGCCTCCCTGGGATGTCCTTTCGAGGAGCCTCACCGGAAGAGGTTATGCAAGAGAAAGCATATGCAAGAGGAAGCATGTTGACTCCCAGGATGAGTCTTTGACATCGGACACTGACCTCGAGGAGTTGGAAGGGTCCCTCAAGTCGTCCTCTGTCTCCTTCGTGGACATCCTGGAGATCCTTAAGCCGAGGTGCGACTGGCCCACTGTCAACCCTTCTGATGAGTCTGTGTACCTGAAGGCTTTTGGGTCTCAACCTTCTGCCTCTTGGGTGTCTCCACCTTTTGACGAACTGATGGATCTAGTTTAGTCGAAACGTCCAGTCTAGGATACTACTTGAGGAGCAGTCTTTGAAGAGTCTAGTAGTGGAACTTATTAGCCAAGTAAAATTATAGAGGTTTATATTTAGGGAGTTTGTTGGGGATTGAATAGCTAATGTTGACATCACCCAGAATTATGGTGGTCTTGCATATGTTGGTGGGGAACCAGGAGAGAATATCCTCTAGAACTGGGATACTATCTCTAAGAGTACTGTAAAGGGAGGCTATACATATGTTTTGTGTCTTTATCTGAAGAAGAGAGAGAATTAGTTCAGCATTAGAGATCTGGGGAACAGGTTGAGTGTAAGGAGTAACTGAGAGGGAGGAAGAGTAGAGAAGAGCCACTCCCCCACCTTTTTTATGGGTTATGTCTCAAGATGGTACAGTTAGTGCAATGCTAATAGATGTGGCAGTTCTGCACTGTAACCTTGGCCAAAGAAAATATTTGTAACTTGGGTATAACCTATTGAAATGAAAATCCATTATACTGAATACAATAATATAGCTGTTGGTGTGGTAAGATTATTCTTGAATCCTTGGCTTGCCTAAAATTATTATCTTCATTTTTAAGCACATGAAGCATTCACAGTAGATGCAAAACTGAGTGCAGAAGTAATGCAATCCACCCCCCTAAGAGTAATGAAAGGTACTTTAATATGTAACCTGTAATTCTGAAATAAATGGCAAGTGCACAAGAAATGCAGAAGACATTGGAAGAGAACTCTATTATAAACAATGCAGTGTAGCTGTTTTAGTTAACTTTATGAAAGACTCCTATAAATCCTTGGCATCCAAGTCTTGAAACAACACCCTAACGGAACCTTTTTCAGAAGTGTAGCTTATAAGATTTTCAGAATATTTCCATGTAAAAACCACAAAAAACACAGGGTTTCAAAACCACAAAGTTCTCCAGTTCATGTTCACTTATAAAACCCATCACAGATGAAAGGTACAGTTCCTCGAATTGCAGGACCTCCACTTCCCTGATATGTTACACTGTATCTTGCATGTTTATTCAGATAGTTACCTTTTGAATGTTTTAAATCGGGTCACAAATCTGTTTTTAAGCAACATAGTTGATGAACACAGACAAATCAAAATCTGCAAAACTCTGATAGTCATAAAGACAATTTTTTTGAAACAGCACAATTACAGCTATTATAAGCACATAAAATCTAGGATGGTAAAGCAGCTGTACGCAACCATATAAGCCACCAAGGAAATCTGCAACTCCAGTACTGTACCAGTGGGACATAATGCAGACCATCAAAGGACATTTCTAAAAAAAAAAAAAAAAAAATTCCACTTGCATTAAGCACTGTTCATGAAAGAGCAAACCAAATGTTCAATCTTTGGAGTTTAACTGTCCTAAAAGTGTCATACTTATTGGCATCTTACATCACCATTGGCTTGAAATGCTACCTGAATGTTAAAGAATGTGGTTTCAAAGCAAGTCTTAATCAGGGAGCAGCAATACATGCAAAGAAACTAAGAGCCTTAAAAGCCCACCCCCAACGTTCTTCATTGAGGAGTAAAGATGAAGAGGTACAGGTTTCCCTACTTTAAATAACTATACAGCAAGATTGTCTAATGAGTTATACTGTGCATCTTATGGCCTAACCATGGCAAGGTACTCATTACAATGGTGGTCATAGGCACTTTTGCATACATTTACTCAACCTTAAAAGTAAAAATACAGACTTATCTGAAATAAAGAGACTAAAATGATTATAAAATTTGAAATCAATTTCTGGCCATACTCCAGTCCCCAGGAGACCTAATAAGTTTGTCTGCCCCTCGTGGTAAAGAGTTTTTGTCTAAGGGCGTTCCTGTACATGCCATGGTGGTGGTGGCCACAAAGGAGGAGCTGGCGGAGATTTCTTCCTCTCTTTATCCGCCGAACAAGGATTCTCGACAGATGGACAGATTTGGGAAGCGTATCTGTAGTTCAGCGGCATTTACCCTTCCATCGTTGAGCACACTCACTCACTTCACGAGATTGCAGAGGGATCTCCTCAAGGAGTTTGGAGTTTCTATACAAGGTGTATGTACTGAGGGAGTCCCTGACAAGATTTCTGCTCAGTTGTCCACCTTAAATTCTATAGTTAACTCCTCCATGTGGCTTATAGCCTATGCCACTGATGGAGCGAGTAGAGCAGCGGGTTCATGAGTTGCCCTGAGGTGTCACTCCTGGATGCGCTTATGTAATTTTGTGGAACTGTTCAAGTCCACTTTCACCAATGCCTCATTTGATGGTTCCTCATTGTTTGGTTCTAAGGTGAAGGATGCACTCACTCGGTGTGAGCAAGAAGGAAAGACTCTTTCTACCATTGGAGTACGTTTTACTGTTCCTCTTGACCAAAAGTCAAAGGGGTGGTAAAATATGGTTCAAAATGTCCCAGAGGGTCTTTCCGGACACGCAGGGTGAAATCTCCTTCAGAGGCAGAGGAGGAAATGGGAGACGTTGCTCTAGAGGCAGGGGCAGTCCACAATACCAGCAAGGCCGTTATTCCTTTTCGGGGACTACCTTATCAGTGCTCCTGATGTGGGGCCCGACTGTGTTTCTCTGGGGCCGGTCGGGGGGTCGCATTTCTTTGTATCCAGAAGCCTGGCTAAATATCACTCAAGACAAGTGGGTACAAAGAGTTGTTACCAGAGGCTATATCATACCCTTTTTCCCTTCCACTGTTTGTTCCCAAGAAGATCCCAGATGTACCACCCAATCATAAGGCTCAGGCAACTGTGGAGATCAACAAGTTACTCTTAAGAGTCATCCCAGTCCGTCTCAGCAGACCAGATTGGTTCCGGAACTTACTCCAGGTTCTTTTTAGTACCAAAATGAACCGGAGATTGGAGGCCAATATTGGACCTCAGCAGAATAAACAAATCCGTGAAGGACAAGTTTCGGATGGTAACACTGCAGTTGATTCTCCCATTGTTAGGGAAAAACTATTGGATGTGCTCTCTAGATCTCAGACTCCTACTACCATATAAAAATGGACAAGGCATCCAGGAGCCATCTGTGCTTCCGGCTGGGAGCCAGTCACTCAGTTTTGTGCTCTGCCCTTTGGTCTCACCACAGCCCCCAAATGCATGGCAGTAGTGACAGCTCACCTGAGACGTCGGGGATTCCAGGCGTTTCCATATTTGGACGACTGACTCCTGACTGCCCGCACCAGGCATCTACCCCTCCAAACAGGGATGCCACTATTCAACTTTGTGCTCAGTTAGGGATCTCCAAAAACTGGGAAAAATCTACATTATTGCCTTTTCAATCTGATTTTTTTTTTTTTTTTTTTTTTTTTTTGTAGGTGCAGAGGTAGACACGGTGAACATGACAGCTCGTCTCCCCGCCGAAAGGGCACAAAACTTAATCTCTCAAATCCAATGTTTTCTCCCGTTGCAGAAGGTCCAAGCGAAGTGGGTTCTTCAGCTCCTTGACTCTATGGCTTCCACCATTCTATTAGTACCATTAGCCAAGTTGCACATGAGAATTCTCCAGTGGCTTCTGTCTTCCCAATGATCCTTCCAATATCTCCCGCTGAGTCATCCTGTCCTGCTGACAGAATCGTGCAAGAAGGACCTTCTTTGGTGGATAGCTCCTAACCAGTTATCACGGGCGCCCCCTTTGTTCCTACCCTGTTGCCACGGATGCCTCCCATATCGGGTGGGGGAGGGCATTATCTCGGCAGGACTGTCCAAGGCACATGGCAAGAACATGAGGCTCACCCTGCATATCAATGTTCTGGAGATGAGGGCAGTGCTCCTGTCGTTGCAAGCACTTCAAGACCTTCTTCCTGTAGGGCCTGTTGCGATACAATCAGACAGCATGTCGGTAGTTTGGTATGTCAACAAACAGGGCGGTACCAGATCTTATCCAATCTGTCGAAAGGCCATGTGAGTTTGGGAATGGGCGATTTTCTTCCCAGTGCTTTCTGGTTGCAACACACATTCCAGGGACGACCAACGTGATAGCTGGGCAATTCTACTGCCTCACGAGTGGTCTCTGAAAGGGGAAACAGCGGAACAGATTTTCCGAAAAGGGGACAGCCTTGCTGCGACCTTTTTGCCAGTCCAGTCAATGCCAAATGCAGCAGCTGTTTTTCCTTCATTCCCCCTCTGGAGAAGACCCCCAGAGACGCTCTGGCTCATGATTGGCCCATGGGACTTCTGTATGCCTTTCCTCTATTTCCTCTCCTTTCCAAAGTGATTCAGAAAGCCAGTCGGTTGGGAGGCAAGTTGATCCTCATTGCTCCTTACTGGCCTCATCAGACCTGGTTCCCTTTCCTTGAGCCTCTTCCGGACGATCCTTTGATCCTGGACCCAGCTCCAGATCTGTTGACTCGCATGTCAGGTTCGCTACATCCGTCAATCTACACCCTCAAATTGACTGGAGTGGCTACTCCAGTTCCATCCCTTGTCAGGCTTCATGATGGGTCATCCTCAGTATCACATATTATTCTTATGTCCTCCTATAAACCTTCAACTAGGAGGCTCTATGGCAGTAAATGGAAAAGATTTTCTGTTTGGGCACAGAAAATGAATGTAGATCCCTACACTGCTTCTATCCCTGTGATTTTGGAATTTCTCTCCAAGCTGTTTCAGCAAGGATCTGCAGAGTCCAATTGGCGGCAATTTCTCATTTTCACTTAGGGTTTCTGGATACCATTTTAATGTCTCATAAGCTATGCAAGACCTTTTTGAAAGGAGCCACTCTATTGAGACCACCACTGCAAGAACCTGTGGCTTCTTGGGATTTAAATTTTGTGTTGTCCAAATTGACTTCTTCCCCGTTTGAACCTTCCCAATCATCTTCATTGAAATTTTTGTCTTGGAAGACTTTGTTTTTGGTAGCCATCACGTCAGCTAGACTGGTATCTGCGCTACAAACCTTGTCTGCTAAGCCACCTTATTTGATCTTTCACAAAGGCAGGGTGTGACTGCGTACTATTCCCTCCTTTGTCCCCAAAGTTTGTTCCCCTGCTACCTTAAATCAATCCATAGAACTCCTAGGTTTCTTCCCTAATCACTGTAATGTAGCTGAATACTGTTTACATCAGCTGGACGTTCATAGACAACTACATTTTTATTTACAGCGGACCAAGGATTTTAGGAAATCAGATAAACTATAATTTCCTTTTCGGAATCCAGATTGGGCTTACCAGATGTCCTTCAAGAATGCAACTGCAGTCATAACATATGGGTTGTCCTGCCTCAGGCAGCCCTCTGTCGGCCGGATTCCAAAGTCTGGGTCAGACGTCGGCTGATGTCGCATTTCTCTCCGTCAGAGCGGCTGGAGTATATAGGCATCAGCCGACGCCATCTTCTTCAGTCTTTCTTGCCGCGCGGTGCCCGAAGCAGAAGCAGTTCGCAAGTGCCGGTCGGTCAGCTCCTGTATTCTTCGAAACCGAAGTCATCGAAAAAGCTAAGTACCCCGTTGGGGACCTTTTCTTGCCTCAGCCGATGTCAGAAATTACTGAAAAAGTAAATAATTGTTTGTCTTGTGGTAAACAAATACCTCAAGGATTTCCACTCTTACTGCCTCCCTTGCCTTGGCCCAGACCACGACGTGTCGGCCTGTGTCGCCTGTGCTCGCTTCAATAAGCGCACTCAGGCGCCGGGCGGAGTTCGCAGAAGACTTCGGCGACAAATTTGATTATACAATGCCGTCGGAACAACCGACAACGCAGACTCCTAAGAAATGAAAAGACCGGGACCCACATCCTCGGCCTGCGTCTTCCACCGACACCACGACAAAACTAACCGCGAGTGCCCCGGTTCCCTCTGAGCCGGTGATTCCACCGCTCCGAACTGAAGACACCGCATTACCGACACCTCCGATACTGGAGGCCACTCCGCCAGTTACTGATTTTCCTCCGGATACCAAAACCGAGGAAATGCCAGAGACCATTGCTGTTGATAAGGTCACTCCTGCACGTGGAGCGGCTAGGCCTCCCATGTCCATGTCTATCAAGGCCTACACACGTGCTAAGGCAGCCAGCAAGTGCAAGCATCTTACTGCTAAAACCTTACCTCTGCCTACTCCTGAAACTCAAATCATGTCTATGGCAGCAGATTTAATTTCCCTGATCAGAGGTTCCCAGGCCCATCCTAAGAGAAGATCCCAGCCTCCTCCTGACAAGAGGCCCAGGGTTGAACCCTCTGACCCTCTTCCTTCAGATGAAGATTCTGAGGACTCTGTTCGCTCCGAAAGCCAGGAAGAGCCCTTCCAGACCTATGAGGATTCATATGCAGAGGACTCCATTCCCTCCGCCTCCCCTCCTGAGGATATTTCTTCTGGGGAAGTTCTGCATTCCATGAGGGAGCATTTCAAGTGGCAAGGCCAGGAATATTCAGATTCCAGAAAGCGCCTTCGAACCTTCCTTAAAAAGCCCCAGCACAGACCCTTGGCTATACCTCCTGTGCTTGATGTTTTGGATGATTTGTACTCTGACTCCAGTGTCACCCCTGATACTCTTCCTCCTGCTCCTGCCAAGCCTGACAGATACTATAGGGTCCCAGAAACCCATTCTCATTTCTTTAAGGCCCATGCTGTTGATTTAGAAACAATTTCCCAGGGGCCTAAAGGGGTTTCAGCTACCACCTCCAAAAACCCTTTGCCTTCTAACAGGGAAGCAAGGTCCTTAGAGAGATGGGGGAAGAAGGTTTACACCTCCACTACTTTATGTATGAGAGCTCTCAATTGTCTCTTTCATATGTTTCAATATCAGGATTTCCTGTTAGATGATTTACAGAAAACATTGGCCTCTCCTGAACCCTTAGATAGGAAGTCTTTGCAGGAGACTGTGCATAATGCTCAACAGGTTAGCAATCACTTTCTACAGTGTGGATATGATGCATTGGAGGCTTCATGTAGGGCAGCTATGACAGGGGCGGTCATTCGTAGACATGCATGGTTAAAAGAACAACCCTTACCAGATCATGTTAAGGCTAAACTTCTTGACGCACCCTTGGAAAAGAACAAGCTTTTTGGTGCTAATGCAAAAGATGTGTTAAAGTCCATTAAAGCCAAGTCAGTTCAGACAGTAAAAGATTTCCTCCAGGTTCAGCCGCCCAGATTCAGCAGGAACCGGCCTTCTAAAAACTGGTCCTTTCCTAATCCTGAAAGATCTCAAAGGGGCAAAAACAGGCATGGCTGAGGAAGAGGACAATACAGAGGATCCTACAGGGGACGACAATGGCAACCAACAAACCAAAGAAGTGACACAGGGGTTTCTCCTGCCCCGCAGGGACAAACTCAATGACTTTCCTCTAGTTCCGCTAACCAAGGAGCAAACAGAAGCTCCTTTGGGTGGAAAGTTATCTCTGTTTTCAAAAAATTGGCACAAAGTGACAAAAAGACAAATGGATTTTGGACATTATAGACCACGGTTACAGGTTCCACTTTCATACCTTGTCAAGAAAACAAGGCATGCCAAACCTTCCACAAAATCAGAGGGCAGAGGCTATCGAGCAAATTTCTCTGCACAGATCAAAGCAATAGAAAAAGTTCCACAACAAGAACAAGGTCAGGGGTTTTATTCAAGACTGTTCCTTGTTCCAAGAAAAAGTCAATGGAGACCAATACTGGACTTGTCCGCTTTAAACACTTTTCTCATAGTACCAAAGTTCAAAATGCTGACTCTACAGCAACTCCTTCCCATGCTGGGCAAGGGGTCTTGGCTGATTACTCTGGACCTCAAGGAGGCATACCTGCATGTCCCTATCAGACACAGCTGCAGAAGATACCTCAGATTTCTTGCAAGGCCAGAGCATTATCAATTCTCAGCAATGCCATTTGGCTTATCTACTGCGCCCAGAGTATTCACGAAATGCCTGGCATCAGTAATTGCACATTGCAGGCTCCAGGGGATTCAAATCTACCCGTACCTGGACGATTGCCTCATACAAGCGGACAACAAACTAACCTTGACAAAAAACTTGAATTTTGTCATACACTTGCTACAGGCTCTGGGATGCACAGTCAACTTTCAAAAGTCAAGACTTAAGCCATCCCAGCAAATAACCTTCTTAGGAGCCAAACTAGACACAGCCTCTCAAATGGCTTACCTGACAGAAGACAGGCAAAAGAAGTTAACCCATTACTTCAACAGTTTAGCAAAGCTCACCCAGATGACTGCAAGGAGTTTCCTACAGGCCCTGGGTTACATGGCATCCTGCATTCTCCTGGTTCCACTAGCAAGACTATACATGAGAAAGCTTTAGTGGTACTTAAAAAGCTTATGGTCTCAACACAGCAACAACCTAGAAGCAACTATCCCACTCATTCCATGTCTTCAAAAGGAATTTCTATGGTGGGCCACAGCAAGCCAGTCAAACATAGGTATGTCGTTCAAAAAACCTCAGATAACACAGACCAGGACCACAGACACCTCAGACCTTGGATGGGGGGCGCACATGGAGGGCAGATGTATTCAAGGACAATGGTCTCCAAAGGAAACACATCTGCATATCAATCAAAAAGAAATGCTAGCAGTAATGCATGCCATCGAGGCCTTTGGGCAACAACTTCAACAAGGCCACCTATTAATATGGACAGACAACACCACAGTGATGTGGTACATAAACAAGCAGGGGGGCACTCATTCTTACCCCCTTTGCAGACAGACAATGAATCTTTGGGAAAAATCACTGGGTCTTAACATACAGTTACAATCCCAGTTTGTTCCAGGCAAAGACAATGTTCTGGCGGACAGTGTAAGCAGGAATTTCCTAGATCCCCACGAATGGAGGCTACATCCAGACATCTTCCTACGACTCACCTCGACATGGGGCAGGCCGGACGTAGACCTATTTGCCTCCCACCTCAATCATCACTTACAAAAGTTCTGCTCAAGGACATATCATCCACAAGCATGGAAAATAGATGCCCTCTCCTTCAACTGGAGCTCACTGATAATTTATGCATTTCCACCTCTGCCACTGATGACCACAGTGTTATTAAAGATCAAAGCAGACAAGCCGAAGGGGATCCTAATAGCTCCAGACTGGCCAAGACAACACTGGTACCCACTACTACGGAGCATATGTCACAACAAAACGTGGGCCCTTCCACAATGGCCCCAACTTTTGACTCAACACAACTTCAGGATAGTTCATCCCAACATCCAGACGCTACAGCTAACAGCTTGGGAAATCCCATAAATAACCTTGATTTACCTCTCTCCAAGGAAGTTCAGTGGATACTAACAGAAGCCCGCAGACCATCCACCAGAAAAGCTTACTCAGCCAAATGGAAGAGATTCAGCATTTGGAATACCAACAAGGGTCATGATGCATCATTTTTGAGCATTCCTCTCATCCTGGAATACTTGTCAGATATGCTACATAGAGGACTCTCATTCTCTTCCATAAAAATTCATGCTTCAGCTATCTCAGCTAGATGCAACACTGACCCACCTGTGTGTTCACATCCTTTAAGGCAATTTCTTAGAGGAATCAAGAATATAAAGCCCCCAAGAAAGGCACCAGTACCAGCTTGGGACCTCAATTTTGTCCTAGAAAAATTGACTTTACCTCCCTTCGAGCCAGCAGCTTCTGTGGATTTACAATTTATTTCCTGGAAGACAGCTTTCCTGTTGGCCATTACCTCAGCAAGAAGGGTTTCGGAATTACAGGCCTTAATGGCAATACCACCGTTCATAACTTTTCACAGAGACAGGGTCTCCTTACGAACCAACCCTACCTTTCTGCCAAAAGTGGTATCTAGGGTTGCTTTAAATCAAGCAATTCACCTGCCTACTTTCTTTCCCAATCCTGAGAACAAAGGGGAAAGACTGTTGCATACCTTGGACATACACAGACAACTTCGCTACTACCTAGACAGAACCAAGACCAGTAGGAAGTCTGATCAGCTTTTTGTAGCTTACGCCCCTGCAGTACAAGGAAAAGCAATTTCTAAACAGACAATTTCAAAATGGATTGGACATTGCATCAGATTCTGTTATTCCTTCCATGGAAAGAGTGTGCCAGCCAATGTCAGACCACACTCCACCAGAGCTACAGCCACCTCTACAGCCTTTTTAAGAGGGGTGCCTACAAAAGACATTCTAGAAGCTGCTACATGGAGCTCCGTGCATACATTTTACAAGCACTACAACCTCCCTTTATATTCCAGATCCAGAGCAGGCTTTGCTTCAGCAGTCCTGCAGGGATTGATAGCTATACCATCCCTTTCTTAGAGCATACCACCTCCCCCAGCTAAGCTTTGGTATTCAACCCATATGTTATGACTGCAGTTGCATTCTTGAAGGACATAGTACAGTTTTGTACCTACCATAAATGTAGATGTCCGATAGATATGCAACTGTAGTCTGGTTTTCCCTCCCTCCCTCCTTCCCCTCTATGCCTTGGGTCCACTCCTCTCCCTGTTATCCTTAGCTGGGGATATCTGTTATGGTGTATCTGTTTATTGCTTATTTGTTGTCTGGAAACCTATTTTTGTCTTCCAATTTGATTACAGCCTTCCTTGGAGGGCACCTGGCATCTGGGGCAAGAAACACTGAAGAAGATGGCGTCGGCTGATGCTTATATACTCCAGCCGCTCTGACGTCGGAGAGAAATGCGACGACAGCCGACGTCGGACCCAGACTTTGGAATCCGGCTGACCGAGGGCTGCCTCAGGCAGGACAACCCATATGTTATGACTGCAGTTGCATATCTATCGGACATCTACATTTATGGTAGGTACAAAACTGTACTTTTTAAAGTCACGCTATCTAACTGGATTTCCAGTTGCATAGCCTTTATCTACAGTTTGGAGGGCAGACCTTTACCCTGAATTATCAAGGCTCATTCTGCCAGGTCGCTGTCTACCTCTGCAGCCTTTCAAGCCAGGGTCCCACTTGATAATATTTGTGCAGCAGCTACGTGGGCTACCCCTCACACTTTTATTACACATTACAAATTGGATTTAGCTTCCAGGGGAAGAGCGTCCTTTGACACCACGGTGCTTAGGAGTATTTTCCAGTGAGCCACCCTAGAATAAGGCGCTAGGGACGCTGTCCCATATGTAAAAATGAAGGTGAGATTGGGACTGCACAACATAAAGAAATTATGTACTCACCATAACGTTCCATGTTGGTATTCCATCTCGCCCTTCATTTTTACCAACCCACCCTCCTGCCCCCATCCTGGAAGATCTGGAGATAATAATAATTTGGTTATCTTTTGGTTGGAGACCCTTTTAGTATTGGTTTGTCTGCTATGGTTATTTATTCTAGTGAGCAGCAAACAAGATCTGGGGTTTGTACTGGTGCACTATGGGATACCTGCTTAGCCATGAGCCAACTAGAAGTCTTAGAGCTTGTAAACTGGCTGACTCTGAGCAGAGGATTGGCTCCGAACCCATATGTAAAAATGAAGGGTGAGATGGACTAACAACATGGAATGTTACGGTGAAGTACATAACTTCTTCTTTTTTTACTTCCACTGTTGCATCTCCCATTGGCGCTAAACTTGATTTTGCATTGCACATCACCATATTACTCCTTGACCAAGTTTTTTTTGATTAAAACTGCCCCTGGAGCAGACCACCTTGCATGACTGACTAAAGTTAACAGCTACATTATAGCTTTTGTTGACAGCATGTACATTTGTGGAGAATCTACTTCCCAACATTGTACTACTGCCATATTCTCTTCCTACAATACATGGTACATAGAACTTGGACGACTACCATTGCACATAGTTTGTGTTGGTCACCAGTAGGGCTACTACGTCAGTAAGTGAGGCCCTATCCAGCACTGCTCATCTTTAAGAAAGCTGAATACTTTATACTATATGTGTGTGTGTATGTATGTATGTATGTATGTGTGTATATATATATATATATATATATATATATATATATATATATATATATATATATAAATTTTCCACTGGTACAGTCTGCAACTGTACAACA
Source organism: Protopterus annectens (assembly GCF_019279795.1). Classification (NCBI taxonomy): domain Eukaryota; kingdom Metazoa; phylum Chordata; order Ceratodontiformes; family Protopteridae; genus Protopterus; species Protopterus annectens. Next base: position 257,575,828 of record NC_056747.1, read on the forward strand.
GCCAGCCATAGGCTGAGCATCATGTAAATAAGTGCATGTACATTGTAAGGGGAAAATGACTTGTGCACTCTTGGCAGTGCAGTGGAGAGCTATGGGGCATGGCAAAAGTTGCATTTAAAAATAAATAAATAAATAAATCCTAACTCGCACAGAATTTTTTTTTTTCCAGCTGCATTTGATTCATTGTTTTCCGGGGTGAAGTAAATGGGTAGTTACTCTTGTGTAATGAATTTGTCTCCATCTTTTTAGCTGTGCCATGATCGTGGTTATTTGGTGACTCAGGATGAATTGGATCAAACTTTGGACGAGTTCAAAAGTCAGTTTGGTGACAGACCAAGTGAAGGGAGACCGCGACGATCTGACCTCACAGTTTTGGTGGCTCATAATGATGACCCAACAGATCAGATGTTTGTCTTTTTTCCAGGTAATATTTATCCACAGGTGGGCTAAAAGAAATGGGGGAGAAATCTTGATTTATTTGTAATTGTATGAATTACTAAAGTCCATCGTGGATACTCTTAGATTTGCATCTCCATATAGTCTTGTGCAGGGCCTATTTATGCATTGCTTTTAATATCTTCTTTACATTAGAATGTTGTGTAATGTGCCGTGAGAGCCATTTTAGCTCATCCACCTCTCAACATGGCCTTATACAGTTGCATATACTGGTGGTTAGGGCTAGAGTCCCATTTTTTCCCCCATTGTCATTTGACGTCTTCTAGCTGAAGGACAACATACTGTGATATTGCTGTTTGTGGTAGAAGGCCAGCTATGAGTGGGAAAATATTTCTGCTTTCTTTGCCAGACAGCTGTAAGTATATAGTGTAGTTATTGCAGAGGACTGAAGCTCTGAAATGTTAATAAGCTACTTTCTGTGCCCTGGGTACATGGTTTGATTCCTTCCACCTTTTGCTTAGTGTATGGTTAATAAAGCAAGTCATTTAACCAGACAATGCTCCTGGGCTACTCTTGAAAAGGGACAATTGTGTGCTTACATAATTAAAAAAACAAAACAAAAAAAAGAAAAACCCACTGGAGATCCTCTCATGGGGAAGGATGCGACTGACTCGCTGATGTTGGCTTGCGTATTTCAGGTGGGAGAGGAATGCCTGGGCTCACTGTAACAGCAGCATGAAGATCCTTGTGAAATCCACACTGCAAGTTGTATACTGCCTAGTCAGGGGGGTTGCTCATGCACTTCCTGATTGCAGAGGTTGTACGACTTGCAAGGCTGCCCCAGGTTTGTAGGAGGTTGGGGGCACTCCCTAGCAGCAGTGTGAAGCTTCTGGTCAGATTGATCCCAGAGGAGGCTGAGACAGGTCCAGTGAATCCTGTGAATGAAAGCAAAGAAATGTGTCAGCTCACCAAGAGAACAGATGATAAACAAGGTAAATGAGTAATGATGAAATCACTGTTCAGCCGCGGAGATAGGAGAAGCTTCCAAGTTACATTTCTGGCAACAAAAGCATTTAATAAATGGATTTAAAATCACAAATTCACAAAATGTCTGTTGGAAAACAAGCGCTTTCGGCAAACTGCCTTCAGATCCATAAACAGCCTTCAGAGACAGGAGACAGGAGAAAAGGGTAGAAGCCTCAGGAGAAACATCATTTCCTGAGGCTTCTACCCTTAAGTAAGGGTTTTAAAGGGACCTTACCATTAAGTCTAGGCTGCTTGTCTGCTTCCAGGTCTGCTATCCAACTCTGTTCGATTTTTGATTTCCCCACCTCTGTTGCTAAAATCCACTTTTTCTAAAACGGGAAATTAAGATTTGGTGAGTGGGATGTGTATGCACATGACATGCTAAAGCATTTGTTTTAACATCCAGTCTGATGTCACTATAGTGCCACAAAATTCTCTCTTTAAATATTCTGTTTGTCTTCCCTACGTAGAATGCTGTGCAACTGTCACATCTAGCTACATAAATCAAGTCCCTTGTGTTGCAGTCCACATATTTTAGTGCCATATTCCCATTCACTTACGGGATGTAAATGGTCAGATTCTAACATCTTGAGTTGTCTGACAAAGCAACCTCTCTAGATTGGGTTTGTTCTTTAAACATTAGTTGATAATTCAAGATTTATTTTTATTTCGTTAGTCATTAGAATTTTCCAGTTCTTTACTGCTTGACATACCAAAGAAATGTCATTGCTATATGTCAATGTACATCTGATGCCAGATGTTCGTGTTACACTGCTGCAGTCATTACACTTGAGTTATCCTGCAGTCAGGCGGTCCCGCAGTCGGCCAGAGTTCCAAAGTCTTGGTCCGGCGTCGGTTGCTGTTGCTTCTTTCCTGATGTCAGTGCGCCAGGGGTATACAAGATGCATCCGACGCCATTTTCTTCAGTCTTTCTTGCCGCACGGTGCCCGAAGCAGAAGCGGTTTACAAGTGCTGGTCGGCAGACTCCTGAGATTGTCTAAGTCTAATTTCAGATCCAGAGTCTTCAATAAAGCTAAGTACCCCGTTGGGGAAACTTTTTCTTGCCTCAGACCGATGACAGAAAAAGTTAATAATTGTATTTCTTGTGTGAAGCAAATACCTCATAAAGACTTCCACTCTTACTGTATTCCATGCCTAGACCCTGATCACGACGTCACTAGTTGTCAGTTTTGTGCTAGATTTAACAAACGCACTATAAAACAACATTTTGATTTTGCTTTGCGATACTTTGGCCGAAGGTTCAATTATACAATGCCATCGGAACAACAGACTACCGCAATTCATAAAAAAACGCAAAGACAAGGATAAAGACAGGCATCCGAGGTCCAAAACCGACGAAGCCTCTTCTAGGCCAGTCGCCGGTTCTCAGTGAGGCGCTTTCGCAGCCCCTGACACCCGCTACCTTAGAGACACAGGCCGCCTCAGACTCCCACGTGGAGACAGCTAGGCCTCTGGAAACTCAAGGTATTGGGCCTACAGAAACTAATCCCTCAGATGGGTCCGGAGCTGCTGAGCAGGCATTGGTTTCTGAGGGTGTTTTCAGACCTTCACAACTTACCAGTAAAGCAACAGCCAAGACAAAAACACCATTAAAGACAAAGAAGCAAGTACAGCATTCTCCTGGACAGTCCTCCATGCCTAAGAAACAGATGCTCAAAATGGCCGAAGACCTCATTACTCTAATCAGGGGTTCCCATACCCCTCCTGAGAAAAGGCCTAGGCAGTATACAGACTGATTCCTCTGATTCCTCTTCAGACCAGCGATACTCTCTACCCCCCTATGAGGACTCTGATGCTGAAGAATCTATCCCTTCAGCCTCTCCTCCTGAGGATTACTCTTGGGGAAACTTTACATACCATGAGGGAGCATTTCCATTGGGAAAGTCAGGATTATTCAGAATCCAAGAAAAGGCTCGGGGACTTCCTTTTATTGCCTCAGCACAGGCCCCTTGCTATTCCGCTTGTGTTAGATATTGTGGATGATGTGTTCTCTGAATCCAGCTTATCTCCTGAATGTCCTTCAAGGATGCATCTGCAGTCATAACATATGGGTTGTCCTGCCTCAGGCAGCCCTTCGGTCGGCCTGATTCCAAAGTCTGGGTCTGGCCTCGGCTGATGTCGCACTTCACCCAACGTCATAGCTCCTGGGGTATAAAGGCATCATCCGACGCCATTTTCCCCAGTCTTTCTTGCCGTGCGGTGCCCGAAGCAGAAGCTGTTCGCAAGTGCCGGTCGGTCAGATCCAGAGATTTCAACTACCGAAGACTTCTAAAAAAAGCTAAGTACCCCGTTGGGGACTCTTTCTTGCCTCAGCCGATGTCAGACAAAGTATATAATTGTTTAACTTGTGGGAAACAAATACCTCATAAGGATTTCCACTCTTACTGCCTTCCTTGCTTAGGCCCAGACCACGACGTATCAGCTTGTTTAGCCTGTGCTTCCTTCAACCGACGGACACTTAGACGTCGGTCGGAGTTTGCAGAAGAGATTTTTGGCTCCACTTTTGCATATAAAATGCCGTCAGACTCCGACTACACATTTAGCTAAAAAACGCCAGGAAAAAGGACCGACACTCGCGGCCCGTGGTTTCGGCTGAAACCACGGTTAGGCCTACTGCGAGTGTCTCTGTTTCGGCTGAAACAGAGACCTCTGTTCTCCCTTCGGCCGAAAGCATGCCTCCGACAACCGAAGCCACACAGGCCATGGCTGAGTCGGCTACAGAAATTCCTACTGAAGAAGCAGGCACACAAGATTTGTCCGACACTCTTCCGTTGGACATCTCTACTCCTGCACGTGGGGCAGCTAGACCCCCTGCTTCTATGTCTATCAAGGCCTTTTCCAGGGCTAAAGCAGCTAAACTTTCCAAGGCCTTACCTACAAAAGCTCCCTCTCACAGGCCTACCTCAAGTTCTCAGATTCTCAGCCTTGCTGAGGACCTTATTTCTCTGATCAGGGGATCCCAACCTCACCCAGACAGGGCCTCACAACCCCCTCCTGAAAAGAGGCCTAGGACTGAACCCCCTGAACCTCTCTCCTCTGACTATTCCTTCTGCCTCCCCTCCAGAAGAATTTTCATTTGGGGAAACCCTACACTCTGAGGGAACACTTCCAATGGCAGGGTCAGGATTTTTCTGATTCTAGGAAAAGGCTAAGGACTTTTTTACACTTACCACAGCATAGGCCTTTAGCCATACCACCTGTACTATCAGTTGTTGATGCATACAATGATGCCAGTACTGCCCCTGATTCTCTTCCCCCGGCCCCTGCCAAACCTGACAGATACTACAGGGTCCCAGATTCACACTTCCACTTGTATAAGGCCCATGCTGCAGACCCAGAAACCATTTCTCAGGGCCCTAAAGGTGTTGCAGCTGCCTCTGCCAAAAAACCCCTACCCTCTGAAAGAGAATCTAGAGCATTAGAGAGATGGGGTAAAAAGGTTTATACATCTGCTACACTTTCTGCCAGGGCTTTAAACTGTCAATTTCACATGATACAGTACCAGGAATTTTTGTTAGAACAGCTGAATAAAAAGCTGGCGCCTCCTGAACCGTTAGACCGTAAGTCCCTTCAGGATTTGGTACGCAACTCTCAACAGGTCAGTAATCCATTTCTTAAAATGTGGCTATGATGCACTGGAGGCTTCATTTAGATCAGCTATGACTGGAGCAGTGATTCGAAGGCATGCCTGGTTAGAAGAACAATCCTTACCAGACCATGTTAAGTCTAAACTCCTAGATGCCCCTATGGAGAAACAAAGTTTATTTGGCTCCCCTGCACAGGAGGTTCTAAAGAAAGTGGAAGAAAAAGCAAAATCTGTCCAAAGTGTCAAGGATTTTCTGCAGGTCCAACCTCAGAGGTTCAGCAGAAATTGGCCTTCAAATAATTGGTCCTTTCCAGACACCTCCAGAGCACAGAGGCAGAAATAGGCACCCAAGAGGCAGAGGTCAATCAAGGGGTGCCTACAGGGGTAGTCGGTGGCAACCTGCCAACCAGAGAAGTGCCGCCACAGCTGCGACTGCAACCACTTCCACAGGACAGACACAATGACTTGGCTCTGATTCCGCCTACCAGGGAACAACTGGAAGCACCCTTGGGCGGAAAACTAGCTTTATTTTCAAAAAACTGGCATTGCATTACAGGAGACAAATGGACTTTGCAAACAATAGACAAGGGCTACAGGTTTCACTTCCACACTCTACCAAAAAAGAGAGGAATGCCAAACCTTCCACCAAGCCAGAAATCAGAGGCTCTAAAACAAATCATCAGCTTACTAAGGATGAGAGCAATAGAAAAGGTACCATCTATGGAACAAGGCCAAGGATTTTACTCCAGACTATTCCTTGTACCAAGAAAAGAAAATCAATGGAGGCCTATTCTCGACTTCTCCGCACTGAACACATATCTCATTGTTCCAAAATTCAAAATGCTGACCCTACAGCAACTTCTTCCCATGTTGGGCAAGGAGTCTTGGCTGGTGACTCTAGATCTCAAGGAGGCATACCTGCACGTCCCTATACGACCAGATTGCAGAAGACACCTCAGATTTCTTGCAGGATCAGATCATTATCAATTCTCAGCATTGCCCTTTGGCTTATCTACTGCGCCCAGAGTATTCACGAAATGCCTGGTATCAGTAATTGCTTATTGCAGGCTTCAGGGAATTCAAATCTACCCATACCTGGACGACTGCCTAATACAAGCGGACAACAAGACAAAATTAATAAAGGATGTGGCCAATGTCATACAACTGCTGCAAGCCTTGGGATACACAGTCAACATACAAAAGTCAAGACTAGTGCCATCCCAAAGGATAACATTTTTGGGTGCAGAACTCGACACAATAACTCAGATGGCTTTTCTCACGGAGGAAAAACAAAAGCAACTACCAGTCTATTTCATGGCATTAACAAGACCAACTCAGCTTACTGCAAGGAAAGTCCTGCAGGCCCTGGATTACATGGCATCCTGCATAATCTTGATCCCACATGCCAGGCTGCATATGAGAAAGTTACAGTGGTACCTAAGGAATGTATGGTCTCAACACAAACACAGTCTAGAAGCCCTGATACCAATCATTCCATGCCTGAAAAAAGAATTCCTGTGGTGGGCTCAGGCCTACCAGATAAACAGAGGATTGCCTTTCCACAAACCACATCCAAGGCAGACAATCACCACGGACGCCTCAGACCTAGGCTGGGGGGCACACATGGAAGACAAGTGTATCCAAGGCCTATGGTCCCAAGACCAGCTGAATCTACACATAAATCTAAAGGAGATGCTGGCAGTGAAGCATGCAATCGAGGCATTCAGACCATTCCTCCAGCAAGGACACCTGCTGATAAGGACGGACAATACCTCAGTCATGTGGTACATCAACAAACAGGGAGGCACACATTCATACCCTCTATGCCGGATGGCAGTGGACCTGTGGAACTTGGGCCTGAATCTCAACATCCAACTGCAGGCCAGATTTGTACCAGGAAAAGAGAATTCACTAGCAGACAGCTTAAGCAGAACTACCACGGATGCTCACGAATGGATGCTGCATCCAGATATCTTCAAAACCATAACAAAGAAATGTGGAATGCCAGAGATAGACCTGTTCGCCTCCCCACTCAACCACCAACTGAAGAAATTCTGCTCAAGAGTATACCACCCACAAGCCTGGAGGGTGGACTCCCTTTCTTTCAGCTGGAAGGCCCTGACAGTATATGCCTTTCCACCTCTCCCATTGATGTACAAAGTTCTACTGAAGATCAGAGAGGAACAGCCAAAGGTAATTCTGATAGCTCCAGACTGGCCAAGGCAACATTGGTACCCACTACTGAGAAGCATGTCTCGGACGCACTCCTGGCCTCTACCTCCATGTCCTTTACTTCTAATGCAGAACAACTGCAAGACCCTGCATCCAAACTTAAAAACGCTGCAGCTGACTGCTTGGAAAATTGCATAAAACAAAACCAACCTGATTTATCTCAGAGGGTTAAGGACATTATCCTGGAGGCTCGCAGACCCTCCACAAGGAAAACATATTCAGCCAAATGGAAAAGATTCCTCATTTGGAGTGCAGAAAAGGGAACAAATGTCACACTGGCAAACCTAGCACACATCCTAGAATACTTAGCAGAACTGTTCCACAATGGCCTGTCCTATTCTTCCATTAAGATTCATGCATCAGCAATTTCAGCAGAGTACAACATGGATCCTCCTGTCTTCTCTCATCCTCTCCTCGGACAATTTTTGAGAGGGATCAAAAATGTAAAACCACCAAGGAAACCACCTCTGCCTGCATGGGATCTCAATTTTGTGCTAGAAAAATTAACACTTCCCCCTTTTGAACCAGCAGCAACAGCAGACTTACAGTTCTTATCTTGGAAAACTGCCTTCCTGCTAGCAATCACTTCAGCAAGAAGGGTATCCGAGTTACAGGCATTAATGGCAGTGCAGCCTTTCCTTATCTTTCACCAGGATAGAGTGTCTCTGAGAACCAATCCTACTTTTATGCCAAAGGTGGTATCCAGGGTATCCTTGAACCAAGCTATTCATTTACCTACATTCTTCCCCAACCCACAGAACAGGGGGGAAAAACTACTACACACCTTGGATGTACACAGACAACTGCGCTACTATCTGGACAGAACTAAGGCCAGCAGAAAAACTGACCAGCTTCTGGTAGCATATGCAACAGGAGTGCAAGGAAAAGCAATTTCAAAACGGACAATCTCAAAATGGATAGGAAATTGCATTTGATTCTGCTACTCATTTCATGGAAAGACAACTCCTGAAAATATCAGGCCTCACTCCACAAGAGCTACAGCCACCACTACAGCTTTCCTACGAGGAGTGGCTACCAAAGACATTTTAGAAGCTGCTACTTGGAGCTCCGTGCATACATTTGCCAAGCATTACAATCTTCCTTTATACTCCAGATCCCGAGCAGGTTTTGCAACTGCTGTTTTACAAGGGATCTCAACTACACCATCATTATCTTAGTGCCTCCTCCCCCAGTTTGGCTATGGTATTCTACCCATATGTTATGACTGCAGATGCATCCTTGAAGGACATAGTACAGTTATCTACCTACCATAAATGTAGATGTCCGATAGGTATGCATCTGCAGTCAGGATTACCCACCCTCCTTCCCCTCTGTGGTATTCCTAGGTTACTTACCCCTCTCTTAGCTAGCTGGGGGAATCTATTATGGTGTATTTGTTTGTATGTGTATATATATATATATATATATATATATATATATGTATGTATATGTATATGTATATGTATATGTATATGTATATATATATATACTTTTTAATTTCTACTGTTTGGAATTTTCTACTTTTATACAAATTTAGCCTTCCTAGAGGGCACCTGGCATCTGGGGCAAGAAACACTGAGGAAAATGGCTTCGGCTGATGCCTTTATACCCCAGGAGCTATGACGTCGGGTGAAGTGCGACATCAGCCGAGGCCAGACCCAGACTTTGGAATCCGGCCGACCGAAGGGCTGCCTGAGGCAGGACAACCCATATGTTATGACTGCAGATGCATACCTATCGGACATCTACATTTATGGTAGGTACAAAACTGTACTTTCTTTGCCCCCTGCAACAGCCAAGCCAGATAGGTATTATAGAGTCCTTGACTCTCAAGTTTCTTTATAAAAAAACCCCCCTTCTGCTGACCTAGAAACCATTTCCCAGGGTCCCAAAGGGGTTAAGGCTTCCATTGCAAAAAATCCAGTCCCCTTTGACAGAGATTCTAGAGCATTGGATAGATGGGGGAAGAAAGTTTACACTTCTGCAACTTTAGCAATAGTTTCACATAAGTACCAATAGTATTTAATGGCTCAGTTAAAACAGAAAATGCTCAGAAGCTCCTGACTATAAAGAAATGCAGGACTTATTGCGTGCAGTTGAACAGGTGGGAAAACATACTCTGTAATGTGGTTTTGATTCTTTAGAGGCCTCTTGTAGAGCCGCAGTTACAGGTTCTGTGATCCGAAGACATGCTTGGTTAAAAGAACAGTTTACCTGACCATGTTAAGGCAAAATTATTGGATGCTCCTTTACAGCGTGATACCTTGTTTGGTGTTAAGGCAGAAGAGGTGTTAAAGAAAATGGAGGATAAAGCTAAATCTATGCAAACAGTCAAAGATTTCTTACAGGTACAGCCACCTCGATTTAGCAGAAATTGGCTTACAAAGAATTGGTCCTTTCCAGTGTCCGACAGGCCACAGAGAGGCAGATATAGACGCCCAAGTGGCAGATCTCAACCCGAAGGCTCTTACAGACGGCAGTGGGGTACCTCAACCCCAAAAGGAGGTGATGACAAGTCTCAACCTTACAGGAAACCGTCCCAATGACTTCCCCCTTTGTATGCCAATCACTTCCCTTTTGGCAGCCCCACTTAGGGGGGAAACTAGCACTTTTTTCTCAAAATTGGCAAACAGTCACCCAAGACAAGAGTTCTGAATATTGTGTGTCAAGGTTACAGGTTCCACTTTCACACTTTACCAAGGCTAAAAGGAATGCCAAACCTGCCACAATCAATGGGCAGAGGCTCAAAAACAAATTTCAGCCGTCATGGACATGAGAGCTATTCAAAAAGTACCACAGCAGGAACAAGGACACTGATTTTACTCACTCTTCCTGGTCCCCAGAAAGGACAAAGCCTGGAGACCCATACTAGACATTTCAACTCTAAATACTTACCTGGATGTTCCGAAATTCAAATGTTGACACTACAGCAGCTTCTTCCCATGCTGGGCAAGAAGGCTTGGCTTGTTACTTTGGACCTCAGAGGCATACTTGCATGTCCCTATCAGACAAGATTGCAGAAGATACCTCAGATTCAAAGCTGGTAAAATGCACTACCAATTCTCTGCACTACCCTTTGGCTTATCTACTGCACCCAGGGTCTTTACAAAGTGCCTGGCACCAGTAATTGCATTTTGCATACAAAAAGGAATTCAAATATATCCATACCTGGACGACTGCCTCATTCAAGCAGAGAGGACATTCTTCTAAAGCATCTGGCATTTGTTAAAAGGTTGCTAATTTCTCTAGGGTACACAGTATAAATGAAAAGAAGTCAAAACTAGTGCCCTCACAACAGATAATATTCCTGGGTGCCAGCTTAAATACAACGGCCCAGATGGCTTATCTCACGCCAGACAAACAAGGACAACTAACTCAATATTTTCAATTGCTGGCAAAAAAGTCCCATCTCCCTGCAAGAAAAAGTTTGCAGGCCCTGGGATTTATGACATCCTGCATACTACTAATTCCATATGCCAGACTGCATATGAGGACATTACAATGGTACCTAAAAGTGTTTGGACTCAACACTCTCACAGTTTAGAAGCAGTAATACCAATAATTCCCTGCCTGCAACAGGAGTTTTGATGGTGGGCACAGGCATGTCACCTCAAGGGGTCAGCCTTTCACTCTACCCACAGCCAGGCAGACTCTAACAGCAGATTAATCAGATTACACCTGGGGAGCACACATGGCAGGAAAATGTGTTCAGGGCAAGTGGACCACAGACCAAATGCATCTTCACATCAATCAAAAAGAGATTTTGGCTGTTCAAAATGCCCTAATGCTTTCAAGGACCTTCTGCATCCAGGACAATTATTACAGACAACACCTCAGTAATGTGGTACATAAGCAAGGGGGCACTCATTCTTATCCCCTATGCAGGCAAGCCATGACCTTGTGGAACACAGCTCTAACTTATCAAGTTCATCTGCAAGCACAATTCCTGCCAGGAAAGAAAAACTCTGGCAGACTAAGCAGAAATATCATGGACCCTCACGAGTGGAAATTGAATCCACAAATCTTCAGCATGGTAACATAAAAATGTGGGTGCCCAGACAGATCTATTTGCCTCACCACTGAATTGCCAACTACAAAAATTCTTCACAAGGACTTACCACACACAAGCATGGAAAGTGGATGCTCTTTCGTTCAGCTGGAAAAACCTAAAAGTTTATGCCTTCCCACCGCTGCCTCTCCTTTCAAAGGTACTCCTAAAAGCCAGACAAGAAAAAACACAGATGATCCTGATTGCTCCAGACTGGCCACGCCAGCACTGGTACCCAATCTTAAAGAACTTAGCTCAAGGCCCACCATGGATTTTGCCTCAAATTTCACACCACCTTACTCAACAAAATGATCCAGATCCTGCACGGTCAGCTCAAAACGCTAAACCTGGCTGCATGGCAGATTCATTAGGCAAACAGGCAACACCTCTCTAAAGCTGTTATGGGCGTCATTTTGGAGGCCAGGAGGCCTAGCACCAGGAAATCTTACTCAGAAAAATGGAAGAGATTCTGTGCCTGGAACCAGGCTCAAAGCCTTGACCCTCTTGTCCCAAACATTTCTCAGATTTTACAATACTTGACTGAGATGCTGGACAAAGGCTTATCCTTCTCATCAGTTAAGATCCACGCCTGTGCCATTTCAGCTCATTACAACACGGATCCTCCATTATTCTCTCATCCCTTGCTAAAGCAGTACCTCAGAGGGGATAAAAACATAAGACCGCCCCGGAGAGCACCAACACCAACTTGGGACCTCAATTTTGTTTTGGAAAAACTGACCTTGCCACCTTTTGAGCCAGCCAATACAGCCGATCTAAAATTTTTATCATGGAAAACAGCTCTGCTTCTGGCAGTAACTTCAGCACTAAGAGTCTCAGAGCTACAGGCATTTAATGGCAGTGGAACCTTTTATAATATTTCATCAGGACAGGGCTTCTTTAAGGACAAACCCTACCTTTATGCCAAAGGTGGTATCTAGTGTGGCTCTTAACCAAACCATCCATTTGCCAGCTTTTTATCCAAACCCCCAGAATAAATGGGAGAAACTTCTGCACACTCTGGACGTACACAGGCAGCTACGCTTCTACTTGGACAAAACAAAAGCTTTCAGGAAAACTGAGCAACTGTTTGTAGCATATGCTGCAGGATCACAGGGCAAGGCCATCTCAAAGCATCCTATTTCCAAATGGATAGGACACTGTATTCGTTACTGCTACACACAGCATGGAAAATCAGTCCCTAATAACATTAGGTCACATTCTACCAGAGCAACAGCCACTTCACCAGCCTTTCTCAGAGGAGTACCAACCAAGGAAAGTTTGGAGGCTGCAACGTGGAGTTCAGTGCACACGTTTACCAAGCATTACCACTTGCCTCTTTACTCTAAATCCAGAGTATGATTTGCCACTGCAGTTCTGCAGGGCCTCGTAGCCAATCCTAACACTCTATAGACCAGCCACCCAACCTTAGCTTTTGGGATTCTACCCAAGTGTAATGACTGCAGCAGTGTAACACGATGAACATAGTACAATTTTGTACCTACCATAAATGTAGATGTTAGTGTGTTCACACTGCTGCAGTCCAAGTTACCCTCCCTCCATCCCCTCTGCTCTAGCTGGACTTATCTATACCTTTCTATCCTAGACAACCTTTGTGGTATATTTGCTTGTAACTGAAGGTATTGTATTGTTTTTATTTTTTATATATGTTTTATTAGCAATATGTATTGTCTACCTACTTGGGGGCACCTAATGTCTGGGGCACGAAAAACTGAAGGAAATGGCGTCTGATGCATCTTGTAAAACCCTGGTGCACTGACGTCCGGGAAGAAGCGACAGCAACCGACGCCGGACCAAGACTTTGGAACTTTGGCCGACTGCTGGACTGCCTGACGGCAGGATAACCCAAGTGTAATGACTGCAGCAGTGTGAACACTCTAACATCTACATTTATGGTAGGTACAAAACTGTACTTTTCTGGTCTCCTAGTTGTTTTTGTTGTTCCCTTATCTTTTCTATGGAAATGAGGCTTTCCTTTCGTTCGTGATTCCTGAGCATTTCTATCACTTGCTTCCTTTAGCTTCGATCTAATAAATCTTTTGCTGTATCACCACATTCCTTTTTATGATATCCGTCTTTTGTGTGTAATCTAGACGTTTTTAGAAAGTGACCTTTTACTGTGTATAAAGATTATGAGCTGGATGCTTACTTGTTCTATGTAGAACATGGTTGCGCCAACTCTTTCTTAAACATCTTTGTGTTGAAATTCCCGTCATTGTCAGGTGAGACATTAACATCTAGAAAATCAATTTCCTTGTTCGATTGGTGCATATCAAATTCAAGAAAATTCATGGTGGTATTTAGATATCTTACGAACTCAATTAAATTCTCGTTGCTACCCTTCCACAAGATAAATATATTGTCCCTCAAATCTTCCTATATTCTCTCTCAAACGGTTTCCTTGTGCAGAAAGACCTATTCTTTTTCCGCAGAGTGCCATCACTAAGTTGGCATAAGTGTTCACATGGGGTGCCCATGGCCACACCTCACTTCTGCCAGTAGTATTGGTCTCCATATACAAAAATGTTGTTCTCTAGTACCATCCTAAGTAGCGAACATATCCTCAGGATGATATTCTTGTCTGCTGCATGTTTAAAATCTTACGTGTATAGACTCTATTCCAAGGTTGTTGGGTATAACCATAAATAGTTTTTTTACATCAAACGTCCGCACTTTGAGTTCACATCTGTTCTCCAAGTTGCATGTTACTCCTTGTAATGACACTAGAAAGTGTGCCGTAGCTCTGAGTACAGTATCAATTTCTATCAGAGCAGTCTTCGTCTGATCTTCTATATAAATAGAGAGAGGCTCTGTCAGCCATCCTTTCGCAGATATTATTGGGTGCATAAGTGGATTTTCCATATCTTTGTGCACTTTCGGTAGACCATTGATCACTGGTGTCCGGGTGTTCTACTCTCTTGTATTCAGAGATCTTCAGATAATAGTCTATATGATCTATGTATGACTAGAGCATCTCCCACTCTGTTCAAAATTCTTTATTTCCCATTTTTCAGCTTTTTATGTGTATCTTCATCATTCAACATGTTTGCCATCTTTGCATTATAATCTTGATTGTCCATTATCACAATAGCTCCTCCTTTGTCTGCCAGTCTTACAGTAATGTTATCATTTTTTATTAAATCCTACAATGCTTGCCATTAATCATTATTCAAATTGTAAAAATTCTTTTGAGTTTTTCATATTTAAGCGTAGTTTATCAACCTCATCTTCACATGCTTTGTTTCTACAACTGGATGCGAAGATGGTATGCAAGTACTAGGCTTTTTAAACTTGTGAATATTGCTTTCCTGTTGGTTCATCCCAAATTCATGTTTCAAGTTATATTCCAACCAGAGTACTTCAAATCCACAATAAAAATTCGCTTGGCTTTGAGTTAGTAGACTGAATGAATGATGGTCCTCTATTGAGTAGTGCCATCTGAGAAGTAGTTCACTATTTAATAAGTTGATAAGACTGATTTAATTCATTATTCTGTCTCTTCCTGTCCTGATGGAAGGAGAGAGCCCTGTACATTGTAATGTGCTTCACCGGTATAGGAAGTATTGAAAAAAACTGCAAGTGTGAGCCATTCTCTCTTGGCCGTGTATCCATTTGTGTATTTACTATAGTTGTTTGCACTGCCCCATTGACATATACAAGGCCTGTTACTTTTGTAACTCCTTTGTCCTTCTCAGTCTGAGGAAGTCTAGCTTGTGCCCCTGATCCAGTAAGTTATTTGCATCTCAGCTCTGTTCTTGTATTTGCTCTCTTCTATGGCATTCAACGAAAGAGGAATCTCTCCTGAGTGGGTGTGCATCTCTTACGGATTTCTTATTCATTTTCCCACCCTCATTGTTTCTTCCCTAATGAACATCATTCTTGTCATTCGTTCTTGGCCATTGAAAAACATGCCCATTGAGAGTCTTGTCTGTCCCTAAACTTCTTCGCCTTCTGGCTCTTCATTCTGTCATCGTAGTTACTTAAATTGCAAAGTCTCCAATTTTGTGAGAAAACTGACAGAGTCAGTTTCAGTTTGACGTTTCTCGATAGAATTATTTCGGCTGATGGAAGATGTCATCTGTCAGCAATTTTAGATATTTAAAACTTGTCTCCAAGTTAATAGCCTGCCATTTGCTCAAAAAGTCTGGATAGGTGTTACCATATGACTGTAGGCATTTAATTCTTAAGCCTCTAGGAACCACCTGATGATGTAAGCAGGCTTCAAAGTGAAAATCATTGGCATCAAAGGCATTTGTTTGTATGCAGCATTTTCAACTTCCTTGAATATCTCATTTAGATCTTCCTTTTCACGTATATTAGCATCTTGTAAACTACCATCCTTTTAAATAAAGTTTTAGCAGAGGGTTGTGCTGTGTACAGTTGAAAAAGTTCTCAGTGCTAAAGAAAAATTAGCTTAGCACCAGGTGTTTCCATTTCATTTAGACCTCCTGCCATGTGTGAGCTGTAAAAGTAAAAATATCAAAGCAAAGAAATAAAAATGTCAGTTCACCAAGAGAACAGATGATAAGTTAATTGAGTAATGGTAAAATTGCTGCTCAGCCACAGAGCTAGGAGAAGCTTCCGAGTTAAAATCTCTGGTAAAGCATTTGACAAACGGATTAAAATCACAAATTCACAAAATAGCTGTTAGAGGACAAGCGCTTTTGGCAGACTGCCTTCTTCAGATCCATAATGATACGTCAGTTTGATTTTTGATATCCCCAACTCTATTGCCCTGGGTATATGGTTTGATTCCATCCATCTTTTGCTTAGTGTATGGTGTAAAGCAAGTCATTTAACCACATAGTGCTCCTGAGCTACTCTTGAAAAGGGACAATTGTGTGCTTACATAGTTGAAAAAAAAAAAAAAAACAGAAAAACCCAGATGCTCTCATGGGGAAGGATGTGACTGACTCACTGATGTTGGTTTGCCTATTTCAGGTGGCAGAGGAATGCCTAGGCTCACTGCAACAGCAGCATGAAGATCCTTGTGAACTCCATGCTACCAGTTGTGTACTGCTTAGTCATGGGGTTGTTTATGCACAAAATGTATATGCACTTCCTGGATGCAGAGGTTGTGGGGCTTGCAAGGCTGCCCCAGGGTTGTAGGAGGTTAGGGCACACTTCCTAGCAGCAGTGTGAAGCTTCCGGTCAGATTGATCCTGGAGAAGGCTGAGAAGTCAAGTAGATCCTATGAATGAGGAGAGGACCTGGTGGCTGCTGCTGATGGGGGCTAGAGGCTAACATGCTTTACGGTTAACATGGCTTGTGTGGTCAGACAGACTTTAGTGTCCTGTTCTGCAGTTCTTAACATTAATAGTTTCTCAGTTCTACTTCCCAGGTGTTTTTGTAGGTTAAGCTGAGTGAATGTTGTAGGAATCTATTGTATCACTGTTTACAGATTACTTTCAGCACCATGTTGTCTTTGGGAAGCTGTTGCCTTTTAAAGATTTATATGATGGGCAGCACAACTGTCTAGTACAGCTGTAGAGATGTTAAGTGATGATCATTATAATGACCACTGCTGTAGTAGTAACCTTAGCTGTGTGGGTTGTATTCTTTCAGGGATAGAACAGCTGGTCAGCTTTCAAAGCTTCAGGGCACCAGTTGGTCAGCTCGAGCGGAGCTGACTAAAAAGACAGGTTTATGTGCTAAGCCCTTCAGAACTTTCCTGCTTCTGAGTATGCTCCTCTGCAGGCTTTCATGGGTATGTACTAGGCTAGTGACCACTAAGGCCTATGCAAGAGTAACCGCGCAACCCAATCCACTTGTGTCCTTATGTATCATGAGCGTTTATTATGAGGGGGTATGGTAGGTAGTTTCTGCAGGTTATTTTTGGGAATAGTTAGTCTCTCTCTATCAGAAAATGAGGGGGGCAGACTCTGGGTGACTGTTTCTCATCCATTGGTCAAGGTTATGCTTGAATAGGGTTGGGGATGCACTCTGCCTCATATGATTGGTGAGCTTTCAAGGTTCTGTGGGTTTAAAGTAACTGAAAACAATTTTATGTGGAGAAACTGTTACATTTTCGGGCTGACAAATAAAAACTTTATTTTACATTTTATTTTAATTTTTTTGGGGAGGGGTGGGTAACTTTTAAAGACTCTAAAAGTTTTCCTGGCTTTTGCTGCTTGTTTTCCCTGCGAAAGAGGCAACCTTTTCAGTTGGTCCATGGCTCAAACTACTGGTCCCAAGAGCAAAATCTAGAATTAGTATCTTTGCCTGGAAATTTAAAATCGAAACCAATTATACTAGCAGTGAATATAGTAATAGATACTAGAACTGGAAATGAGATGTTTAGAAAAGGGTAGGAGCAAACTACATAGAAAAAATGGGCATTGTGGGAACAATGTATATACAAGGGAGGAATGAGGTCTGAGGTGACAGGATTTGTATGAGTTATTTAATGTTTGAGAGAGAGTGAGTAGATTATAAGTGATTAATGTTAGAGTGTCAGTATGGTTTGTGATGTAAAATGTTTGTGATTATTTATTTATTTATTTATTTATATATATATATATATATATATATATATATATATATATATATATATATATATATATATATATATTGGTTGATCGGGAGTGTCCGACTGGACATAGGTCAATTTTCAGTGGAGGCCCGGGGAGAAAAGCTCCACAGTTAAAATAAACAGACAGTAGTTGCATTGGATTACATAGCGATTATCAATTTACATAGCAATTGCAACATATTTACAGATGAAGAACATAGTACATCAGTAGACAACTAGAATCTTTATCTGTGAATTACATAACCGACATTACCAAATGTTACAAGAAGAAGTTCCTGCTGTATAATGAGTACTGGCTTATGAGCATCTGAGCCATATCAGAAGGGTAGAGTGGAGAGGGAAAAAGGTGTAGTGGTTGGATGGGAGGGTGATGAGTGGGAGTTGGATGTTATTAGCCAGCATGTTTTAGGTTAGGTTTTAGTAAAGTTTGGAAGTGGGTATTGATGGTGTTGGAGGTAATTGTGGGTGGAGGAGTCTCCATAATTTGCTATGGTGCAAGAGAATAGTGCTCACCAGCAGAGTTATTATTTTAGTGATCTGCAAGTGATTTTTGTTGCTGATCTTGTGATGTCTGATGGCATGATAGGCGCATAGGTCTGGAGGAGGGATGGGACATTTAGATGATTTTTAATGGATTGTTTACTAAGAGAGTTGATACCATTGAAGGAGGTGAGGGAGTTCGCCAGCCCAGTTCAGCAGCAGCCCAGTTCAGGTGGTGGCTGTAGTAGGCCCCCCCTGTGGCTGCAATTTGGTGCTTTTGTTGTAGGTCTCAGCTTGTTTAAATCGCATTGCCTTTGCCTGGTTATGCATGACGGGACAGGCAAAGTAGGGTGTGAAGATCAGTTGGGATCTTGCTATTGAAATCTTTGTTGTTTTGCAGGAGAAGTTGCTTATTTCTGCATAGCGCCCTGGTTTTTTGTGACCATGGTCAAGGATATGTGAATGTCAAATTTAGTTTCGTCTACCCTAGCAATTTGGTGTGTTCAGTTGGGTATATAGCGGTGTGGTAAGTTTGCTGTTGCTTGAGCAAAGTGTTGTTTTTTTTGAGTATGGTTGGTGGGCGAAGATTATAGTTAGTTTTGTTTGGGTTGAGTATTAATTGGGGGGGCATCGGATAAACTAGGTTTCAGGAGAGGTGCAAGGCTTCCTTGTGACTTTTGTAGTTTTCTGAGTAGAGATTCGCTGAGTAGATGATGATGGTGTGACAGTCTGTGACAGTAAGGAGTTGGCCATGTCGGCTAGATTACTAGATTATTGGTGAAAACGAGAAGGGGTCCAAGGACGGATCCTTGGGGGAGGAGACAGTAGAACAGGTAGTTGGAGAGATGTCATTCTGCCATACAATGGATTGTTGGCGACAGACAGGTAACTCCACTTGTGACAGGCTGTTGATTGTGAGAAGGAGGCTATTGAGGACAGAGATAAGATGTTTGACCATGACCAAGTCAAATGCTAGCAGAGGGTCTAGGAAAGCAGTGAGAGAGAGAGTGCATTGTTTTTATGTTGAAGGATAGTGTTGTGGCTGGAGAGTAAAGCAGGATGGTGCTGTGGTTGAACGGAAGCCATGCTGAGTATTTGGAAGTGAGGTTGTTCGTAAGGGAGTAGTCTGAGACCTGAGAGTGTGTGCATCTCTATGGGTTTGGAGAGTGAGAGAATAGTGGAGGGGTGGTAATTGGTTAGTTCTTAGGAGGGTCCGCTTCCCTGAGGGAATTATATGTGATACTTTCCACAGTGTGGGGAAACGATTTTCTGACATCAGATGGTTAAGGGATGGTTATACTGGCAGGCTCTGGTAGGTTGAAGCATAAGCTTGTAGGTATAAGTTTAGTTTTTGTCTGTTGCCTGTTGGGTGGGCTTGCTTAGTTAAGAGTTATTTATGTTGGAGGTAGGTACAGGAGGTAAGAGAAGCAGTGGGGAGGGTACTAGTTGAAGGTGTGAGTTGAGGAGGCCAGTTTAGCTATGATAGTATGGTAGTAAGTGTGGAGAAGTGGGCAATATTGAGGGAGGAGGAGGATGCTAGGAGAAAGGGCACAACAAGGAGTTTGGAGTTTACTGAGACCAACCGGGAAAATATGTTGAGAGGGAGGACCAGAAGACTGGTAGCACAACGGTCCTGTTTTATTAGCTTTTTGACTCCATTATGTAGTTCTATGGTTTTATCTGTCTTTTGCAGGCTCTGGGTTTGGCGCCAGGAATTTTTCTTTTTCAGTGTTTTTTCATTCTTGTTGGTGGTTTCTTGCTAAGCCATGGAGGGTTGTGCTTTGATTCTGGAAAGTCTATAAAGTATGGTAATTAAGGATGCTCAGGAAGGTAGTGTATTAAAAAATGCAACCGCGCTATCAAGGCTGATGTACTTTAGAGGATGCCAGCTACATTCTTGAGTGAGGGATGAACGGAGGGTTAAAGTAGTTGTGTTTACGTATTTGATCTATATGATGACAAGTTTAGCTTGGTATAGGTATTTTTTGAGTAGGAATGTTGGGGAGTGATCAGTGAGGCTATCTGATAAGCAGCCTGTTAGTAAGAGCCTCCAGTCATATATGACTAGTATCCAGTCCAGGGTAGTGTGCTTGCTGAAGTTTTTATTTATCCTACATAACGGATTAGTTGTGGTGAAGCCATGTGGGTTTACATGATGGGTTGATGGTTGCCAGAACAGGATTGCCAGCCTGGCTATTGATGGTTCCCAAAATGGGTTGATCTTGGGGTAATGGTGGGTAGACCAGCTGAGGAGAGGTTTTCTAGTGGAGGATGTTTCACGGTGGGAAGTAGCCTCCAATTATGTTGCTGTTGACTTTGTTTATTTATTTTTGAGGTTATTATATCCCATTTCTGTTTTGCCTATTGTGTTTATTTTAATTTTAAGATCTGATGTTTAATGTTGTTAAACATTACAGCTGCCAATTCAATTAAGATCTGGTTGTTTAGGTCTACCTCTTTAGTATGCCATGCTACCACCTTTCTCTTTGCTCATTGGTAATGTGAGGCTTTAGTCAGGTTTCTGGGGAGTTGACTATGCATAGGGGGTAACAAGTCTATGGTGGCATGGAGTTCATGGACTTTGTTGGACAAGTCTCTAATATTTAGGTCAGTAGAAGATTTATGGATTGGCTTTCTTTGGCTGTAATATGGGAGAGATTGTGGTTTCTAGTCTGGAGATGGTAGGGGTTGGTTTTGGGTGTAGGCCAGGGTTGGGGTGACTGTGGGGTTGATTGGAGTAGGGGCCAGGGTTGGGGTGGATATCTCCACTTAGGGCTAGTTTAGATATGCATGAGGTTATTAGACTAGGATTGTATATGGCTTGTTTCCATTTATGTAAATGTATGATTGTCTCTGTAGTGGGTGATTTTTTTTTATTTATGTTTCTTTACCGATTCCCTGGCTCTTTTTTTTTTTTTTTAATTTGTGTATACGTTTGCTACAGGTATTTAGCAATATATGTAAAGTATAATGTTATGATGATCTTCGTGTTTCACTGTTGCAGTCATTACATTTGGGCGGTCTGCTTGCAGCCCCCAGTTGGCCTGGATTAACAAAGTATTGGGTCCCACGCCGGGTACATGCATGTCTTCTTCCGTGATCAGTGGCTGTCAGGGGGTATGTGCATGCAGCCGATCGCCATTACATCAGTCTTTCTTGTCAGGCGTGAAGCAGTTAGCAAGTGCTGGTCGGCTGACTCCTGAAATTTTCGTTTGTGTTTCAGAACCAAAGTCTTCAATGGTGCCTTTCATCATCTTTCATGCGGACCGGGTGTCCCTCAGGACCAATCCTTCTTTCATGCCAAAGGTGGTATCCAGTGTGGCCTTTAATCAGTCCATTCATTTGGGAACTTTCTTCCTAATCCACAGAACAAAGGAATGGCACAGACTTTAGATGGACACAGACAGCTTTGATTCTACTTGGACAGGTCAGCTTAGATTGCCTAGTCCGAGGAGCTAAACCTCAAAGGCTTTGGTGATCGAGGTGCGCTATTTCAAAGTTCATTCAGTCTCCAAATGGATAGGCCATTAACCTCATTTCTATGATCATCGTGGGAAAACCTATCCTGGCTGGGAGCAGATACCACCTTCCAGCCAGGGCATGGGATACCTCTGTAGCTCTTCTCAGGGGCTGCATCTACTGGGGACATCCTAGAAGCTGCTACCCTACTTTCTGCATACCTTCATCAGTTATCACCTGCAGTCAATTTTCTCTAAATCCAGAGCTGGCTTTTGCATCTAAATCCAGAGTCTAGGGCTGGGAAAGAACATAGTATAGTAGTGTACACTTACCATAAGTGTATATGTTAGAGTGAAGTCACTGTTGCAGTCCAGGTTACCCTCCCTCCAGCCCCCTGACTTCATTTGGCTGTACCGCTTCTCTCCTTTTCAATGCTTAAAAGCTTGTTGGTGTATTTGCTTTTTTGTTTGAGGTATAACTTTGTATATTTATAGATCTAATTACTTCCCATTAGGGGGGCACCTGACATCTGGGGCAAGAAAAACTGATGTAACGACGTCGGCTGCATGTTTTTTATACCCCTGATGACCTGATGTTACGGAAGAAGACGGCAACCGACGTAGGACCCAAGACTTTGGTAATCAGGACGACTGAGGGCTACTGCAAGCAGATAACCCAATGTAATGACTGCAGCAGTGAGTACACTCTAACATCTACATTTATGGTAAGTGTACACAACTGTACTTTAATATAGTTTGTATTTTATATGAATGTAAATTTGCCTGTCATAAGTAATAATTCAGTAAACGTGTTTTTTTTGGGGTGTGGGACTACTGGTCCCAAGGCTGGTCATCCTTCTAGCCACAAGAAGGCAAAGTTAAGCAAACAGGTTATGCTGCAACTGCATTTTGCCTCCGACAGAGGTGGGTGACTGATATGGTCATTGTTTTCCTCAGCCTGCTTGTCTTTTACCCAAGATCATTCTGCTGTTGCATCAACAGCCACTGTGGACTCTGGGTTAGCATTGTCCAGCTTTTGTGGTCCCTCAGTGGGCAAGGGAGACCCACTCTTATTGGTCCCGGGTGAGGAACAGGGAAAGCTTCTCTTTTTAGACGGAATGTTGTGCCTCCTCCCTGAGGAAGCTGCTGCCATTAATAACACTGTTAACTCCATTCATCATGCCAAAAAGAAACTGGAACCTAAACATGTATCTACTCAGAGTAGTTTACTGGGTCTGGCTCCTCTTGTAAGGTGGATAGTCTCCATATTGATCACTGCTGCTAGCTATGTGGGTTGTATCCTGCCAAGAAAACAGCTGGCCAGTTTCCAAAGTTTCAGGGCACCTTCCATGCACCCAAACTGTCAGTCTGCTCCAGCTAGACTGAATAAATGACAAGTTTAGAAGCAAGCCCTTCAGAGCTTTACTGCCGTTGAGTATGCTTCTGAGGATTTCAGGCATCGACAGTCTGCTTGTGCTTTGCTTAGCTGGTTAGGGAAGTTGCATTTGGGGGGAAAAACTTATTTTGTTTATTACTTTATTCTTCATAAAAGTTATTTTAAAGGTGAGAGAGTTGTATTTTTAACACTTAAAATTGTAACATACTTTTAAATGGAGCACTCTATTTGCTCTGCCAGTTTTAAAACTGAACTTTATACTGAACAAGTATTTTCTGTGGAAACTTTCTATAGTGGAGCTAGCATAGTGTTTTAGTGCTTTTTACTGTGTTTTCTGTCAAAGTAAACTTTGTGAACTGGTAGCGTTTACTGGCAATTGCTGCTCCTCTTCCCTGAGAAAGAGGAGCCATTTTGGCTTGACCATGGAACTGTGACTACCAGTTCAACAAACATATTTGACCACCATACCAGGCTAGCAATTTGCCTGTGTCGCAGGTGGGTGACTCTTCTGTGGCCATTAATACCTCAGAGCCTTTATCTTTTTTACCATGGATCCTTCTGGTGTAGCACCTACATCCATTATGGACCAGGGGTTAGCCACATCCTCTGTGGTTGTTGGGGGTCCCTTCAGTTGGCAAAGGAGAGACACTGTTATTCTTGGGAGAAGTAACTGGGAAAGGTTTCCCTGTTGTCAGAATGCTCTGCACATCCCCGGGGAAGCAGTTGCTGCTGCTACTAGTAACATTGCCTCCATTTTTTTCCTGTCTAAAAGAAACAGAAATCTAAACTTGTATGTACTCCTACTCCTATCCAAAGAAATTAGAGGGTTTTACTGGGTTTGGCTCTGTTTAATTCAGGCTATCTATCTTCTTGTAAAGTAGCTTCTGGTGAAAGCGGGATTCCTATTTTCCTGAAGAGATTTAAGATCCTGAATCTGAACAGGAGGATGCAGGGACAGATGCTTTTTTTTTCCTTCATATTTCTGATTTGGACTCTGAGGAGACCTCAGTTTTTGATTCTCCTTGTGGGGGTGTTTTTCTCTTTCTATGAGACTATTGCTAGAATGTGCCAGTGTTTTCTGTAGAACACTGAGGTTTCTTACTCCCTCCGAAAATACTATGAATTGTTACAGAAGGATTTTACAGAATTTACACCTATTTCCTACTGTTTTGACTGCATTAAATCGGTGTTACTGTCTGCAATTTTCACGATAGTCAGCCAGCTGCCCTAAAAAAGGTATATTAGATGTATAAAGTTTCTTTGCCTTTTAAATATTTGTACACTGTTCTCAACTCGTCAGCTATATAGCTATGGTTGATCCTACTGCTGCTAAACGATTAATTCCAACCCTACTGTTTCTGATAAGGATAGGAAAATTAATAGTTATGTGGGGGGGGGGGGTATATACTTCTGCAACTTTGCTTTTACAGAGTTGCTTTTTCAGAGTTTTGAATTGCCAGGGTCATATGTTCCGAATTTCTCATACTTAAAAGAAACTACAGATAAATTGTGAAAGGAAGAATCTGCTTTAAATAACTTCTTTTGCAGAGCTCAGTGTTCATCATTTGCATTGTGTGCATGACTCTGGTACTATGGCGTTATGGCCATTTGTCCTAACTTGGTGTGCATGGCTGTATTCTCAGAAACTTCAGATGATAAAATTGAGATTTTAAATTCTGCCTTGGATAGTGTGTGTTTCACCCCTCTGTGCAGCGGTTATCAAAAATTATTTACATTTGTTTACCAGGAAATTCCGACTGGAGCAGCAGAGGCCCAGGGAGAAAATCTCCACACAAGCAAAACAAGAAACAAATCTAATGCAAGTAAAATCAGTAGCAAGCAAGAGTGTATGAAAAATCAGTTGGATACAAAGAAGATTCAATAAATATGAAAATAAAAATAAATTTAGAAAACGACAATGTAAGTACAAGTTCATATAGAATGCTCAGAATTATAATATGTAGTTAAATCAGTTTAGAAAAAAATTTAAACAAACCGCTACAACTGCATACTGTTTGTGTCAGTTGTAGCTGAGTACACTAACAAATGTATAGTTGATCATGAATCGTATGGTGATGAAAGTAGGCAGGATAGAGGAAAAAGGGGATACGGGGGAAGATGTAATGATCAGGTAAAGGCAGGCAGGGTGGCTAAAGAAGGGGAAGGGAGGAGGGGATGTGATAGAGGAGAAGTGAGTCTTAGGATTGGAACAAGGACATAACCAGTGGCTTTTTAAGTGGGAGTTTGGTTTGTCTTTGAAATGATGGGATGAGTAAGGTAGTAATTGGGGGGGGGGTATTCCATACTTTGGATATTGTGCGGAGGGGTGTTATTCCATAATTTGGATATTGTGCAGGAGAAGAGAGCGTCTCCATCTGAGTTCTTAGCTTTGGTAAGTTGTAGTAGGTTTTTGTTGCTAGATTATAGTGATCTAGTGGTATAGTACGGCTGGAGAAGGTTTTGAAGGGAAGGGACGTTTTGAGAATGGTTTACTAATTTGTGGGTGAGGAAAATTTGAGTTGGAGAAGTTGCGGGAGTTAGAGCCGATAGAGGTCTCTAAAAGAGTTACAGTGATGGCTATGGTAGGAAGATCCAATGGCAAATTTTAGCTATTTTGTTGTAGCAGGCCTGTAGCTTTAGGTCAGTTGTCTAATTATAGAAGAGGCGTAGAGTAAGGTTGATATGAGGTGGGAGTTGGCTACTGAGATTCTAGCTGCTTTGGTGAGGAGTTAGTTATTTCTATGCAATGAACCTAGTTTTTTGTGAACTTTTTTTATGGTTGGAGAGATGATTGTCAAATTTGAACTGGTTGTCAATTTCAAGTAGTTTGGTGAAAGGAGCAAGCTGATCCAGGGAATCTCGGACCTTCTTTTCCTTTCCAAACTGTCAAAGGGATTTTCTATCTCCTCAAACTAAGAAGAAATGGCATGGGGTGTTACAAAAGGAAGTCTTGAACTTGCCAAAACAGAGGGCAGTCAGTGTGAAAGACTCCCACTCATCCTGTCCCTCTTTTTTTCCCCTCCCTTTCTTTCTTGCAATAGACAAATAGGCTCTGAAAATCATTCAATCTTACAGGTGGAAGTGGGAAGAAATTGGTCCTTTTCCAGGGTATCATTTCTAATTCCCCAGATCAGACCGTTTTCCACCTGTTCATCACATGCTGAGAGAGAACCAGTTCCTCCTTTCTAGGTGGGGGAGTTTTTTTTATAAAGGATATTTGTAGTGCCAAAGTGTGAAAATCCTTTGAGACCAGTTCTGGATTTTTATTTTAACTAAACCTGTTTGTGGCAGTGTCCAAATTCAAAATGTCACTTCACAAGCTGTTACCTCTTCCTCTAAAGTTTCTTGGTAACAGTAGATTTAAAAGATGCTTACCATCCTACCCCTATGCATCCAGAACTCCTACATTTCTTAAGGTTGTGAATGTCTGGATCACATTCTCAGTTTTCTGCCTTAGCCTTTGTACTATCTGCTGCACCAAGAGTGTTCACAAAGTGTCTTTCCAGTTGTAGCTCATTCCAGACTACAAGATATCCATGTTCTCTCCTATTTAGATGACTTGCTTATCATTGCAGAGACTTTTTCAAAGTGTCCAGTATCTTTCTCTTGGGCAAGAACTCTTACACAAACGGTGATTCCAGATCATTCAGAAGTCTTGACTCCTTTGCACAGGATTGTGTCCCTGTGATGTCTTATAGATACCTCAGTTCAAAGAGCTTTTCTTCTGCAGAGGAAAAAAAAACTTTCCATTTCTACTGCTTTTCACTTTGGGAAGTGACTCAGTAGATGCCACAAAAAACTATATCTGGTTGCAAGGCAAAGACAGGAAGAAAGAAAATAGACACCCTTTCTATGGGATGCCAGGCACCATCCTGATCACCAGTCCACAGATCATCAAAGGCAGATGGAAGGAGTGCTTCTGGTAGCTTTTGAATGAAAACCCCACAGAAGCTGTACTGCCCAAGCCAGTCTATGTTGAGAGAAGAGGAGCCAACCATGGAAGTAAGAACAGTACTAAGGAAAAAAGTTTGGGAAAATCGCAGGCTCATATTAGGTCAAAGCAGATATGATAAAGATACTGAGTGAGGTATGGGAGAAATGGCTGCTGAGGGTACTTGTAGCAATGTGGGGAGAAAGGTGCATCCCAGATGACTGGAGAATAAGCATACTTGTGCCAGTCTACAAGAACAAAGGAGACCTCCACAATTGTGGGCAGTACAGATGTGTAAAACTCCTGTCGCACTGCATGAAAATTCTGGAGTTGGTGATTTGATAAATGGATGCCCAGAGTAGTAGATGTTTGCAATGAGACAGTTGACAAACTACAGATGAGGAAATAATCAGTTGGGCACTCCTTGATTTGGAGAAAGCATACAAGGCTCCAAGAAAGTGGATTTGTGAAGGATTGTGGTGGTTCGAAGTCCCCAAAACCTGGATAGAATTGGTGCGGGCTGTGTACAAGGACTGGCCCAGTGACAAGTGTGAACAATGTTTGGCCTCACACAGAGGTTCCCAGTGTAAGTGGGTGTGCATTAGGGTTTGGATCTACTGTTCATACTAGTGATGCATTAGCTAACCAGTCGGAGGGGACAGATAAAGTTGGTATATGCAGACAATTTGGCATTACAGGCAGACTGTTAAGAACTTTTTCTTTAGCAGAGGGTAGGGGAATGGAATGCAAAGGCACATGGGGTGAAACTGAGTATTGATGGTGATAATGGAAGCAAATGGGGGAAATTGGAAGAATCTGAGAATTAAGATAGAAGGGAAGATAGTTGAAAAGGTTCATGGCTTCAAGTATCTGTAAAGGGTAGTTGAGAAGGTGAAGCCCTGAATGAAGAGGTCAAAGCTAGAATCGGGAGGGCTCCAGCCAACTTGCATAGTGTCAGATGTGTATGACAGAAGAATGCCAAAAAAAGCTGAAAAGTAAGCTGTACAAAATGGTGGTGTGGCCAGTACTACTGTATGGTGCAGAAACCTGGGCAGTAAAGGCAGAGCAGATGAGGAAGTTAGAGATGATGGCAATGAAATGCCTGAGATGGGTGGTAGGCTGCACACTAGAGGAGAGATGAAGAAATGAGAACATAAGAGCAGAAGACCAAGTAGAGCCATTTGCAGAAAAGGTCAGAGAACAGATTACGGTAGTTCAGGCATATATGCAGAAAAGCAGAATGCAATCTGGTGAAGATGATTTGGGGCAGACTGGAAGAAGGCTAGAGGGAAGCGATCATCAGCAAAGAGGTGGATGGGATTGTGTGAGAAAATATATGATTGGGTGTGAGTGTTGGAGAAGGTATGAGTGCGGCACTGAATTGAGAAAGATGGCGAAAGGTCAACAGTACACATCTGTCCCATGAGTAAAAAGGATGATGGTGATGGTGATTCAGTCACTTAAGGGAATACCTTTGAATTTTAGGTCTCATGGCATCTGATTCTCATAACACCCCTGCCAAGACTCCATAAGAAGAATGTAGTATATGAAATCTCGTTGGTCCCAGCATCAGCCCCCTTTATCTTTTGTCAGAAGAGAAGTCTTGTTGGAGAAAACGGATATTCTTAAATCTAGGTCTAACCTTCCTCCCTGCTCCGAAGCAGTCTTGTCACCACAGACTCTCTGCACTTTGCTTGGGGTGCAGTTTTAGGAGGGAAAAAAGTGCATGAGGTGTGTGATACTAAGGACAAATGCAGACACACAAATAAGGAGATGCTTGCCTTGATCAAGGCACTCAACTCTTTTTGAGCCATCTTTGGTCCTTGAGACCTCTTAAAGTGGTTACAGATAGTAATACATTGATATGGCCCATCAACATGCAAGGAAGAAACCGGTTGTACCCCCTTTTCAGACTAGCCACGTTAACTTGGGATATAGCTTCACAGCATAGTCTCACTTAACAGCTTTCAGATCAGCTGAGCAGGACTGGGGCAAAACTTCATGAGTGAAAACTAGATCAGAAGGTCTTCAAGATTTGATCCATCTGTATGGAGTTCTCATGTAGACCCATTTGCTTATCTGGACAGATACAGTTGCCTGGCAAGATTCTCTGTCTTGCGCTGTCTCTGTCTTGCGCTCTCTCTCTGTGTGCCTCTGTCGCGCGCTCTCTGTGTGCCTCTGTCGCGCGCTCTCTGTGTGCCTCTGTCGCGCGCTCTCTATGTCGCGCTCTCTGTGCGCCGCGCTCTCTCTCTTGCTCTGTGCGCCGCGCTCTCTCTCTTGCTCTGTGCGCCGCGCTCTCTCTCTTGCTCTGTGCGCCGCGCTCTCTCTCTTGCTCTGTGCGCCGCGCTCTCTCTCTTGCTCTGTGCGCCGCGCTCTCTCTTGCTCTGTGCGCCGCGCTCTCTCTTGCTCTGTGCGCCGCGCTCTCTCTCTCTTGCTCTGTGCGCCACGCTCTCTCTCTCTTGCTCTGTGCGCCTCGCTCTCTCTTGCTCTGTGCGCCCCGCTCGCGCTCTCTTGCTCTGTGCGCCCCGCTCGCTCTGTGCACCTTGGGCTATCTCGCTTGCTCTGTGCGCCTTGCTCTCTCTCACTCTGTGCACCTTGCTCTGTGCGCCTCGCTCTCTCACTCTGTGCACCTTGCTCTGTGCGCCTCGCTCTCTCTCACTCTGTGCACCTTGCTCTGTGCGCCTCGCGCTATCTCTCTTGCTCTGTGCGCCTCGCGCTATCTCTCTTGCTCTGTGCGCCTCGCGCTATCTCTCTTGCTCT
>NC_056747.1:257606211-257627049 GCF_019279795.1 Protopterus annectens
TGGCAAGAAAGACTGAAGAAAATGGCGTCGGCTGCATCTTTTATACCCCTGGCGCACTGACGTCAGGGAAGAGGCGACCGCAACAGATGCCGGACCTAGACCTTGGAATTCTGGCCGACTGCGGGTAGCCTGCGAGCAGGATAACCCTAGTGTAATTACTACAACAGTGAAAGATGATCAACATCCCTGTAATATCTGTCTGGCTTACTAGGAGCCGGTGGCAGAGAATCAGGAGTCATACTAGATTCTGAAAAAACATCAACAATGTCTAGAACAGGAGAGATAGCCAAAGGTCTATGCTGAGGAAGAAAAACCTCAAGTCTCTTATTAGATTCAGAAAAATCCTGACTTTCAGAGTTGAAAAGTTCCCTTAAGGTAATTAAAGTTTCCCCAAAAGAGAAATCCTCAGGGCGAGAAGCAGAAGGAATGGATTCTTCTGCGTCAGAGGCCTCATAAGTAGGTATTGATAAATCCTGTTCAGTAGAGGAATCAGAAGAAATAGAATCCTGATCAGAAGATTCATAATCAATGTCTTGCCTAGGCCTCTTAGCAGGAGGGGGTTGGCTAACCCCTGATCAAGGTAATTAAATCTTCAGCCATTTTGATCATTTGTTTTTTAAGCATACGGGCCTGCACATGTGACCCAAGCGGGTTTTTTTTTTTTTTTTTGACATGGATTTTGGCCTTAGTTTTGAAGATGGCGTCTGCTTAATATACAGATCTTTAGACCTGAAAAAGACCCTCAGAATCCGGTGCCTGCACAGTGGCTCCGGACCCATCTAAGGTAGAGACATCCGCAGGTTCAATACTTAAAAGCATCTCACGGCATACTGGGCTCCGAATGGGTCTCAGAGGCCTGCGAATCAAAAATAGCGGGCATCAGGGGCTGCGAAAGCGCCTCACTGAGTACTAGCGAACTTGCGGCTGGCTTAGAAGAGTAGTCAGTTTTGGACCTAGAAGGCCTCTTTCTTTGCCTTTTTTTTTTTTAGGTATTCCAGTACTTGGATTGCTGTCATTTCTGGATAGTTAAATCGTGAGCCAAAATATTTAGAAGCAAAAATGTACAGACATCTAATAGTGCGTTGATTAAATCTAGCACAAAACCGACAGCAAGGTAAGTTATGATCAGGGCCTAGGCAAGGCATACAGTACAAAAGGAAATCCTTACGAGGTATTTGCTTCCCACAAGTAATGCAATTATTAATTTTTACTAACATCGGTAAGGAGGCAAAAAAAAGTTTCCCCAACGGGGTACTAACTTTTAGTTTAAGACTTCGGTTCTGAAACTCGAAAACGAAAATTTCAGGAGTCAGCCAACTGGCACTTGCAAACTGTTTCTGACACTGCGCAGCAAGAAAGACTGATGTAACAGCATCGGCTGCATGTTTTATTCGCCCGACCTCCTGACGTCATGGAAGAAGGGACAGCAACCAACGCATGACCCAAGACTTTGTTAATCAGGCTGACTGAGGGCAACCTGCCAGCAGATTACCCAAATGTAATGACTGCAACAGTGAAACACTAACATCATCTCTAGTTGCAGGCAAGGTATGAATAGGAATCATTGTTTCCAGGCTGTGACAATGTTGACTCCCATAAACTTTTTAAGTACCACTGAAGTTTCCTGATATGCAGTCTTGCATATGGAATTAGAAGAATGCAGGAGGCCATGAACCCCAAGGCTTGCAGTATTTGCCTTGCAGATAGCAGGGTTTTTGTGGCCACCTGTTTGAAGTAAATCACCAATTGAATTTGCTTTTCTGGTACAAGGTAAACCATCTGGGCAGTTGTATTCAAGCTTGCACCCAGGAATGTAATTTTTTGAGAGGGTACTAGCTGCAATTTCTTTTCATTTATGGTCTACCCCAGAAAAGTTCTAACCCTTTTTACAAAACGCCAGCTGTTTTAGAAGAATGGCCTTGTCTTCTGCCTGAATTAGACAACCGTGCAGGTATGGACATATCTGAATATTTCTTTGCCTGCAAAATGCAAATCACTGGAGCCAGCCTGCAAAATGCAATCACTGGAGCCAGGCACTTTGTAAAGACCCTGGGCACAGTAGATAGTAGTTTTGGTGACGTCTCTGCCCACCAAAGAAACTCCTGTTGTAGGTAGGGAATGAGAGGAATCACTGTTTCCAGACTGACAATGTTGACTCCATAAACTTTTTAGGTACCATTGAAGTTTCCTCATATGCAGTCTCGCATATGGAATTAGTAGAATGCAGGATGCCATGAACCCCAAAGCCTGCAGAATTTGTCCTGCAGATAACTGGGTTTTTGTTGCCATTTGTTTGAAGTATGTTGTCTGTTGCCTTTGTTTTTCTGGCGTGAGGTAAGCCATCTAGGCAATTGTATTCAAGCTTGCATCCAGGAATGTAATTATTTGAGAGGGTACCAGTTGTGATTTATTTTCGTTTATGGTGGACCCTAGGCATGCTAGAAGCCTTTTTACAAATGCCAGATGTTGAAGAGTGTCCTTGTCCTCTGCTTGAATGAGACAATCATCCAGGTAAGGATACATTTGAATGCTTCTTTGTCTGCAGAATACAATTACTGGTGCCAGACACTTTGTAAAGACCCTGGGCGCAGTAGATAAGCCAACGGGCAGTGCAGAGAATTGGTAATGCAAAAAACCTGCTTTGAAGCGGAGGTATCTTCTGCACGATTCCCTTATTGGGATATGCAGGTATGCCTCAAGTCTAGAGTTACTAACCAAGCATTCCTGCCTAGCATAGGCAGTAGCTGTTGTAAAGTCAGCATTTTGAATTTTGGAATGTCCAGGAACGTGTTCAGAATCGATAAGTCCAGTATTGGACGCCATGAATAGCCTTTTCTGGGACCAGGAAAAGTCTTTAATAAAAACCTTGCCCTTGTTCCTTTTCAGGTACCGGTTGAATAGCCCCCATATCCATGAGGGACATGACTTGTTTCTGGGCCTCTACCCACTGGTTTTGTGGCAGATCCGGCCATCCGTTTGGAATTGGCAAAGTATGGAAATGAAATCTGTACCCCTGGGATACTATGTTTAATACCCACTTGGTCCTGGATAATTAACTGCCAATTTTGAGCAGGAAGTGCTAGTTTTCCCCCCAAGATGGCAGACAAAAGATAAGTGCTTGGTGATGGTAGAGGAAAGTCATTGAGGCTGCTTACTGTAGGGTTGTGCTTTGTTTCCTCCAGATTTGGAGGTGGAGGCACCCCATTGCTTTGACCTGTAAGAACCCTGTGACTGGTATCTGGAGCCTTTGAGCACCTGGATTTGCCCTGAGTGGCGCTGTTGGACACAGGAAAGGACCAATTTTTAGTAGGCCAGCGCCTACTGAACCTGGGTGGCTGCACTTGCAAGAAATCTTTTACAGTTTGCATAGATTTAGCTTTGCCTTCCATTTTCTTTAAAACCTCTTCTGCCTTATTACCAGAGTATCATGCTGCAAAGGGGCATCCAACAATTTAGCTTTAACATGATCAGGCAGATTTTGCTCCTTGAGCCAAGCATGCCTTATAATCACAGATCCAGTAACGGAGGCCCTACAAGAGGCCTCCAAGGAATCAAAACCACATTGCAAAGTATGCTTTCCAACCTGTTCTGCTGAATGCAATAATTCCTGTAACTATTTTCTGCACAATCAGAAATCAACTTCATTTTCTGTTTCAGTAAGCCCATATCATGCTGTTGACATTTAAGCATATGAAACTGGCAGTTTAAAGCCCTGATTGCCAAGGTTGCAGATGTATAAACCTTCTTACCCCATCTATCCAGCGCCCTGGAATCTCTATCAGAAGGGGTGGGATTTTTGGCTGTAGAGGCCTTTACACCCTTGGGACCCTGAGAAACAGTCTCAGGATCAGCAGCAGGATTTTTGAAAAGAAATGTGTGGGAGTCAGGAACACTGTAATATCTGTCTGGCTTACTAGGAGCCGGAGGCAGGGAATCAGGAGCCATGCTTGATTCCGAGAACACATCAACAATGTCTAATACAGGAGGTATTGCCAAAGACCTATGCTGAGGAAGGAGGAAATCCCTAAGCCTCTTTTTTGATTCAGATAAGTCCCGACTCTCCCAGTGAAAATGTTCCCTTAAAGTATGCAAAGTCTCTCAAAAAGACTAATCCTCAGGAAGAGATGCAAATGGGATGGATTCCTCTGCATCAGAATCCTCATAGGGTGGAATAGAGAATTCCTGATCAGAAGAAATGGAAACCTGATCTGAAGATTTATAATCAGTGCCTTGCCTAGGCCTCTTAGCAGTGGAGGTTGGGAACCCCCGATCAAGGTAATTAATTCCACAACCATTTTGATCTGTTTTGTAGGCATAGGGGGGCCTGAGCTCATGGCTCATGCGTCAATTTTTTAAACACAGAAGTTGTTTTTGACCTTGTTTTTGTTGCTGGCATCGGTTTAATATAAAAATGTTGAGGCCTGAAAACACACTCAGAAGCCGGTGCCTGCTCATCGGCTCCGGACCCATCCAAAGGAGAGACATCCGTGGGTTCAGTACTCTGAGAATCTCGCGGCATACCGGACTCCGAATGGGCCTCGGTAGAGGCCTGCAACTCAAAAGTAGTGGGTATCAGGGGCTGCAAAAGCGCCTCACTGAGTACCAGCGACTGGCTTAAGAGAAGTTTCGTTGTTTGTTTTGGACCTAGACGGTCTCTCTCTTTTCCTTGCATTTTTTATGAACTCCGGTAGTCCGATTGCTAACCGATGACATTTCAGGATAATTAAATCTTGAACCAAAATATTTAGAAGCAAAAATATACCGATGCTTAGTGCGTTGGTTAAATCTAGCACAAAACAGACAGCAAGGCACATTGTGATCAAGGCCTAGGCAAGGAATACAGTACAAATGAAAATCCTTACGAGGTATTTGCTTCCCACAAGTAATGCAATTATTAACTTTTGCTGACATCGGTAAGGAGCAAGAAAAAGTTTCCCAATGGGGTACTTAGCTTTAGTTTGAAGACTTTGGTTCCAAAACTCGAATACGAAAAATTTCAGGAGTCGGCCAACCCGCACTTGAACGGCTTCTGCTTCGGGCACCGCGCGGCAAGAAAGACTGAATAAAATGACATCTGCTGCATGTTTTATACCCCTGATGACCTGACGTCATGGAAGAGGAGACAGCAACCTTCGCAGGACCCAAGACTTTGTTATTCAGGCCGACTGAGGGCAACCTGCCAGCAGATTACCCAAATGTAATGACTACAATAGTGAAACACGAAGACCATCGAGGCGAAGGGGAGAAAGAAGTAAGGGAGCTCAAAGCAGAAAGTGTCGGTTGAGGGCTTTTTTTTTTCGTAGAGGTTCCAAGGAGGACAGTGCAGGATAATGCCTCATGGACTCAGGAATCTTTGGGCTTAACTGGGGGCTGAGCCCCTGATGTGGAAGGTGCCCTCTAGCTTGCGGAAGGAGGAAGCAAGCCCTTTAGAATGGAGTCTGCTTCTCCTATCCACCAGCGCTCAGGGGATGAAAAGCCCTGCATACGTCAAAAGGGGCATCCAGGTGGAGCAGCCCCAAACAACAGACACACTCCCCGTGGGCATCAGATAAGGGAATCTTCAGTCCACAGGAAGTGCATTTTTTTTTTTTTTAAGCCTAATGGCTTTTGATCAGCCATAGACAGAAAAGGGAGAAAAGTCCCCCCAAGGAAGCTTAACGGACAAAACCCAAAAGCTGTAAAACAGCAAAGGAAAAGATAGAACAAATAGGAAATAAAAAAAAAAGGGAAAAAAGCTCACTCAAAAAATGGTAACGTAGAAACTCAAGTCATGGCAAATGACAGCTGAGATAATGTGGAGGGAACAGGGAATTATGAGTAGGTAGGAGGTGGGAAAGTTTGGAGTCTCTAACTGTAAACAAGCGGACGTTGGTTCCAAGCATCAAAACAAGAGTCCCAAAGGTTAATGGAATGAGGTGGACAGATGTACTATTTTGTCTAAAAATACTAGTGTCAGAAATAATTTAGGCAGAGGGGCCACTATGATACTATTGATATTTTAAGTGTACAGTATAGATTTTTTTTTCAAACCAGCTTCAACAATTTCTGTTACCTGTTTTGCTGATGGAGTCATGCCTTGCTGGACTACAATAATTGCTCTGGTTATATTCTCTTCTTGCATTCTCTGACAATACATCTTAATAGTTTTTATTCCAATTTTAGCCTCCTCTGCAAAAGAGAGAGGAAAGATATTTTTAATGCGTTATAAAAAGACAAAGGTGAACAGTGGTTAAAAATTATGTTAGGGCAAAACACAGCTTTAAACCTTTTTTTCTGGGGAGGTGTCATTTACAGACTTGAATCACCCCTCCACACATTTAAGAATTAAAAAACTACAGTAAAACAAACGCTTTTCTGTCGGTGACAAACAGCAGGATACAAATATAACATTTGGGCTTACAGAATCTAATAAGGCCAAGATAATATTAACAAAAACGTTAAAAATTAAAAAGAATGCAACTATGCCACAAAGACAGACACCTAGTCTATATTCAGAACTTTTGGTTAGTGAAACTTTTTTTTTCAATAATCATTTTTATTGTTTTGCCAAACCATTATACATTTCACACACTATTTACATTATGTACAATATTGCTTCCAATGTTTTAGTTCCATTTTGAATTTCCCTATAATACATTAAGAATAAATATCATTTTAACCAAGTACAGGAAATTAAAATCACAAAAAATTAAACATAAAAGCATCTACAATAGACAATTATAAACCAACTCAAGCCAATACTTTGTATTATTTCTACATTTTCTATCTAATCCAAGAATGTGTTGGTACACATACAGAATGTCCTGACGGAAAGTGGATAGGAACCGCTACGCCAAAATAATATTAAAGATTTGTTCCCAAATTTTTATGCTGTTTATACTTTTCTTATTATTTCTAATTAACAATTTGTGCGCTAATATATGCTTAATCGCTAACAGCCTGAAATTTTGCCACGACACCTGTGCTGGGTTCAACCAATTTGTGGCTATATATAATTTCATTAGTAAACTAATATTCATAATTACAATCTTTTTGTTTTGTCCAAATTCTCCGTGGAATATGTAAAATCAGAAATTCCCAGGAGAGTGTTGAGTTTTGGTAACCCATTTTTGTAGTTGTAACTTTAAAGAATTCCATAATTTATAAATGCACTTGCAACTCCAGAACATGTGTAACAGGTCTGCTGTCTGATCTATACACTGTGGACATGTAGGTGACGTTTTGAATCATATTTATGAAGTGTAAGATGGGTATAATATGCATTGTTAAATATCATCAATTGAGTAAAGACCAGTTTTGAAGTGATACGGATTTTAATGTTAAGTTAAACGCCTCTACTATTTTACTGTCGCCTAGGGATGGCAATTTCTCTCTCCAGTATTTGGATAACAGAATATGATTATTATATTTTCTCTTGCCATTTTATACGCTGAGGATATATATTTTCTATCTTGTTGCAATGCTTCCCACAGCTGACCTGAAATAACTAGTTCCTCTTTTTATTTCAAAACTGGTAAGATAATTTGTGGCGAAAACTTTTAACTGCCTCATTATAATTAAATAAGAGATAGGAAGATTCATCTCTTTTAGATATCATGTACCGCTAGACCTAGGAAGGGGTATAACCTTACAGTTAATTCCTTAATAAATGGATATTTCTTTAAGTCTATCAGTTGATTACCAATAGTTATATTAGGATTTCCATCAAACGGTTGAAACATCATCATATATTTTAAAAGGTTCAAGGAGGCAAACAGAGTTTGAGTCGCCACTGCCCATACCTTGATGTGTTCCATTAACTCATATTTACTCAATAGTTTTATATTCAAAAATGGTACAGCTTTAACATTAATTCTCTTTCCTTTTATATGTTTATAATTTAGCAGTACCCATTTGGGTATCCATTTTCTATTTTCGCTATCCAAGCAAGACACCCTTAAAATCCTATTGGCCTGAATCACTGTATAATACATCTCAAAATCTGGTAAATCCAACCTCCCCTCGTTTTAGGAGCCTTCAGTTTTTCATAGGATATTCTCGCTTTTCTGGGTTCCCACAAAATTTCCCCAGTCCTATCTGAAATTGCTTGAAAAGGATTTCGTGATTTTAAGTTGTGCTGCTCTAAAATATATAGCATTCTGGGGAGAACGTTCATTTTTATTATCGCTGCTCTTGCCATCATCGGTAGCTTCAACTTACTCCATCTTTTCAAATCCATTGTTATTCGTCTCCAGTGCCTTAATATTGTTGATAAAAATTCTCTATTTTCAGTTGAAAAGTCAATCCCCAAATATTTTATTCTTTCTTCTGTCCTTATTCGTCCTATCAATGGTAGCATTGAAAAGGTGTAGGTGTCTTTAGGAATATTTTGGTTTTTAAAATTTAGTTTGTAATTAGCAATTTTCTCAAAGGTTTGTATTGCTGTTAGTATTTTTCTGTATCTGACACGTGTGGTACTGTATATATTTAAATCATCTGCAAAAGCAGCCATCCTAACATTTATCCCAAGAAGTACAGGAGAATTATAAAAAACTTTTTGTTTCATATGAAGAAATAAAGGTTCTAAATACAGATTAAACAGTATGGGAGACAATGGGCACCCTGTAGTTCCATTTTTAATTTGAATCCTTTTGGAACATTCATGATTTATATATAAACTAGTGTATGCATTCTTGTATAAATTTCTTAACATAGAAATAAAAAGCTGAGGTATATTGAAATATGATAATGTTTCAAATTTGGTTAGTGAAACTTGCAAAAACAGTCTGGTCTTGGTTTTCAACATACTGATAAAATTTCTAATTTAGCACTCTATTCTAACCACACATATCCTACATTATTCATCAAAACTGCCATATACTAGATTACTCATGCTGAGTGCATACATTCCATACTGTTGTGGGGATTCAAGAGTTTACGATGCATCAAAAGACTTGGCCAAAAAAGAGTGGACTCAGAATTTTCGAAGATGCTGTTCAATTAACAAAAATGTATGTCTGACTTCACTCAGATCACTATCTTAAGCTCCTACAAAACGGGGCCACACTGAGTAAAGAAAGTCAAAGTAATATAAATTTATTAGCTAGCTTTTTTTTTAAACCAGGATTGTCAGACTTGGAAAAAAATTACCTACTTTCATTGGAGGCCCAGGGAGAAAAGCTCCAATAGAACTTACAAAACTTGAAGGCGAATACATTGCAAATGATAGAATATACAGATAACCAAGATACTTAAAACTGATAACGAACAGATTTACAATGACATACTGAATATACGTAGGCAGAAGTTATTGGTATCTGTGCACAAATGTCAAAGAGGATTTACTCCTGAAAGTATTGTGAAAAGATCATCTCCTGTGCATCTACATGGAGGTAGCAAGGTAAGAGTAGACAGGGGAGACATCAGGGAAAAAGTGGTAGAAACAGATGGTGTGATGAAGTAATAAGATCAGCCAGTGGCTGTGGAACAGTTTCAGAGTCTGGATGAGAGCAAATGTCTTTTTAGTCTAGTTTTAAAATTTTTAATATTGTGTAAGACTCTGAGCTACGGAGTTTATCCCAAATTTTAGAGTTGCTCATAAGGAGTCTCCAAAGTTACTATATTTTT
The DNA here is from genome assembly GCF_019279795.1 of Protopterus annectens. NCBI lineage: Eukaryota > Metazoa > Chordata > Ceratodontiformes > Protopteridae > Protopterus > Protopterus annectens. Next base: position 257,615,818 of record NC_056747.1, read on the forward strand.
CAGATGCTATCAGGGAAATGCCTTTGAAGCAAGTGCCAGTGAATGAGGCTTGATGGTGAAAGAGTTTTGGATGTATTACCAATATCCTGTGTGTCCTGACAAGTTGGGTAAATGCAATGTGCTGTGGGAGTTCAAGCTAGTTTATTATGAAGGGCACTGCAGAACTGGCGAATAATCTCTGCATTCAACTGTATGGCACAACAATGTAATAGTGTTCTTGTACACAACGGCTTAACACAACCATCATGCATTCTGTGTGATGGATCAGAACTGCTAAGTAGTAGTAGCCTGCTGCAAGCAGGTGCACATTTTTCTGACATGACCATGATGCAATTTGAGTTGTAAAGAATTACTATATTACTAGACTAAAACTCTTTGAGCACAGTCTTTTTTAATGCAAGAAATTTAGATAGAATGAAACAATGGTATATAAACTTTTAAAATTTTACTACAATTTACACAGGTTACAAAATCTGGGTGCAAGTGCGTTTTCCTTCCTGCTGCTCAAAAGGCCAACCAGAGAAGCCTCTCAGCCCACACTGGTCCCACCTCAATGCAGCGGAGGAGGGGATGATTTAGGCAACAAGATGCTCACAAAGTTACAGTACATCTCCTTAGCTTACCCATATACTCCACAACAGGCAAGCATGCAACAACCCCAGCCAGCACCCATTGCAACTGTGCAGCTGTAGCCAAATTCAAAGGGTAATGCAAAAAAATAATTTGAGAGAGAATCTGAGAAACTTTCTGAAGCCTGTGTCTGTGGGAATGTAATAATCTTAGGTTTAATGTTATCATAAAACTCCAAAGAGGAATGAAGGGTAACAGACTCAGAAGGGCAAACATTTTGAATTTTGGTACTTTCACAAACTGGTTGAGAAGAGAAAGTACAGTTGTGTACACTTACCATAAATGTAGATGTTAGAGTGTATTCACTGTTGCAGTCATTACATTTGGGTTATCTGCCTGCAAGTAGCCTTCAGCCGGCCTGAATATCAAAGTCTTGGATTCCTGTGCCGGATGCTGTCTCTTCTTCCATGACATCAGGTCATCAGGGGTATAAAACATGCAGCAGACACCATTACATCAGTTTTTCTTGCCCCAGATGTCAGGTGCCCCCATAATGGTAAGCAATTATATGTTAGATTACACCTCCAACAAAAAAGCGAATACACCAGAAAGCTGAAATACACTAAACAAGAAGAAAGTACAGCCAAGAGAAGTCAGGGGGGCTGGAGGGAGGGTAACCAGGACTGCAACAGTGAATCCACTCCAACATCTACATTTATGGTAAGTGTACACAACTGTACAATGTTTTTCGTGTTTCACTGTTGCAGTCATTACATTTGGGTTGATTTCCCAAAGCCAAGGAAGGGAGGAGGAAGTTAGAGAGCATTAGGACCATCTATTAAGCCCTGCAAAACTGCAGTGGCAAAACCAGCTCTGGAAAAAAAAGAAAACATCGGCATGTGGTAATGCTTGGTGAAGGAATGTACAGAGTTCCAGGTAGCAGCTTCTAGGATTTCCCAGGTAAGGACACCTCTGAGAAAGGTTGTACAGGTAGATGCACCCCTGGTGGAATGTGATCTTATCCCCCCTGTGGGGTAGGTTTTCCATGGTGCTTCTAGCAGAAATGAATGTAATGGGCTATCCATTTGGAAATGGTTTGCTTTGAAATGGTCTTCCCCTCTGCCCCTGCAGCAAAGCCAACTAGCAGCTGTTCAGATTTTCTGAGAGGCTTAGTCCTGTCCAAATAAAATCAAATTTGTCTGTGCACGCCCAAAGAGTGCAGTATTCATGATCCTTTGTTTTGTAGATTTGGGAAAAAAGTAGGCAAATGAATAGACTGATTAATGGCCACACTAGACACCACCTTGGGCATAAAGGAAGGATTGGTCCTGAGGGACACCCTGTCTGCATGGAAGATGAAGGGCTCCACCGCCATGAGGGCCTGTAATTCAGATAATCTTCTTGCTGAAGAGATGGCTAGAAGAAAGGCGGTTTTCCAAGAAAGGTACCAACTCTACAGTTGCAGCTGGCTCAAAATGAGGTACAGTGGGCTTTTCCAATACAAAGTTAAGGTCCCAGGCTGGAGTAGGGGCTCTCCTGGGAGGTCAAATTTTTGGCCCCTCTGTGGAAATGCTTTAGCAGTGGGCGAGAGAAGAGAAGTGGTTCAGTATTATAATGTGCTGAAATGGCAGCGGCATGAATTTTAATTGACGAGATGGAAAGGCCCTTGTGGAGCATCTCTGTTAAGTACTGAAGAATATGTGGTAAGCTGGGCACCATTGTGCCCATCCCCAGAGTCTGGCTCCAGGAACAGTATCTTTTCCACTTTTCAGCATAGTATTTTCTAGTACTAGGCTTCCTTGCCTCCAGAATTACATATAGCACCTGCTTACTGAGGGATGCTATTGGAGGGCTCAAGGAATTAGCCAGGCTGCAAGGTTCAGGGTTTGAAGCAGAGGATGCAGAATCTGGCCCTCCTACTGGGACAGCAAGGAAGGGGTCTGAGGCAGCTGCAGGGTTCCAGCAGTGACATACTGCGCAAGAGAGGGTACACTAGTGTTGGCGTGGCCAGTCTGGTGGCATCAGTATTGTCCTTGGTTTGTCCTGTCTGATCTTTAGCAGAACCTTCAAGAGGAGAGGCAGCGGGGGAAAGGCATAAACAGAGGCTTTCCCAGGTGAAGGACAGTGCATCCACTTTCCAAGCTTGACTGTGGGAAGTCCTTGTGCAGAATTTGTCCAATTGGTAGTTCTGAGGGGAGGCAAACAGGTCTATCGCTGGATTCCCCCATTTGTTTCTCAAAAGGTTGAATATCTTTGGTTCCAGTTTCCACTCGTGTGGGTCCATGAGATTTCTACTTAGGTCATCTGCCAGTGAATTTAGCTTGCCTGGTAGGAATGGAGCTTGTAGGTGAACTTGGCAGCGCAATGCTGTGTTCCACAGAGCCATGGCTAGTCTGCAGAGAGGGTACGAGTGGGTTCCCTCCTGCTTGCTTATGTACCACACAACAGTGGCATTGTCTTTACCAATAATTGTCCTGGAAGAATGTGGTCCGTGAAGGCTGTCAGGGAATTCTGTACAGCTAACATTTCTTTTTGATTGATATGCAGGTGCATCTGACTCTGGTTCCATTTGCCCTGAATGCACTGCCCTGCCAAGTGAGCCCCTCATGCATAGTCTAATGAGTCTGTTGTTACGGTTTGGGTGGCAGGGGGTAGAGTGAATGGGAGCCCCTTGCTGTGGTAGCAGGCCTCTTCCCAGCAAAGGAACTCGTCTTTATACAAGGAATGATAGGAATCATAGATGCCAGGTCCCGAGAATGTTGACACCATAGGCTTTTCAGATACCATTGTAGTTTCCTCATATGCAGTCTTGCATATGGAATTAGTAGGATGCAAGAGGCCATGAACCTCGGGGCTTGCAGGATTTTCCTTGCAGATAGCTGGGTCTTTGTGGCCAGTAGTTTGAAGTAGGCTGTCAAACTTGTTTCTCTGGCGTGAGTTAAGCCATCTGGGAAGTTGGGTTCAAGCTTGCTTCCAGGAATACAATTTGTTGACAGGGTACTAGATGAGATTTCTTTTCGTTTATGCTGTACCCCAGTGAGGTTAGACATTTCTTTACAAATGCCAGATGTTTTAGTAGCATACCCTGGCTTTCTGCCTGAATTAGACAATCGTCCAGGTATGAATATTTTTGAATATTTCTTTGCCTGCAAAACGCAATGACTGGAGCTAGACACTGAATACCCTGGGCACAGTAGATGGGCAAAAAAGGAAAAGGGCAAAAAAGGAAAAGGGCAAAAAAGGAAAAGGGCAAAAAAGGAAAAGGGCAAAAAAGGAAAAGGGCAAAAAAGGAAAAGGGCAAAAAAGGAAAAGGGCAAAAAAGGAAAAGGGCAAAAAAGGAAAAGGGCAAAGAACTGATGGAGCCTGCCCTGAAGCGTAGGCATTTCCTGCAAGATTCCCTTATAGGAATGTGTAGGCAAGCTTCCTTTAAGTCTAAGATTGCCAACCAGACATCTTTGCCTAGCATAGCAAGCAGCTGTTGAAGTGTTAGCATTTTGAATTTTGGGATTACCAAAGAGGTGTTTAGAGTAGAGAGGTCCAGAATAGGACGCCAGGAGCTGTCTTTTCTGGGTACCAGGAAAAGTCTTTAGTAAAAACCTTGTCCCCTTTCTTGTGCTGGGACAGGCTGAATAGCCCTGATACCTAAAAAGAGACAGAACCTATTGAGCCTCTGCCCACTGATTTGGGGGTAGTTCTGGCAGTTTGGGGTTGTAAGGTGTGGAAGTGGAATCTGTATACTTGGGAAACTATATTTAAAACCTATTTTATCCTGGGTAATGGAGTTCCCAGTTTTTTACATGCAGGGCAATCCTTCCCCCTAAGGAAGCAGGCAGTTGAGTAGGACTTTGAAGGTTTAAGGTTAAGTCATTGTGACATTTTTCCACAGGGGGGTGTCTTACTTCCAGCTATGGAGGTGGGAGCCCCCCACTGCTTAGGCCTGTGAGTACCTTGAGACTGTAGCCTAGGTGGTCTGCTGTTCCGGGGTTTGGACTGAGAAGGCCTGTGAGAGACAAGAAAGGACCAATTCTTGGAAGGCCAATGCCTACTAAATCTGGGAGGCTGTACTTGCAGGAAATCTTTTCCTCCATCTTTTTAAGGACTACTTCTGCTTTGTTGCCAAACAGGCGGTCTTGGTTTAAGGGAGCATCCAGTAATTTAGCTTCAACATGATCTGGCACATTTTGCCCCTTAAGCCAAGCATGCCTTCTAACTACAGACCGAGTGACAGCAGCCCTGCAAGATGTTTCTAGAGAGTCAAAACCACATTGCAAAGTATGTTTTACCAACTGGTTCAGTAGAATGCATTAAATCCTGTAATTCTTTATTTTCAGCACAGTAAGGAATCATTTTCTGTTTAATTAGTCCCATAATATGCTGCTGATACGTTAACATATGAAACTGGCAGTTTAAGGCCCTAATGGCCAAAGTAGCAGAAGTGTATACCTTCTTACCCAATCTATCAAAGGCCCTGAAACCTCTACCAGAGGGGGGTGTTTTTTGGCAGTAGTAGCCTTAATGCCTTTAGGTCCTTGGAAAATGGTCTCTGGGTCCGCAGTAGGGCTCTTGAGAAGGAACTTGAGAGTCAGGTACTCTAATACCAGTCAGGCTTCCTGGGAGCTGGAGGTAAAGTGTCTGGAGCCAGGCTAGATTTCAAGAAGACAATCTACAATGCCCAGGACAGGAGGGAGAGCTAAAGGCCTGTGGTGAGGGAGAAGTAAGAATTCCCTAAGCCTCTTTTTGGAGTCAGAGTAATCCTGGCTTTCCCAGCGGAAATGCTCCGAAGAGTGTGCAAGGTTTCACCAAAAGAAAAATCTTCTTGAGGGGAAGCAGAGGGAATGGAATCCTCCATCAGAATCCTCATAGGTAGACAAGAGCAAATCCTGGTAAATCAGAAGAAACAGAAAATTTCATAATCCTGATCAGAAGAATCAGAAGGAAAATCAGTTCTAGGTCTCTTAGAGGGTGAAAGCTGGCTTCCCTTAAAGTAATATGGTCTTCAGCCATTCTTATCATTTGTTTTTTTTTAGGCATATGGGCCTGACCATGTGGTTTGGATGCTGGTTTTCTAGGAGTGGGTCAAGTTTTAGGCCTTAAAGAAGAAGATGGCATCGGTTCAAACGCAAGTCAGTAGGCCTGAATACACCCTCAGAACCCGGTGCCTGCACAGTGGCTCCGCACCCATCCAAGGTAGAGACATCTGCAGGTTCCAGTCGATGAAGCACCTCGCGGCATACTGGACTCCGAATGGGTCTCAGTAGAGTCCTGCGAATGTAAAGTACCGGGTATCAGGGGCTGCGAAAGCGCCCGAGTAGCGGCGAACTGGCGACTAGCTTAACGGAAGCGTCGGCAGCTTTGGACCTATGTGGTCTGTCTCTACATTTTTTCGGACTGTCGGTAGTTGGATTGCTTACTGAAGCCATTTTTGGATAGTTAAACAGAGTACCACAATAATTTGCTGCAAAAATAAACGGACAAATAGTCTGGTGGGGTTGAATAAGGCACAAAAGTGACAGCGAGGGACATCGTGGTCTGGGCCTAAGCAAGGAATGCAGTATGAATGAAAATCTTTGAGGTATTTGCTTTCCACAGGTAATGCAATTGTTAACTTTTACGGACTTCGGTTAAGAGCAAGAAATAAGATCCCCAATGGGGTACTTCGCTTTTTTGAAGACTTTGGTTCTGAAACTCAAAAACGAAAATTTCAGGAGTCGTCCGGCACTTGCAAACTGCTTCGAGCACTGCATGGCAAGAAAGACTGATGTAATGAGGTCGGCTGCATGTTTTATTCCCCTGACGACCCAACGTCATGGAAGAAGAGACAACATGTGACGCAGGAATCCAAGACTTTGATATTCAGGCCGGCTGAGGGCTACCTGCAGGGAGACTACCCAAATGTAATGACTGCAACAGTGAAATACGAAAAACGTCTCTCTAGAACAGGTCTCCAGGAAAGCTTATTCTTTTGCAGCCAAGTAATTCTAGAGTACAAGCCTTCCTCCCCTTGGTCTAAAATCACTGGCAGTATAGGTTCTTCAACACAATTACCCTAAGGAAACAATCTGAGAGTAGGGAGGCGTTTCCCTGAAAGGCGGTATGTGAATTAAGTGCCAAATGTAACCCTCCTGAACCAGCACTACTACTAAAAAGTCTGAAACAAAAAGACAGAGCCAGTCCACAGCATAGGCAGAAAAAGATGCAGCAACAGTATGGGAGGGGAGAAATGGCAAAAGGACACCGATTCCTCCTCTTCTGTTCTGTTTGCCAGAAGATGACAATAGGATTGATTATTTTGCCTTAACCAAAAAAGAAAAAAGTGGCAGAGAGTTTGTAAAAATCATGAAGCGGGACCATGAAAAATCTTAGTAACTTCCTGAATTAAATTCTTCTCTAGTAAACTGCTTCAGAACCTGACTAGTAGCAAGGCTAAACAAAACCACCCTATTCAAAGCACAGCTTAAACTCTGACTAGCAAATCAGAAAACTTCGTACTTACTCAGGCATATTTTCTCAAAGCAACAGTAATAGTGGTCCTAGGCTCAATGTCTTCACAATTATATATTTGTCAAAACATGCTTAGATAACAAATACAGATTACAAAATTGTACGATTCGGTCTTGTCTTACCTTCTAAAGAAAAAGAGTGGCAGAAATTTCCCCACAGGCTGTCAAACACCTGACGACATAAACTGGAAGGAGGAAAATTCTATAAAATCTGTCCAAACTCTAACCTTGTCTGCAGGGGATGGGTTGATGTTAGTGTTCTGTCTTTTTTTTGGGGGGGAGGGGTGCTGAAGGCAGACAGGCGTACTGCAGGCAGCATTTAACACATCCAAGGTTGGCATAATAGGAAGAATGGGTGTACCATATGATAAATCTATTTGCAGCATAACATATCAGCTTCTCAGTTTAGGGCAGGAACAACCACTTGTTCCAAAAAAATCATTAATTCTGGAACTAATCTTAGAAAAGGAAAACTCACACATCTCCTCTGAATCAGAGTCTTAGGCTTGAGAAACAAACAAAAAAAACTAGCACTGTCTGTATGCAGGAATCTATTGACATTTTCCTCAGGAATATACTGACCAAGTAGGAATTCTCTTAATGATAGCACTTTCCATGGTAAGAAAAATCATCTTTATGAACAGACAAATGTCTACGCATAATCAATGTAAACTTGTTTCTTTTTTCTAGAGACATCCCCGAAAAGAGATGAACATAGATGGTACTTAATCCCAGGCAAGAAGTCTCTAACCCTGACTCCTCCAAAAACAACCGCCAGGAGAAAAACTTGTAATGAGGTATTAAAGGTCATTAATGTTAAACAATGTTAAAATAACATTTTGTCTACACAAACAAGTCTAGCCAAGCTACAGTTTTCAGCGTGTAATACCTTAAACCTCCTGTAATAAATGCCCATGGGATACATGCAAAGTACCAATTAGGACAAAGTGCTTCAGCTGTATGGCTTCTGGATATCCATGACTTTTTACTTTCTTCAAGTCTTTTGTGGATACATTCAGGCCAATAAAAACCAAACCCCACTAGTTGTGGACATGCACGTTTCTGCCTTATGACCGTGTCAGAAATTCTGGGTCTTTTGGCCACTGTGTTGGTTGAGTGGGCCTTCGGTTTGGACTATGATTGTAAACTCAGTGATGCACATTGAAATGAGACGCAATTTGATAATCATCTGGACAGAGTAACTTTGGTAACAGCTTTACAAAGCCTAGAATTACAGTAGGCAATAAAAAGTGGATCAGATGTTCTATTTTAGTCCTGTGTGGACAGAATCTAAGCTGGTGTGCACATCTAGCATGTACAGAAGGCATTCCCCTTTGTTCGAAAACAAAGAACACGAATAACTCTATGGATTGATTTAAGTTGGTTATAAATGCCACCTTTGGGATGAAGGCTGGATTAATTTGTTGGGAGACCAGATTTTTATGGAAAACCAAGTATGGAGATTTACACAAGAGTGACTAATTCAGCAATTTGTGGTAGCAACTAAGAAAATTTTTTTCCAGCTCAAACATCGGATATCTACGGTAGCCACAAATTCAAATGGTGGTTGAGTTAGGGCCTGAAGCATAACTAACATCCAATGGAGATAATGGAACTCTAATTGGGGGACAGAGTAAAAAGGTTCCTTTAAGAAGGGTTTTTGAAATTAAGAAAGCCAAGGAAACATTTTGTCCAGTATAAAAGATAGAAAACTGCAGCCATTTGAACTCTAAACCTTTGCTGAAAGAAGTTGCACTGCAAATTCCAAGACCGCTGGAATGAGAGCAGATAAAGGGTCCAAACCCTTTGTTGTAACTTCTTCCATTTACAACTGTAGATCACCTTATAACAGCTTCCCAGAAATCTGACAACGGAATTGGGAAACCTAGCATTTCTGGCAACAGTCAAAATTGGAGGAACCAAGTGGTGAGTTTCATGAAAGTCTGATCAGGTGGAAGCAGTCCTGACAGGTTCGAAAGATCTTCTGGATATGGGTCCAGCATCCATGGTGGATGTTGTTTCAGAAGCCACAGAAAGGAGAACCAGGTTTCTTGGACCAAAATGAGGCAGTGAGAATTATCCTGTCCTTGCACTATCTAGCTTTCTAAATGAATTTGTTTATGATGGGGGAAAACGCATACAGCAAACTTGGGGGCAAACTGTGGACAAAAGCATTTCTTCGTGATTGTCCTGATCAAAGTAACTACTGCAGTTACTGTTGACATTGGAGACAAACAGATTGCAGCAACGTTAGCCCCACTAGCTGAAAATTAGGTCGCCACTGATGGACTGGGGGGACCACTCATAAGGAGTTACACTGTCCACTACTAAGCCCTCATGGTCTCTAGACACAGTGGATAAGAACAGGTTCCTCCTGGTTTGTTGATGTACCATTCTACAGCCGTATTGTCCTCCTGTATGGAGATAACATCCGTGGGGAAAGCACACTGGAAAGCCTGCAACACAAGCAGGATTGCTTGCACTGATGTGAAGATTGGCCTACCAGTCACTATACCTCAGCTCATTATCTTTTCAAAATGTCCCCCCACCCTAGAAGGAAGGCATCCGTGGTCAGTATTGTTGGTCTCTGAAAAAAAGGGGGGTCACCTTTGTATTAACTGTGAGGAAATCCTCAAATCCTGACACGCAGATGATGAAACTTCAGTGGCTGCCTGCAGTTCAGTGGTCACAGAAGAATTCACATGTGGTAATGAGTCACAGGAACCATTAATATGGAAGAAGCCATGGGACCTAATAGTTGCAGAATCAATGCTGGAAGGTGGGGATAACATCTGTAAGACCATCTGATGTACAGAACAAACTGCTGGGGAAAGCTATTTGGAGAGTGATATCAAGGTGGCATCCAATAAACTCTGTTGGAAATAAACAGTGCTTGTGAAAACTCAGTGATATGCCTAGATTCAGTAAGCACTGGAGTAGAAGGTCCAGGTGATGTACCAGAAGGTGCCTGATGTAGCAGTTAGGAGTTGGATTAGATCCAAGTTTTCCCCTGAGTGTAAACAAGTGGACCACCACCACTGCCATCCCTGTGAACACCTTGGGGGCTGTAGTGAGACCGAAGGTCAGAGTTCTGAAACAAAAAAAAAATGATTGGCTCCCAGCTAGATTTGGAGAAAAATCTCCTGCAGTGCTTCATGTCCACATGATAGTAAGCATTCTGGAGATCTTTTAAGCACATACATACAATCGTCCTTCCTCAGAAGCAAAATGGACTGAATTGTGTCCATCTGGAATTTTGCCTGTTTCGCGCACTGGACAACACAGAGATCCAAAATTGGTCTTGGGTCCCCACTTTTCTCTGGAACTAAAATGAACCCCAAGTAGACTCTGGTCCCTTATCTGTCTTTGAGGAAAGGTTGGAGGACTTTCCAGCAGCTTTGAAATGTCTAGTGCTGCTGGTTTCCACTGACTGGGTAGAATGTCTTCTTTCTGGAGGAAAAAAAAATAAGAGAGAGTAGTACAGTCTCTGGAACTACTACTTAGCACACACGTATCTCTTGTTAATGCTAGCCAGGCTTGAAGGTACAGAGAGTCGTCGTCCAATGGGTCCCTATCAGTTGATCGGGTCTCAACCATATGAATTTCAAGTTTCTGAAAACCAGAAGATTTTGAATGGAGATCACGGTACAGTGCAGACTGGGAAATTTACCCTTTTACTCAATGTAGGGTCATCTCGTATTTAATATATAGAATTTGCAGGAGTTGTGGGGGGGGGGGCACAGCCATACACATGGGGAGTGCACGGGGGAAGGTACAAAAAAATGAGGTGGAGTTTTTTTTTTTTTTTTTATGTTAAAGAGTTTTAAGAAACTCGATCATATGGTCTCGCCCATATGAATTTCTACTTTCTGAAAACTAACACATACCCCACCCCCCAACTGCCTCCAAGTGCAGCAATCTGGTAACACAGTCAGGGATGCTGATACTGCCTCTTGGAAAAAAAAGATCGCAGAAGCCCTGACTGTACAGTCCAGTTCTGCCTCTTGTGGGAACGTTGACGCCACATGGAGGTTTATCACCACAGGACCTTTGAGGAGCAGAAAAAGTGGATACCTAATGCAGAAACACTCTTACCTTGACAAAGAGTGAACAGGATAGTACCTTTAAGTTTGGTCCAAGTGTGGGAAAAACTCGTTGACAT
>NC_056747.1:257627549-257707125 GCF_019279795.1 Protopterus annectens
CCCTTTGCTACCACTTGGGTATAATGATAAATTCTGAAAAATCTGCCTAGTTGCCATCTCAGCATATTACATTTATAGGCGCAGATCTGGACACAGTCTCCATGATGGCAAGAAAGAGTCTCTCTGCTCAGACAACAGATTTTCAGTCTTCTGCCAGAGACCAAAGTAAAGGTGAAAACAGTTATAAAAGTTTTAGAAACCATGGCAGCAGCGATAACCCTACTTTTCCCTTGCTTGTGTGCATACGAGAATTCTTCAGTGGCTCCTTCTTTCTCGGTTGTCTTTACAAAAACTTCCCACGTCTCACCAGATCAGGATTACAGAGTCATGCAAAAAAGATCTGCAATGGTGGCTTCTCTCGTCACGTGACGTTAGGTCCACCTTTTATCCTACAGCAGCCTGTGGTGACAGTGACCACAGATGCCTCCCAGATAGGATGGGGGGCATTATCTGGGGAGGACAGTCCAAGGCATTTGGCAAGAACATGAGTCCCATTTGCACATCATTGTCCTAGAGATGAGAGCAGAGATGTTGGTGTTGCAAGCCCTTCAGAATTCTCTTCCCCAGGGACATTTGCAGTTCAGACCGACAACATGTCGGTGGTCTGGTATATAAGAAAGGAGGAGCCAGGTCCTAGCCACTCTGTCGAGGTGCTCAGAATATGGCAACGGGCAGCCTCTTTCCAAAGTTTTCTGGTAGCAACACACATTCCAGGGAAATCCAACGTGATAGCGGACAGGCTCAGCAGGGGGATATTAATTCCTCACAAGTGATTCCTAAAACAAGAAATAGCGGAAAGAATATTCCAGAAATGGCTCTAGCCTTGCTGTGACCTCTTTGCCACTCCCATGAATACCAAATGCAGCAGCCACTTTGCCCTGATACCCCCTCTAGGGGAGTCACCAAGGGACGCACTTGTTCACGATTGGCCGTAGGGATTACTTTATGCATTTCCCCCATTTTCCATAATACCCCGAGTCATTCAGAAAGCCAAATCGTTGGGAAACTTAATTCTCATTGCCCCATGCTTGCCTACTCAGATTTGGTTCCTCTTTATCTGGCCTCATCTTCAGGAGGAACTGTGGTTTCTGGACCCAGTTCCAGATATTCTGACTCGTACGTCCGTAACACCCCACCCCTCCCTCCAAACCCTCATGTTGACAGCGTGGCTGCTCAAGTTCCAGATTTAGCCAGGCTTCATAATTTCACGCCAGCAGTGAAACATATTCTAATATCTTCACACAAGGCCTCAACCTGGAAGCTATACCTTAGTAAATGGAAAAAGTTTTCATACTGGGCTTCAACAAAAGACATTGATCCTTTCTCTGCCCCAGTCAGTCCTATTCTTGAATTCCTGGCAGAGCTGTTTTATCAAGGTTCTGCTGCAGCTACTATAAAAGTCCAATTGGCCGCAGTTTCTAGTTTTCGTATAGGTGATTTGACTCGGAACTTGATGTCACAGATTGTGCAAAGCGTTTTTAAAAGGCACTTAAGACCTCCCATTAGAGACCATCACCATAGGATTTGAATTTTGTCCTGTCACACCCAATACTGCCTCCCTTTGAGCCGGCGTCAACATGTGATTTCAACTTTGTCATGGAAGACAATTTTATTGTTTGCCATTACGTCTGCAAGGAGAGTCTCAGAATTCCAAGCCTTATCTGTCAGACCTCCTTATATGATCTTCCATAAAGTTATCTATTCAGACTAATTCATCTTTTTTACCTGAAGTATGCTCTCAGGCTAATCTAAATCAATCTATTGAGCTGCCAGTGTTTTTCCTTAATCATGGCAACAAGGCAGAATACAAGCTCCACCAATTTAATGTCCATAGACAAATGCACTTTTATTTACACAGAACCAAAGATTTTAGGAAATAGGATAAGCTGTTTATCTCCTTTTCAGAAGCAAAAAAAAGCATGCCCATTTCTAAGGTCTCACACTCAAACTGGCTTTCAGGCTGTATCATCTTTATCTGCACTACTAACGGTGATCTACCCTTTAAAGTCAAGGGACACTCCAAGGGTCATAGCAACATCATGTGCTTATCTAGCTAGACTATCACTGGACAGCATTTGTGCTGCTGCTACATGGGCAAGGCCCCATACCGTTATCACTCATTACAAAGTAGATTTGGCCTCCAGGGACAAGGCCTGCTTTAGTTCCCCAGTCCTGAAGAATGTACTCCTATGAGCCACCCAGGAAATGTGCTAGGGACACTGTCCCAACCAGTAAGAATGAGGACGAGGTAGGACAAATCCATAAAGAAGTTATGTACCCACCATAACGTTCCATGTTTGTTGTCCATCTCGCCTTCATTCTTGCATCCCTCCCACCTTCCCCCAGCCCAAAGCTTCTGGAGGGCTTACAGGTTTCCTTTAGCAAGTAAGTTCTCTGACTTTCTTATCTGTATATTCTGCAGAATATTATACATGTAGACTCATTACTGTGGTTATCAGCAAACAAGATCTGGGGAACTGCACCAGTGCATGATGGGATAGGGATTCAGCCACGAGCCAAGTAGAAGTCTTAAAGCTTTAGTATACGGCCAAGTCGGAACAGATTATGTATTCCGAACCCAACTAGTAAGAATGAAGGCGAGAAGGACAACAAACATGGAACGTTATGGTGAGTGCATAACTAGTTTTTCTTTTTTGTCAACACCAAAGGCACTGACCACTTTGCAACTCTAATTTTTTAATACTGCCTTGTTTCTCTAATTTTTGATGAACTTATTCCCTCGCAAAACGTTGAAGCTTGAAGTGCTTGCGCTTCTGCGTTTTGAAGCTGCTATCTTTGTGTGTATAAAGTTTCCGTTTTAGAAAACTCTCCCTAGAAGCCATCATTTGCCAAGAGTGTGTCTGAATTGCAGGGACTTTGCTTAAACATCTTTAACCAATTTTTCACAGGTGAAGGGTGATGATTAGGGAAAAAAAACTGTCCATTTGTGCCCTAAACAGTTGCCTGTTTTTGTCTTTTCTTTATTCCTGGGATGTTGCAACCATGGTGAAAACTACTTTTGTTTTATCTGGTTATCTATAGAAAACATACAGAAAGATTTGTTTCTTTTTTTTTCACATCCACTAATTTAGGTGGTGTAAGAAGGTTATTAAGTTCACCCTTTGCAGATTAGGTAATTGTGTAGAATTAATTTTCAACTTGTATGAATACTTGTCTCCTTAACTTTAGAGTTCATTTGAACTGATAATTTCTTATTCTGTAATGCTACCATTGGTAAACATTTGTACAGGTGGAACTTGGTTGTCCGTGGACATTCCAGCTTTTCAGGCCTGTCGTTATATGTGGTTTTTCCCATGACAGTGGTTATACAGGAGTAGTAGCTGGAGAAGACTACAAGGTTGTATTGTGTTTATATATCCATCTTTGCTGACTGCTTCTCACCCCAGTTGTGCAATCAGCCCATTAGTTCCTCTGTCACCAGGTGTGAGGTTGGACAGTTTCTGCAACATATGTGGTATGTTTCTGTATAGAGCTTTGACTCTTGACGTGCTGGCTTTTGTTGTGCAGTGTGACAAAACAAGTGAACATTCTACCTCTGTGATGACATGCCTGTGTAAGACCTCACCCTCAAGCAGTGGGACAGTTTGAGGTAGTGACCTACTTATGTTCTGCATTTCCTAGCTGGGGTCCCACCTTTCACACCAGCAATTTCACGTTAGTCTTGCTTTCTGGTACTATCACTGGCAACATGGTCACATGTCTCTCACCACATCTCCATCCCGAATGTTCTTTCCCTTCAGCTCCCCCAGTGTTGGGGCTGCTAATTGAATCCTGGTCTTTTTGGTTATAGTTGTGGGGCTTTGTTGACCCTGTAACATGGATTGGTAGAGACTGTTCTTAGCTATGTGCTAGGCTAGCAACCACCAGGGCCTTTATAAGCCTAGTTGCACAACTCAGCCCAGTTGTGTCACTATGTAACATGGGTGTTAGGAGGGATACGTTAGGAAGCTTTGAGGTTATGTGGGGGTGTATGTTTGTTTGAGAGCGTTAATTGACTGCCTCTATCATAGTCATGGGGGCCAGACCTGGAGTGAATTTCTGATTTTCCATCTGTCACTCGTCCCCTAATCCAAGGATGACCAGCAGGTAGGGAAATTCATTTAAGAAGCTTTATTACATGAAAACACAGGATGGATAGCAGCTTCAGTAACTATAAACAAACTGATTTAACGGAGCTTACACAGACATGCTTACACTGCAACACCTTAACACAAAATGGCACTCTGTCCCTGCATGTGCTCAGTAATCAGTACATTAGTACATGCCCACAGGAGGTTTCTTAGAGATATACACACTGATCTACATTCTCCTTCTTAAAGAAAAAAAAAAAAGCAGTTAGGCATGTATCAGTATACACAATCAGAAAAGAAAACGCAATGCTCAAATGATTCATATTATCATGTCCAAGTCGCTGTATAGCTGGAACATGGTCTCGACACTCTACCAGATGTGACTTAACCATCATGACTGGACTTGGTAACAGGGACAGGTTTTGGTGAACAGCTAGTCTCTGGATCCATCATAGGAATGGAAATGGCTCCTAGAACTTCCTCTGGAACCAGAAGACCCGACAACTCACTCTGAGAGAGTCTTTCTCACTGGCTATGTGCTGTGGTACAGGCTTGGACACTGGTATTAAATGCTTCTGATTCTGCCAGAATTGTGATCCTTGTGATTCCACAGTGATCTTGGCTCTGGGCGGATGTTCACAACTCTAATTGGAGCATAACCTGTGGACGTTTGCATCCTTACTACTTCTCCCTCGTAATGGATTGAGCGGTTTGCTAGTCTTACCGTAATGGGACTTGTGGGTTAGGTGTTTCTTCAACAGATTGGCTTTCACTGACCTGTTCTTGACACGTGGAACCAACAGTTGACTACTGATTGATAATATGGTTCTGGTTTGTCTCAACAGAAGCCTCTGACCTGGTGAACCAAGATTTTTATCAAGAGGAATATTTTTGAGATTCGAGATTCATGAAAATATCAGTATTCTCATTTAGACTTCTCTAGTAACTGCTTTGCACTTTGGACTGTGCGTTCTGCTAAACTGCAGATACTCTGGGCTACTCATAACAAGAGTTAAGTCCCACTCGTATGCAAATCTTTTTAACTGTTGGCTTGTAAAGTGCGTGCCATTGTCAGAAATAACTTTGTGGAGATCCATGCGCTGCAGAATGACATCTTAGTGATGACAATACTGGATGGTAGATTGGGAAATGCATTGATCTCAAATCAGAGTAAGAGTCTACTAACACCAAGTAATGTTGACTATTCCACTCGAAAATGTCTGACTGTCGACCAAGGTAGTTCCAGGATCTGGTTCAGCTGAAGTGGTTCTATTACATACGGAACAAGATGAAAGTACTCTGTCTTGTGACATAGGTCAAAATACTAGTCCCCTCTACCTTTTGGTAGATTCGGTTCCTGGTTGACCACAATGCAAGATAGTAATGTCCTGTGGTTGCAAGTACTTGGGAACAATAACTTTTGGACCTTCATTGTATGACAAAAATGTCATCTCTGTATGGAAAATAAGGTTGCACTTCTGGAGGTAAACTAGATTGCTTTGACGATCATTCCTTGAGAAGGTGGTTGAGCTTCTGTAAAACTGGATCTGTGGCTGTGTGATCTCTGAGCCCAAGACGTATAGAAAAAACATTTTCTCACTTCCTTGACTTCAAAATCAAATTGCTCATTGTCGTGCTGTTTAGTGGTATTTCTGGGCGATCTGGACGACGTTTCAGCAAGATAAAGAAATTTGCCCTTGTAGACAAGATTGAAATTATACTTTTGCAATCTCAACATCATATGGTGCAATCTGGCTGGAGCTGAATGCATAGGCTTTCTCAGAATAGTGACTAAAGGTTCATGGATCTGTTTCGATCTGGATAGGTCTGGCGTACAAGTAATCATGGAATTTGGAACATGCAAACACAATTGCTAAAAGATGTTTCACTGAGCATACTGCATTTTAGTTTGGGTAAGAGTTCTGGATGCATAAACACTAGGCTGACCCTCTTCTAGAATGACTGCACCAAGACCAAATTTCTAAGCATCACATGAGAGCAACTGGCTTGTGTACATCCTAGTATGAGTAGGTGAACTGGCAGGTCTCTGTTTCAGGACATCAGATGGTCTCTGGTGCCGTTCTAACCAAGATGCATTTTTACTTGTTAGCTCTCTGGTGTGGATATTTGTCTGGAATGAACTTGCCTAGAAAGTTAACCATGCCAGGAAAACCATTGTAGGGCTTGAACATAGTCTGGAGCTGGCCTCTCTAGAATGGCTGTTTGCTTAGAAGGGTCTGGTCATAAGCCTGAATTGGTAAGTAAATGGCAAATGTAAGTGACTTCTCACGGCCTGAATTTGCATTTCTGTGGATTGAGCTTAAGATTCACTTGACGTGCCCTTTCTAGAACTTTTCTGAGGTTTCTGTCATGCTCTGCTTCACCATTACCTCCTACCAGTATGTCTACCATAGTAGCACAAGGATGCCTAGAAAAAATTTGCTCCATTGCACATTGAAAGACTTCACTTGCAGAATTTATCCCAAGTGGCATTCTCAAATTTGTACCTTCCAAATGGAGTACTGAAAGTAGTGAGCAATGAGGATTTTTTTGTCGAGCTGAATTTGCCAAAATAAACTCTCTGTATCGAAGACAGAAAAAACAGTTGCATTTGGCATCAAGGCTGTGACTTTGTGCGCTTTGGATAATGTCTTTTCAGTGCTTGTTTAAATCTTGTGCATCACTTACATATTCTGATGCTGTCTGAGCTTTTCTTATGAGCTACCACCATGGACGGTAACCACTCGGTTGGTTCTTCTGCTGGACAAATTACCTTGTTGCACCATGTTATTTAGATTGGCTTTGACTTTAGTCTGCATAGCTATTGGAACTCTTCTGGCTGGCCTGACAACTGGACTGACATTTGGGTGTAACTTCATGGAGTACACAACTGGAAGCTTGTCTAGTTTGTCCTTGAGTAGATCAGATTAGGTAGAAAAAAAGACTGGACACACAGTAGTGGTCTCGAGATTCCAAGATGGTAGCCAGTCGTTTGCTACATGCCTATCACTGCTCCTAATACCGATTTAGTTATCTAACCATTTAAACAAACATAGTTTAAATACAACTCTATATCTAAAATAACTGCTTAAAACTTGGCATCCATTGCTTAATATTTAATACGGTTTCTTTTTGACTTTTCCCGGTTAGGGGTCGCCACAGTGGAACTCCGGTCCGCTAATGATTAATACTGTAATTGCTGCTAATTTAACTTTACCTGATACAAATGACAGCCACATGTTGCTGGCTCTCCACTTACATCGGGATCAAGCTGGAAAGAAAGGGAACCATGCAAAATATCAAACTGATATGAGCAAATGGATGCACAAAATATCCAAAACAAAACTATTCCAAATTGCATCTTCAGAAAAGGACACTACTTCCAAGAGACAGAAAACTACCAAACTGCAACAGGAAACTACAAAGCTGGCCTTCAAAATCTAAACATTTACAACCATATTCTCTTGAAGACCTGAAGTTAGCCCTCCAGCCTTTAAAATCTGAAATACATAATTTCTCTTCTAAACTAATAATTTGGATCAAATAGTCCTGCATTTTTAACAAAATGAGGCTAGAATACTGGTCAGTGAAACAAAGATTGAAGAAATACACAAGAACCTACAAGTGACTAATGTTACTGTCAATGAAATTAATCAGAAAAAATTCATCTTGAGGCTAGAAGCCGCAGAAACATTTTAGTTCAAGCAGTCCTTGAAAATTTTGATCAAGCTCAACTGCCTGCAATATTTAAAAGAAATTATAGATATTCTCTTGTCACCTGTGAAATCGCTATAGAAAGAGCAAATAACTCCCTTCGCAAATCACAAACCATTGACACACCATGCCAGATGTATGCTAGAATTCTGAATGCTTCACATGTCTAAACTATTATTGCAGTGGCTAAACAAAAATAAAACCTCGTCTGGCGAGGTCATAAAAGTTCAGTAACACAAGACCTACTGCTGCAAATAAAACAACTAAGACCAGGTCTATCTCACTTTTGTGCTGATCTAATTAACAAAAAAAATACGCTTTCAAAGGAAATATCCTGCTCAATTGATCTTTCACCATAACTGTCATAAATGTCAAGCTTCTAACCCTGAGGACAAATCTGCCTTTTTAAGAGCATTTAACGAAATCCCGACTAAATGAAGATTAACATAACACAGTGATCTCATCTCTGTAATGTAAAAATGTCACATGGAAAATCTCTGCAACGATATTCTTTTTATTAGCTAAATATGCATCTTAATAATTGATGTACCTTTTTTCTTGCCGTTGCAGAATTCCATTGACCCTGGGAAGTCCCAGGAAGCGGATGCCTCAGAGGAACTACGCATTTTTTTTTTCTTTTGCAGAGGTCACGCAACTACCTGCAAAAGGGGATAGAGATGTATTCGCTTTCGGTTGCACCGCTCAACGATATGCAGCCTATTAGAAAATATCTTCATAAAAGATCATTTGGATTATGATTAGAGGAAAAAAAAATCAAGTCAGTCTCAAAAAAAAAAAACTCTGAAGAGTTTGTGTCCGAAGGCATCTGTCAGCGAAACTTGAGGCGTTTTTGTGTTTCAGGTTCTACACTGCATGGATTTGCTCTAAAATCAACATAATTAAATGATTCCAATGACTTAAACTCCCAAGTTACTGAATTTATAGGCTAAGAATGGTAACTCTTAGAGAAAATTCAGCAGCTGTAAGATTTCCAGCCCAACAATCACTCTTTTCCTGATAGGTAGTACATTTGAAGTAAGATTAAAAAGTAAGGGAGTGGTTGAGGATGTAGGAGCAGAGTCCCCTCTCGATTTAGTACAGCTGGGTTGGTCTCGCTGTTAAAATGACAGTCATATTTTTCTTGTAACTTGAGTTCGAGTACATATTTTACAAGAATAGGGATACCTGCACTTTTATTATTCATTGGTTATGATCGTGCTAATGTGATGTGAGCTTTGAGTCCAGTAGACACCTTGAATCACTATTCTTGGGCAGATTCCCATGTTCCTGGGACAAAACTGACTAGCAAAAATAAATGAAAAACATCCCAGTTTGGGGAAAGGGGACAGCAGTATACTCGCAGCGTTATGACGACAGGGAGTTCTATGACCTTGGATATTTTGGCAGTTCTTTTAATCAACACAGACCAACACAAAGCTTAATCACCTAGCATAGCACCATGGTGGAAATTTAAATCTTAGCTCCTAAACAGGTCTTCTCATCATTTACTGGTACTATATTAGTCTTTCAGCAGCTTGCGTACAAAATTTGCATATATTTCCACATAGAATTGAGCAAGATGCCCAATGCTACACTTCCCATAATTTACCTGGTGTTC
The DNA here is from genome assembly GCF_019279795.1 of Protopterus annectens. Classification (NCBI taxonomy): domain Eukaryota; kingdom Metazoa; phylum Chordata; order Ceratodontiformes; family Protopteridae; genus Protopterus; species Protopterus annectens. Next base: position 257,636,973 of record NC_056747.1, read on the forward strand.
CCAGGGGATACTAAAGTTAGCCAATGGCCACTTATTTCTCCACCTCTTAATTTACCACTTCATATCTGACCAACTTGATGAACCCAGATTACCATCAACATAAGCAGTTGCCCCTGTTATATGGCACTGAGTAGAATGTTGAAAGCTGAACTGTTTCTCCTTTACCATAACTTGCTGATATTTGTGGATCTGTAACTTGCCATTACATATAGATTTGTGTCCTTTTTTTAAGGATGTGTATCATTAGTTGCCAAGTAAGAAACTTATTTGCATTAAGCAACTAAAATTAGGTATAATATTTTTTCAGCCTTTTTATTTTTGTATTATACTCACTTTAATGTCGTTTTAAACTGAACTGTTTTGCAGAAAATTCTGAATCACTATTTTGTTTACTAAATAAGCTTTTTATACATACAGTGGATATAAAAAGTGTACATAGCCCTGATAAAATGCCAAGTTTTTGTGATATAAAAAAAGAGACCACAATAAATTTCAAAATTTTTCCCACCTTTAATGTGACCTATAAGCTGTACAATTCAGTTGAAAAACAAATCTGTTGGGGGAGAAACATATAAAATAAAAAATGTACAATAAGCTGGTTGCATAAGTGTGCACCCCCTTAAACTAATACTTTGTTGAAGCACCTTTTGATTTAATTACAGCATTCAGTCTTCTTGGGTAAGAGTCTATCAGCATGGTACATCTTGACTTGGCAATATTTGCCCACTCTTCCTTGCAAAAGCATTCCAAATATGTCAGATTGGCAAGACATCTCTTGTGCACAGCCCTCTTCAAGTCACCCCACAGATTTTTTTTTGGATTTAGGTTTGGGCTTTGGACCATTCCAAACCTTTTTAATTTTCTTCTGGTGAAGCCATTCTTTTGTTGATTTGGATGTATGTTTGGGGTCATTGTCATGTTGAAAGGAGAATTTCTTCTTCAGCCTTCTAGCAGATGCCTGAAGATTTTGGGCCAAAAGTGACCATTTGAAACTGTTCATAATTCCCTCCACCTTATCCAAAACCCCCAGTTCCAGCTGAAGAAAAGCAACCCCAAAGCATGCTACTGCCACCACCATGCTTTACAGTGGGGATGGTGCTCTTTTGGTGATGCAAAATGTTTTTACACAAACAGTACCTTTTGGAATTGTGGTCAAAAAGTTTGACCTTGGTCTCATCAGACCATAATACATTTTTCCACATGCTTTTGGGAGACGGTGTATTGTTTTGCAAATTTTAGCCGGGCCTAGATGTTTTTCTGTGTAAGGAAAGGCTTCCGTCCTGCAACCTTAGCCCATAGTCCACACGTGGAGAATACGGGAGATTGTCATATGTAGTACAGAACCCGTATTTGCCAGAAATTCTTGCAGCTCCTTCAGTGTTGCTATAGGTCTCTTGGCAGCCTCCCTGACAAGTTTTAGTCTTCATCAGTTTTGGAGGGACATCCAGCTCTTTCCAACGTCACTGTAGTTCCATATTTTCTCCACTGTTTGAAGGCTGTCTTCACTGTGTTCCATGGTATATCCAATGCTGTATAATTTTTTTGTAAAAGTAAATTAAGGCACCAAAGTTACACACTGGAAATCAGTCACTGTACTTTATTGCAGAAGGCAAACGGTAAGCGCTTTCACAACTTAATGTTGCTTCATCAGACCACATCATTACAACTGATGCTTGGTTAAATACTAGGACAATTAGTATTGTATTATTATTAGAAAAAGCTTCAAAATGTTAACAGATAAAACTGATTTTAGCAACAATAATGTCTTCTCATGGCCGAGAGACCCTATAAATAGAACCCCTTTGTATAATCCTGCTACAGTGAACAGAGGAACTAGTAGGACACTAAATACTGAGACACAGGCTTCCACTTCCTGTTCTTGCGCTATTGAGATAAGGGAAAGCATGGCAATACAACAAACTGACCAAGAACATGTAAATTCTAGTGTTCTTACTCTCCAAGTTGCATCCTTTGCTTCTATAGTGAATGGGAATACATCTACATCGAATATGGATAAAAATTCGAAGTCAGAAGAACAAAGGAATGCAAACGATATAGGTAAGACTCCAATAGACACTTCACAAGCAAATGCTACAGATACTAGTGTGTTGTTTTTTTTTTTTTTTTTATATAGAGAATTTGAAAGTGGGAGAATTCACTTTGAAAGCAGCTCTTCCATTCACAGCTCGAGCCAAAAGCAATCCCAGTATGGGAAAGACAGCAAGGGAAAATCAAATGGACAGAACTGCACACTTTTCAAAGAAAAGGAGGATGTAAAAACTGATCTTTAACTTCACCCGTTCTGGGCTGCTGTGCGTCCTTGGCGGAGCATCTACACCTTCACTTTTAGTCCTGAACTATCCTTTGTGATTACACCTGGTGGACACTTAGGCCTACACTAAATCCAAGTCAAGCTCAGCCATTTGCTTATAGCAACTATCACAAACTCTGCTGCCTCAATCCCTCTCGGAATTAAAGCAAGCTTATCCCAGAAGAATCCAAGGAACTTTTAGTCCTGAACTATCCCTTGTGATTACACCTGGTGGACACCTAGACCTACACTAAATCCAAGTTAAGCTCAGCCATTTGCTTATAGCAACTATCACAAACTCTGCTGCCTCAATCCCTCTCGGAATTAAAGCAAGCTTATCCCAGAAGAATCCAAGGAACTTTTAGTCCTGAACTATCCCTTGTGATTACACCTGGTGGACACCTAGACCTACACTAAATCCAAGTCAAGCTCAGCCATTTGCTTATAGCAACTATCACAAACTCTGCTGCCTCAATCCCTCTCGGAATTAAAGCAAGCTTATCCCAGAAGAATCCAAGGAACTTTTAGTCCTGAACTATCCCTTGACTACACCTGGTGGACACCTAGACCTACATTAAATCCAAGTCAAGCTCAGCCATTTGCTTATAGCAACTGTCACAAACTCTGCTGCCTCAATCCCTCTCGGAATTAAAGCAAGCTTATCCCAGAAGAATCCAAGGAAGTACGTCTATGCTGTTAAGCCTTGAACTACTATAGTTTTTAAGCCCTGATAGGTGTTCTGAACGCTCCCTGCCAGTTAAGCCAGCAGCCTAAACCCCTCTTATCTCTATCTCGGCTATTCTCCCTCATCTAGCCCCCTGATTTACTCTTGCTTGCCTCTCCCTTCAGTCCAACCCAGTACAGAGATTGCCCTGGTGGGCCAAGGTGCACTTCAGCATCTGTCCACTAGATGGCATCTTCTCCCCTCTTATAGTGACTTCTTTTCACTTCTTATATTTTCTTATTCTCTAACTTTTCTTTTCTCTCTCTCTCCCTTAAAACCATTACAGCCCACTGTAACCTATTTCCAGGTCCCCTCTACTTACCCTTCTGATATTCTACACTCCACTGATAGGTTCTCGATCATCTGCTGCCCTCCTTGCTTCTGGTTTCTACCCGCTCCGTTCACCCTGCGGGCTCACTCCGCTCCCCTACCCTGCCCCCAAATCTCACCCACCCCCAGCACCTCCACCTTTATTACCCCATAACCACACCCACTAACATTTCCAGTCAGTCTTTAGAATTGCAGACACACCCATCCCCTACTCCACCCTAATTAACCTCATTCACCTCTGCTAGTATTCCTCACCTGGCCAATTAGACTACATTACTATCCCAACACCCACTCCAATACTAAATCCCCAGCAAATCCTTACACAACTATCTATTCCTCAACACTATTTAATTACTTACCAGATCCCCTACATATAAACCTCTCTCATTTCTACATTTTCTTCAACATCAACTTAGCACCTCCAATTACCCATAACTCAAAATGCTCTCAAAACCCTCATTCATCTCCTTTTTACTACTTCTACTTCTTAACTTAACATACTTTCATTACCTCACCCAGCCCAGTAATTCCTACCAATCACAATCCTTCCATGTAACTAACCACCTTACCTCCTCTCTCTCATACTCTTAACACCCCAATATCTCCCCATCTATTTCCTATAAAAAACCTTCTACTTTATCCATATAAACTAGTCACCACTCACAATCTACCCCCATAGGAACTGGCAAATCCTTCATAATCGCAATAAAACCTAATCTTTGCTCTAAACTGTCCAGTTACCCTTCTAACCCAATCCTACACCTGATTACCAGTCTAATGTCAGGTGATATCCATCCTAACCCAGGCCCCCCACCTCAACCATTACAGACAAGAGCATATTACTCACTTCTATAAACTCCCAAAGTATAGTTAACAAAATCCCAAACCTCCACACCTGGCTCATACATAATAAACCTGACATCTTATCCATCTCAGAAACATGGTTAAAACCCCATATAAAAGACTCTGAAATAACTCCACCAAACTATTCTATCATTAGAAGAGACAGGTCCCACAAAAAAGGTGAAGGAGTAGCTCTCCTCTACTCATCCTCCCTGTCAGTTACCCCCTATAACAAACCTACTCCTCAATTTAATAATGCTGAACTTCTCTTAACACTACTTCAAGTTAACAAACACATATGTATAGCTTCCCTATACATCCCCCAGGGGATAATATTTCCACACTCGAAGACATCCTTTCCTGGCTCTCCAATAACATTAGAAATGAAGCCATAATCTTAGGGAGACATGAATATTAACTGGGCTTCCATTCAGTCTCCTACAAACCCACTTAACATTAACCTCTATAATTTCTCACAGCTAATCAACTCTATTACATGCCCCTCAAAAAAACCCTCTAGCAGCAGTATTCAGGATTGGATTTTAGTCTCTCACCCCCATTATTTCTCCGACAATGGTACTCTTCCCGACCCTCTTAGTGACCACATACCCACCTTCACTCAAGTCTCCCCTTACTCCTACACCGCACTCATAATTATATTACTGTCCGTAGCCAAAAAAACTTTAACCCAACAACCTTTTCTAACTCTCTAAAAGCAATAAACTGGAATTGCCTAAAAACATTATTTCTAGATGGCGCAGTTGCCCACTTCAACTCAACATTCTTAAAAATGCTAGACTTCCATGCTCCCTTAAGGACAAAGAGAATAAAAATCAATACTGCCCCTTGGCTTACCAAATACACACTAGCAACCATGCATCTCGGAGATAAAGTCTGGGCGCACTACCTGAAAAATAAGACACCTATCTTACATAATCAATACAAAACACTTAGAAATAAAGTAAAAAAGCTCATCATCTCTGATCGACAAAACTACTTCTCCATCCTCGAAAACAGTAACAAAACAAATCCTCAAAAATTCTGGAAAGGTATCTCTACTCTACTTAACCCCAGCAAACCAGGCACCCCCACCCCGGACCCTAATGCCCCTGATACTGACTTAGCTACCCAATTTAACTCATTCTTTATTGAATCTATTTCCAAATTAACCTCTTCATTCCCTAACAACACCACATTCTCCAATCTACCCCCCATCCTCCCTTGCCAACACTTCACCCTGCGCTGCTACCACTCCCTCACTCTCATCCACTAACTTTCCACCCTCCACCTCCCATACCAACACTTCACCCTGCGCTGCTACCACTCCCTCACTCTCATCCACTAACTTTCCACCCTCCACCTCTCCTCCTACTCTCACTTCCTCCCTATCTTCTCTCCCCCCCAACACTCCCTCTCCTCACTCCCCACTATTCTCATTAAAACCCATACCCACTTCCACTATAAAAAAAACTCCTTCAGAAACTAAAGACATGCACTAATGCTCCTGATAACATCCCTTCTTACTTTCTTAACATAGCTGCTGATGCAACTGCCTACCCCATTAGCATTTTAATCAACCGCTCTATCCAGGAAAGTACAGTTCCACAAATCTGGAAAAAGGCCTTTATCATATCTTTACATAAAAGTGGCAACAATAACAGTGTGACTAATTTCCGCCCCATCGATATCCTATCTCCAATCTCTAAACTCCTAGAAAAGTGTATCCAAATTCAACTCCTACCACATCTCTTAGATAATCACTTACTAACCCCCACACAACATGGTTTCAGACCTGGTCACAGCACTATGACAGCCCTCCTCTCCTTCCTTGAAACTGTAAACAAAGCCCGGGACTCTGGACTTACTGTCTCTACCCTACTACTTGACCTCTCTAAGGCCTTTGATACTATATCACACAGCCTGCTTTTAACAAAACTCTCAAAACTTAACCTATCATCTGAAGTAGGCAGACTTCATTTGTCTGCAACCTGTGGGTATCGGATCCGACCTCGGATCCGAGCCGGCATTTCAAAAGCTTAGGCTCCGAGCTCCTAGCTCCTCCCTCTTACCCATAACCCCTTGCCAAGCCCTGACTGACCCCAGATTTCGTTTGCCGCTTTCAAGTTGCGACGGATTCCTGAGCTCCTAGTGCAGATAAGTTGTTTTTGACAGAAAAATTTTCAAAAACCTTAACTTTTTTAATTTTATTAGTTAGAAGTGATTGTGTTAGGCTTTCCTCTCTATTTTAAACTTTTCTCGGGTTTTGCGTAGTTTGTGTGTGTGTTTGTTTGAGGCCTGTTAGGGCTTAACATGTCTGAAGCCCATAAGGCTGTATTCTCTAAATGTACCGAGTGTGGCCATAAGCTGTCCCCAGCGGATGGCCACACTCGTCGGTCATGCTTGGGGTTGAACACCTGTCATCTGGTTGTACCATTTGTGCAGGGTTCAACCCCGAGCTTTGAGGGAGCGGAGGTCGAAGCTGGTGCTGGCGGGACTTCTCCCTCCAGATACCGCTTCGGCTTCTGCCCCTTCTACTCAGCAAGCAGTTGCTGTGGGCTCTCCTCCGGCTGGGACTCAACCTCCCTCTAAGATGCCGGAGGAGAGAGAGTCTTCTAGGGAGAGAGAGGAGAGGCACAGGGAGAGGCACCACAAACGGAGAGCTGAAACCTCCAGTTCGGCTCCTCCATCTAAGCGGGCCTCCCCTGTGCCTTCTAGCTTTCCTCCTCCTCGGCTCCACTCCCCTCGGTTCTCTCCTGGGCCCGAGGAGGAGGAGGCTAGCCCTTCAGCGAGGTCCCCAAGGCGGCTCTCTAGGTCCGCTTCGGTGGCCTCCACCAGATCCACATTCTCCATGAGTGAAGCAGATATGGACCGGATGATGAGGAAATTCATCCAGGCCCAAATGCAAATGGGAGTGCTCCTAGCCCCCCCCCATCCGGGAGGGGCTTCGACACCTTTTTTCGCCCCTTTGGCTCCTTCTCCGACCCATACCATGGGTTCGGAGCTGTCGGTGCCGGGCAGAGTTGGATCCGGGGGTGGGTCGGATCCGATAGGTCGGTGCACCTCGGATCCGTCCCATCCCTTGAGTGCTTCGGGTACTTCGGACCCGACCTCTCGGAGCCGAGGACCGAGCCTCGGGTCCGAGGGAGCTAGTGTATCTTCGGCTCCGTCTAGGTCAGAGCACACCGGACTCTCGGATCCGACGGTCTCTGCTCCGATCCGTGCGTCGGATCCGAGTGGGGGTCTGCTCTCGGGGTTTAGAGAAGCTGGCTCCCCCTTGGCCTTCGACGTAGTGGAAAGGGCACTGTTGAGGACTACCGGACCCCCGGTCCCTGCCACGGCTCCATCCCGCACTCCCTTGCAGTTGGGCCAGGCCCCCACCAGCCGGTCCCAGGGACAGCCCGCCTCGATGTCCCAAGTAGTTCCCTTGGAACATCCAGCTGCGGAAGAGTACTCCTCGGACAGCCCCCCCCGAAGAAGTACCTCGGAAGAGTAAGTGCAAAAGGAGGCACATGGACTCCCCCGAGTCCGATCAAGACACAGACTTGGATGAAGGGAGGGCTCCCCAAGGTCACCCCCTGAAGACGCCTCATTTGGAGACATTATGGAAATGTTGAGGATCAGGGGGGGGTGGTCTGCCCCCAAGGCCTCCTCAGACGAGTCTGTGTTCTTGGAGGCATTCGAGGGGGCCCATCTACCTCTTGGGTGTCCCTCCTGCTGACCCTCTGGTGGACCTTATATCCATCAGAGCGTGGAAGGATCCGGACACCGTTGAGCCTGTACCCAAGCGCCCTGACCGTATCCTTTCCCTCCGGCAGACCGCACTCACTGGAGCAAAGGCCCCCCAGTAGATGCCATGATGATGGCTGCAGCCACTAAGAGGGAATTGGCCCAGGAGAGTCCCTCTATGCATCCTCCGGGCAAGGAGTCCCGCCGATGGATCGCATTGGGAAGCGAGTTTTCAGTTCAGCAACCTTCTCTTTGAGAGCTGAACTACATGGCACACGCCATCAGGATGCAGCGGGATCTGATTAAAGAATACGCTGCATCTCCCCCAGAGTCCATGTCGAGTGAGGATAAACAGGTATACTCCACCCGAATGGCCACTCTTAGATCAGTTTCGAATACATCTATGCGGCTGCTTTCTCACGCTACTGAGGGAGCCGCTAGAGCCAGCGGAGCAGGCCTAGTCATGAGGCGACAGGCCTGGCTCCGCCACTGTGATTTCGCAGAGCCCTTTAAGGCGACCTTCGCGAATGCCCCCTTCGATGGTTCTGCTTTGTTTGGCAAAACTGTTCGCGAAACATTAGTCCAGAGCGAGAAGGATGGGAAGACGCTGTCTGCCGTCAGAGTCCGCTTCTCAGCTCCCCAGAGGTCCTTCTCGAAGAACCAAAAGGGACAGAAGAAGATGTGGTTCCGGAAATCGCAGCAGTCCCAACCTGCTCCGGATAACCAGTCCTTCCGTGGCAGAGGAGGACGGGGAGGTCACCGTCCCAGAGGCAGGGGGGCTCCTAGCAACTTTGGGTCCAGAGAACCTTTCTCTGATAGACCCACGCAGCAGCCCTGAAGGGTTGCCCGGCTGTCCGTCTCTGGAGGCAGTCGGGGCGTTCGAGGCACCTGACTTCTTGGGAGTCCATCACAACAGACCGTTGGGTGCTTCGTGATATCCAGAGGTTATACAATTCCCCTGTACAAGGTTCCCAGATCTCGCAGCCTCCCAGATGTTCCACCCAACCAAAGGGAGGCAGCAGCTATCGAAATCGGACAGCTGCTAGAAAAAAGAGCTATCCAGTGCGTCCCCAGATCAAACCTGGTCAGGGTTTTACTCCAGGTTCTTTCTAGTGCCAAAGAAAACGGGGGACTTAAGACCGATCTTAGATCTTTCCCTGCTGAACCTGTCAGTAACCAAGCAAAAGTTCCGGATGGTCACCCTTCAATCTATACTCCCCCTCTTGAGGGAGAACGACTGGATGTGCTCCATCGACCTCAAGGACGCGTACTACCACATTCGCATGGACAAACGGTCCAGGAGGTTTCTTCGCTTCCGGCTGGGAGCCAGTCATTATCAGTTCAGGGTCCTTCCCTTTGGTCTCACCTCAGCCCCCAGGGTGTTCACCAAGGTCTTAGCTGTTGTAGCGGCCCACCTGAGGCTCCAGGGATTACAGGTCTTTCCGTACCTGGACGATTGGCTCCTGACGGCATCATCAAGGCATCTTCTGTGCTCAGCCAGGGACTACTTTCTTCGACTAGCCCCAAGGTTGGGCATCACTGTCAACTGGGAGAAATCTTTACTGCACCCCACATAAGTTATAGATTTCATAGGAGGAAGGCTAAACACCAGGTCAATGCGAGCCTTCCTCACTCCAGACAGAATTGCCAACCTGAAGTGTCATGTCACAGCGGTCCTGCAACCATTTCCGACTGCAGCTTCGGTCCTGAGGGCCCTAGGTTCGATGGCGGCAGCTATCCCGCTTCTTATTCATGCACGCCACGCATGCGGGTTCTTCAATGGACCCTTCAGGTTCAGTGGTCCCCTCTCAGTTCCTCTCTCAACACTCCGATAGCGGTCAGCAAAGCGTGCAAGGATTCCCTTCTTTGGTGGATTCTTTCTCCGGAGCCCCTGACAGGGAGACCTTTTTGTGCTGCATTTCCCGAGCCACAGTGACCACGGACGCTTCTTGCCTCGGGTGGGGGGGGCATTCTGCGGGAAAGATTGTCCAAGGCACGTGGAACCCCACAGAGACGTCGTTGCATATAAATGTCCTGGAAATGAGGGCGGTGCTCCTAGCGTTGCAAGCACTTCACCACGTTCTTCCTTCAGGGACTATTGCGATTCAGACAGACAACATGTCGGTAGTCTGGTACATCAACAAACAGGGAGGAACCAGGTCCTATCCCCTTTGTCGAGAGGCCATGAGAGTCTGGGAATGGGCAATTTCCACCAAACGCTTTCTGGTAGCAACGCACATTCCGGGAAAATCCAACATCCTTGCGGACAAACTCAGTCGCACCATTCTTTCACCTCACGAGTGGTCTCTCAATCCTCAGGTAGCGAAGAAGATTTTTGCCGCTTGGGGGCAACCCTGTTGCGATCTTTTTGCCACTCCCTCAAATGCCAAATGCGACAATTTCTTCGCTCTGCTTCCCCACCAGGGAATTCCGAGAGATGCGCTGGTGCATGCTTGGCCTCCCGGTCTCCTTTATGCCTACCCTCCACTACCTCTGATGCAGAGGCTTCTGCAGAAAGCCAACAGTTTGGGGAGCAGAATGATTCTCATTGCCCGTTCTGGCCTCGTCAACCCTGGTTCCCCTTTGTATGGTCTCACAAAATCAATCCACCCTGGATTCTGGATCCGATTCGGATCTCATCTCCCACCCTCTGGGAATTTCGGTTCCCAATCTACGCACCCTGAAATTGACAGCTTGGCTGCTCCAGTTCCATCCTTGATTAGGACTCCCGGTATCTCATCACCGGTCAAGGCCATTTTAGTGGCAGCTCATAAACCTTCCACCAGGCAGGTTTATCGGAGTAAATGGAAGAGATTCTCTATTTGGGCGGTTCAGAGAACTTTGGATCCTTTCTCAGCACCTATGTCAGCAGTGCTGGATTTTTTAACAGACCTCTTTCATCAAGGGGCAAGTTCTTCCACGATTAAGGTACAATTGGCAGCCATCTCGCATTATCATATTGGTCATGAGACAGCTCCCCTCATGACGGCTAAATTGTGCAAAACCTTTCTCAAAGGGATTTTTTTGTTGAGGCCTCCAGTCAAGGAGATTGTACCACCTTGGGACCTATCTTTAGTTCTGCAAGCCCTTACTGCTCCTCCCTTCGAGCCTGCAGCTTCTACAGACCTTAAGTACCTTTCCTGGAAGACTGCCTTCTTAGTAGCTATCACTTCAGCCAGAAGAGTGTCTGAACTTCAGGCTCTATGCGTCAAGCCACCTTACCTTTCTTTCTTTCCAGATAGGGTGTGCCTCAGGACCAATCCATCTTTTCTTCCGAAAGTCTCTTCAGAATCTAATATCAACCAATCAATCAATTTACCTGTGTTTTTTTCCCAAGTACTCAAACAAAGGAGAATACAAATTGCATTCCTTGGATGTTCATAGACAATTATGATTTTATATTCACAGAACAGCTGGTCACAGGCAATCAGATCAGCTGTTCATCTCCTTTGCTAAATTTGCTTTGGGTAAAGCAGTGTCTAAAGTCACACTATCTAGGTGGATTGCTAATTGTATTCTGCAGGCTTATGACACTTCAGGTAGACCTGCTCCTCAGAGGGTTACGGCTCATTCTACTAGGGCAGTCTCCACGTCAGCCGCCTTTAAGTCCCGTGTGTCATTGGATGATATCTGCGCGGCAGCCACTTGGGCCTCACCTCATACCTTTATTTCTCATTATAAGGTGGATGTTGTTTCCAGGGGAAGAGCATCCTTTGGCTCAGCGATGCTCCGGAACATCCTTCCATGACGGCCGCCCAAGATTCAGGTAGCTGGGGACTCTGTCCCACAGGTTGCAGACAAATGAAGTCTGCCTACTTCAGATTTAGAAGTTATGTACTCACCATAACGGTCCATCTGAGTAGGTGACTTCATTTGGATGCAACCATCCCCCTGACCTTTATAGAGCGAGTATTTATGCTTTGTTCATGTACTGTAGTCAGTATTATTTAGGCAAACTCAATCTGAGGTCAGTCAGGGCTTGGCAAGGGGTTATGGGTAAGAGGGAGGAGCTAGGAGCTCGGAGCCTAAGCTTTTGAAATGCCGGCTCGGATCCGAGGTCGGATCCGATACCCACAGGTTGCATCCAAATGAAGTCACCTACTCAGATGGAACGTTATGGTGAGTACATAACTTCTAATTCTTCATCCTTGAACTGGTTCTCCAGCTACCTATCAAATAGATATCAAGCAGTAAAATGGAAAAAGGCAACCTCCTCATTTCTAAATACCCCAACCGGAGTTCCCCAAGGTTCCATATTAGGTCCCTTCCTCTAACATATTCATAAATACTTTCCGTAACTCTATCCCATTCCCGAACATTATCCAATATGCAGATGACTCAACTATTATCTGCTCTGCCTCATCTATCCCTACACTCCTCAAGCTTACTCAAGACGCTTTTTTAACCACAGAGCAATGGATGAAAAGAAACCACCTAGCACTAAACACCTCTAAAACCAAATTAATGGTGTTCACCCCCTCTAAAGTCACCTATTTCGATAGTAACACATTCTCTATTACTAGTCAAAACAACACACCTCTGGAGCTGGTCTCTGAGACCAAATTACTTGGTGTCCAAATTGATAACCAGCTCAAATTCAACTCCCATATACAACTAAATATAAAAAAAATCCATCAAAAACTTGGTATGCTCTATCGGCAAAAGCGCTACCTTACACCTGCTACTAAAATCACTTTCTACTTCCTTTCTTATCCCCTCACTTCTCTGTGGAGCACCACTTCTAACCAACATACAGTCCTCTCTGAAAACACAACTCTCCTCCTGCTACAACAAAATTGCCAAGTTCGCTACCAGCCACAAGTCCTCCACCCACCACTGTTCCTCTCTCTCCAACTACTACATTGGCTAGAACTACCCAAGCATCACCCCTATACTCAATTAACTCTTGCACACAAGCTAATTTTCAACCCCTCCCTCTGTCCCTCCCTGTCTTCTACCTTTAAAATGCATCTACCCAATAGAGTATTAAGGTCTAACAACCAAAATCTATTGGAAGTCTACAAACCAACTCGTCCCCCAGGCAAAAATCTTCTATCACATGGTTTAGCACGCCTCTGGAACTCCCTACCTCCATCAGTTCGTATCACCTCCAACCATTTTTCTTTCAAAAAATCTCTTCATTCATATCTAGTATCCCAGTGGGAATGCTCTTGCTTTCACCCCGCATAACTAACACTGGTAATTTCCATCTTCCTTTCCTTCCCCTATTTACACCTGCAGTATTCCCTTAGAATTTCTCCTATCTCATACACTCTTAGTGTTAATTGTATCCACTAGAATACACCACGCTGTATCCCTTACATGTAGGATTCCTGATATGTAACTGTACTTCTCATTAATTACTTTGCAACATTCCTTCTTTGTTTGTACCACCTGTAAGCTACATCACTAGTTTGTATTTGTAAAAGTTTCATCTCTAGTTTGTATTAGCTGTAATGTTTCCTCTACTACTTTGTAATTGTTTGTTTGAATCTCTTACTGTTGTATAATTATCATGTTTAACCTATTGTAACTTTGATTGTTTGGAGCTTTTCTCCCCAGGACTCCATTGAAAACGGGTTCTTCTTGGCCCAATGGACTATCCTGGTAAACCAACTGCAAATAAATAAAATAAATAAAATCTTATTGTTAACATTTCTTCCTTTACTCTAATGAACAAAACAGTTTGCTTAAGGGTTTGTCTTTTATACCTGCCAAGAAGGCAGATTTAACTGAAATGCTATTAGACTTGAAATTGCTTGGTAGGAATTTATCATTAAAATGCATGTTTCGTAATAATGAAAATGTCAATGTAAATATGTACAAGAAACCTAGCACTTTTGTACCCCCCACCCCTCCAGGCATACAAAGATTTTTAGATATCTGTGAAAATGCTTTTAATGAAGCTTATACTCCTGGTACGCAAGGCTGCACCTTTCATAATTTAAATACAGAAGAATATAGGGCTCTACATGAATTGCAGGATTTACATTCTCTTATTAAACAAGCAGATAAAGGTGGTAAAATTGTATTAATGGACAAAGATTTATATGTTAACCAGATGAAGGTTTTGCTACTAGATACTTGTACCTATCAAATGCTGACAAAAACAGCTGTTATTGCTATCACTGATAAAGTGTCTTTTTTAGTGTTTGATTTACTGATTACAGGATTAATTGATGAATCCTTATTTAATTATTTTTCAGTACAAAAACCTCTAGTTCCTAGGATCTATGGACTCCCTAAAATCCATAAACATCCCACGGTTCCTCCTTTACGCCCCATCGTATCAGGAGCAGGATGGTGCACTGAGCCTCTATCTGTTTATGTAGAAGGCATTTTACATGAGTTCTTGGATAGTTGTTATACAGTTCTTAGAGACACAAGTGTTTTTACAGCGGTTGCAAAATAGAATGGAAACCATTGATAATGATGAAGAATTTGTATTCCTTGCCATAGACATTGAATCTCTTTTTACTAGTATTCCAAATGTTTGGGGCTTTGATAGAATAAGAGAATTCCTCGATATGAATAAGAAGCTGACTACTAATAAGATTATGCTAGTCTGTGCACTATTGGAGATTATACTTGAAGATAATATTGTAGCTTTTCAGGATCAATTTTTTCTACAGAAGATTGGCGTGGCTATGGGCACTTCGTGTGCAAATAGCTACGCCAATCTATCACTAGTACGATGGGAAGAACAATATGTTTTGTCAGATGTTAACCCATTTTTTGGCTACATTCTCTGGTACGTCCGTTTCGTGGATGATGTTTTTGTCTTGTGGAAAGGACATGGTGAAAATATCAGTAATTTCATTGATTTACCTGCATAGTACTACAGACTTTTTGAAGTTTACTTTTACTTTTTCTGATGCATGTGTTGATTTCTTGGATGTGAGTGTCACCCTTACTGATAAGCATGCACCCGAGACACATACCTAGAAATGTCCTCAAAGGACAAGTCTTTAGAACCCTACACCTACACAATAATGATGAAGAGGCAGTAGTTGCTTTAAATAAGTTACAAGACGAATTTCAAACAAGAGGCTATTCTAGCTCAGAAATCACTAGAGTGATAGCAGATGCATGGAAATTGAGATCTACAGGATGTAAACCATACATGAGCTCTTATAGTGCTGATACAAGTATACCTTATGATACAAGTATTGATAGAAATAAATTTAGAATAGTTTTTAGATTTGCAAGTGACATCAATAAGTATATGGAAATTATTAAAAATAATTG
This sequence comes from Protopterus annectens, assembly GCF_019279795.1. Classification (NCBI taxonomy): domain Eukaryota; kingdom Metazoa; phylum Chordata; order Ceratodontiformes; family Protopteridae; genus Protopterus; species Protopterus annectens. The sequence continues at coordinate 257,652,155 of NC_056747.1, forward strand.
GCACCTATTACATGAAATACCAGGTCTGGTTTCCACAGTTGGTGACGCCCCAAACTTCAATTTTAGAAATAATGTGTCTTTAAAGCAGCAGCTCTGTAATAGAGAACATCAGTCTTTTAGAAAAAGTCTTTCAAACAGGGCACCTTCCCGTGCAGGAATTGTGCTGCTTGTCAGCATGTTTAGACTAAAAATGAGTACATTCATCCTGTGAAATATTTTAAACTTTATACAAAGAAATATTATGATTCTAAAAGTGTCGATGTTGTTTTTGTTTTTGCCAAGCATGCCATGCCTATTATGTAGGCAAAACAAATAGGAGCTTTAAAGAAAGAATGTTAGAACATATAAGGGACATACGGAACCAGAAGCAATCAAATGCTCTAGCTAATCATGTCCTGAATACAGACAGTAGCCATTGTTTTAAATTTTTAATCTTACAACAAATAGTAAGGACAAACAGAGGTGGTGACTTAGAAAACCACACTGAAGAATTAGAACAACAATGGATCACTAAATTACAAGCAGATAGATTCCTGGTTTGAATGGCTGCACCTCATTAGTTCCTTACCTTAAGGCCAGGCGCCTTTAACACTAAAACATGAGTCTTCATATATATATATATATATATATATATATATATATATATATATATATATATATATATATATATATATATATATATATATATATATATAATAGTACAATGAAAAAAAAATATATTTTTTTTTCATTGTACTATTATGGTTATACGTGTGTATATATATATATATATATATATATATATATATATATATATATATATATATATAATTTTTTTTTTAACCATCGGGGATGACCCCCCCTTTTAAATATTAATATTTTTAAATATTGTTTTTAAATATTATTGTTTTTTTAAATATTATTGTGTGTAAATGCACACCTTTCTATATATTTTATGCATTTTTCTTATGGATATTGATGTATGTTCTTATGTTAGTGGAGTAATATCTCTTTAAATTGCGATGCCATACTAATTGACCTAGTATTTAACCAAGCATCAGTTGTAGTGATGTGGTCTGATGAAGCAACATTAAGTTGTGAAAGTGCTTACCGTTTGTCTTCTGCAATGAAGTACAGTGACTGATTTCCAGTGTGTAACTTTGGTGCCTCAATTTACTTTTGCTGCTGTTGTGTGTTTTGGGCGCCTCAGTGTACCTGCAGCTGTTTGGTTTTTGCATCTTCAGTTCCTAATTTTTTTGTACTCTTCTCCTGACTTGTACCTCTCAACAATGAGATCCCTTTGATGCTTTGTAAACTGTCTGCGAACCATGGGTTTTGCTGTAGCAGGCAACTGAGTAAATGTCAGGAAAATCCTACTTGGACAGCTGAACTTTATTTGGAGTTGATCAGAGTCTCTAATTTATGGCAGGCGTGTACCCAAGAAGACTGAATGCTGTAATTAAAGCAAAAGGCTCTTTTAAGGGTGTGCACAATTATACAACCAGCTTATTGTACATTTTTTATTTTTTTATACTTTTTCCCCTAACAGATTGTTTGTTTTTTCATTTGAATTGTACAGGTTGTAGGTCACATTAAAGGTGGGAAACATTTTGAAATGATTTATTGTGGTCTCATTTTTTATGTCACAAAAACCTGGCATTTTAACAGGGGTGTGTACACTTTTTACATCTGCTGTAGGTATTTGTTCATATCATACATTTGTAAACTTGCTAGCTTTCTATTTTGGTTACCTTTTGCTACTAGTGTGTGAGCTAGAAAAGCTATAGATCAGAAAGAACAGACTAGATATATGGGGGTACATGTCCCAGTATCTTTCAAAATCCTTTGTGTATGTGAATTTGTGAAAAAATGTTGCTAAATGTTTACCTTCTCATATTTTGTTGGATTATGCAATTTTTGAATATTATAGCTTGAAAATTAGAAAATTCAATGTTTGCTGGATCAATCTAAATTTTTTGTCTAAAGGTTTCTTTCGTAAGAGTATTGATAATGTATGTTATAAGATGACTGTTGATACTTGGGATAAGAGTGCCATTTTTTATATCCCCCTGCTTTTTAGTATAATATTCCCAAAAAAAGACTTACTACAACAGTCTATTATTTCTCTGTACCTTAATATCTCAGTTCAGGGGGATAGGTGGGGTTAGGCACCAAAGTGGAACTAAGGAAGGTAGATGCCACACAAATGTATAAGTTCATTATGCTAGAGCTCTTATTATAGTCACATTTCACTATCAACTCATTTAATTCAAAATGTCACTAACAATGGCTAAATAATAGTGATTACAATTGACTCATGGAACATCGATGGTCTTCATAATAAAAAAATTACTTGTGCATTTTATATTTCAAACCTACCATTATCTTCAAGAGACGCATATAATTAATGAGCAATGGAATAGGGATAGAGACAGAAATTGGATTAAACAAATTAGAGCAACTGAAACTGATACTGCATCTAAAGGAGAAGCAGTTGTAATTAAAACAAACAAACAAAAAAACTTTCAGGGAGAAATTCTAGATTATAAATCTGATAATGGCAGGTGGTGATGATTTACTAGCTCATACCCCGTGATCAAATAAACCCATGCACTTTCTAAGTCTTTATGGTCCATGTTCGAACCAACAAATATTTATTTATGAAATATATAATTTAATGCAATTTCCAAATTTTTATTGCATTGTAGGTGGTGACTGGAATGTTTTGGTCAACCCTAGTAATGATGGATCATATAATAGTAAGCAATCACCCCCAAATTACCATAGCCTTATAAGATTTAGTGAATAATTTCAACTTAATAGACCCCTATTCCTTATCCCAATATGATAAATCAGTTAACAAATGTGCATACTTCTCTGCAAGCTGCAAGATGTGGTCAAGAATGGATTTCTTCCTCATATCTGAATCTTTATCAAGGCTTGGTATTGATTTTAATGTAGATAATAGGTTAATCTCAGACCACTTAAAAATCTCAATTGGAATTCACACACCCAAATCAAAACCTACCAGATGTTCTTCGTGTTGCACTGTTGCAGTCATAACATTTGGGTAATCTGCTGGCAGGTTGCCCTCATTCGGCCTGGTTAACAAAGTCTTGGGTCCTGCGTCGGTTGCTGTCCCTTCTTCCATGACATCAGGTCGTCAGGGGTATAAAACGTGCAGCCGACGCCATTACATCAGTCTTTCTTGCCGTGCAGTGCCCAAAGCAGAAGCAGTTCGCAAGTGCCGGTTGGTAGACTCCTGAAATTTTTATTTTAGTTTCAGAACAGATGTCTTCAACTTAAAGCTAAGTACCCCGTTGGGGAAACTTTTTCTTGCTCCTTACTGATGTCAGTAAAAGTTAATAATTGCATTACTTGTGGGAAGCAAATGCCTCAAAGATTTTCATCTGTACTGTATTCCTTGCCTAGGCCTTGACCACGACGTACCTTGCTGTCTGTCTTGTGCTTTATTTAATCAGCGCACTGTCTGTCGTCTGTATATTTTTGCCTCTAAATATTTCGGTTCTCTGTTTAATTATCCAGAAATGACTGTTAGCCATCCGACTACTGGGATTATGAAAAAACGCAAAGGTAAAGACAGAGACAGACAGTCTAGGTCCAAAACTGCTGATGCTTCTCTTAAGCCAGTTCGCTGGTACTCCAGTGAGGAGCTTTCGCAGCCCCTGATACCTGCTACTTCTGACTCGCAGGCCTCTACTGAGACCCATTCGGAGTCCGGTATGCAGCGAGGTACTTCACCTTTGGAACCCACAGATGTCTTTACCTTGGATGGGTCTGGAGCCGCTGTGCAGGCACCGGCTTCTGAGGGTGTGTTCAGACCTACAGACTTGCATATTAAACAGACTCCACCTTCAATACTAAGGCCTAAATCTCTATCTATGTTGGAAAAAACGATGCCCAGGCCACATGTTCAGGCCCCTATGCCTAAAAAACAAATGATCAAAATGGCTGAAGATTTTATCACTCTAATCAGGGGTAGTCAACCCCCCCCCTTCTAAGAGGCCTAGGGCTGAGCTTGACTATGAATCTTCTGATCAGGACTCTGTTTCTTCTGACTCTTCTAATGACCTAGATTTGTCCATACCTACTTATGAGGATTCTGATGCAGAGGATTACATTCCCTTTGCCCCCCCCCCCCCCCCCCCAAAAGGACTTTTCTTTTGGGGAAACTTTACATACCTTAAGGGAGCATTTCCACTGGGAAAGTCAGGAATTCTCTCATTCAAAAGAGGCTTATGGATTTTCTTCTTTTACCTCCGCATAGGCCTTTGGCTATACCTCCTGTACTAGACATTGTTGATGTGTTTTCGGAATCCAATATGGCCCCTGATTCCCTGCCTCCAGCTCCTAGTAAACCTGACAGATACTACAGCGTTCCTGAGTCCCACAAGTTCCTTTTCAAAAATCCTGTTGCAGATCCTGAAACTATTTCTCAGGGGCCTAAGGTCATTAAGGCTTCTACTGCTAAAAATCCTACCCCTTCTGATAGAGACTCCAGGGCGCTGGATAGATAGGGTAAAAAGGTTTATACTTCTGCAGCCTTGGCAATCAGGACTGTAATCTGCCAATTTCATATGTTAAAATATCAACAGCATATTATTGGACTGTTTAAACAGAAAATGATGTTGATTTCTGACTGTGGAAAATAAAGATTTACAGGATTTATTGCATTCTGCTGAACAAGTTGGAAAACATACTTTGCAATGTGGTTTTGATTCATTAGAGGCCTCTTGCAGGGCTGCTGTTACTGGGTCTGTGCTTGGTTAGAAGGGTCTGTGCTTAGAAGGCACGCTTGACTTAAGGAGCAATCTCTGCCTGATCATGTTAAAATGAAATTGTTGGATGCTCCTCTAAATCAGGACCGCCTGTTTGGCAATAAGGCTGAAGAAGTTTTAAAAAAGATGGAAGATGAAGCTAAATCTATGCAAACTGTAAAAGATTTCTTACAAGTGCAACCTCCAAGATTTAGTAGGCACTGTCCTAAGAATTGGTCCTTTCCAGCTCCTTCCAGATCCTGTCAAGCCAAACAGACACACCAAAAGCACCAAGTTTCAGTCCCAGGGGACTCTCCGAATTAAGCAATAGGGGGGCCTCCACTTCCAAATCTGGAAATAACAAGACACCCCACCTATGGTAAACAGTCTCAATGACTTTTTTCTTTAAAATTACCAAGCACTTACCTTTTAGCCACCCCTTTGGGGGGAAAGATTGCTCTTCATGCAAAAAACTGAGAACTTGTAAGCCAGGACAAATGGGTTTTAAATAGTGTCCCAGGGATACAGATTTCATTTCCACACATTGCCAACACCAAACTAGTGGCCAGACCTGCCCCCAAATCAGTGGGCAGAGGCTCAAAAACAAGTATTTTCCCTCTTAAACATGGGGGCTATCCATCCGGTACCAGAACAGGAAAAGGGACAAGGTTTCTATTCCAGGGTTTTCCTGGTACCCAGAAAAGACAAATCATGTCGTCCAATTCTGGACCGGTCTACTCTAAACACCTTTTTGGACATTCCAAAATTGAAGATGCTGACTCTTCCCCAGTTACTTCCTATGCTAGGCAAAGATGCCTGGTTGGCAACATTGATTTAGAAGAAGCATACCTGCACATCCCAATCAGGGAATCTTGCAGAAGATACCTATGCTTCACAGCAGGCTACTTGCATTATCAGTTCTCTGCACTGCCCTTTGGCTTGTCTACTGCGCCCAGGGTATTCACAAAGTGCCTGGCTCTAGTAATTGCATTTTGCAGGCAAAGAAATATTCATATATATCCATACCTGGACGATTGTCTAATTCAGGCAGAAAACCAGGGCATTCTTCTAAATCATCTGGCTTTTTTTTTTTAAAAACAAAGTTCTAACTTGTCTGGGGTACACCATAAATGAAAAGAAATCACGACTGGTACCCACTCAACAGATTACATTCCTGGCTGCAAGCTTGAATACAACTGCCCAGATGGCTTTCCTCATGCCAGAGAAGCAAATTAATTTGGTAGCTTACTTCATACAGGTGGCCACAAAAACCCTGATATCTGCAAGACAAATACTGCAAGCCTTTGGGGTTCATGGCCTCCTGCATTCGTCTAATTCCATATGCAAGACTGCATATGAGGAAACTACAGTGGTACTTAAAGTCTATGGAGTCAACATTGTCACAGCCTGGAAACAATGATTCCTATCGTACCTTGCCTACGCTTGGAGTTCCTATGGTGGGCAGAGGCCTGCCACCAAAACAAGGGACTGCCATTCACACGACCCCTTGCTGCCCAAACCCTAACTACAGATGCATCAGATTATGCATGGGGGGCTCACCTGGCAGGGAACCGCATTCAGGGCAAATGGAACCCAAGTTAAATGCACCTACATATCAATCAAAAAGAAATGTTAGCTGTACAGAATGCTCGGACAGCCTTCAAGAACTACATTCTTCCAGGACAACTAATGGTAAAGACGGATAACACTACGGTTATGTGGTACATAAACAAGTAGGGGAATGCACATTCCTGTTCTCTCTGCAGACTAGCCATGGCATTGTGGAACATGGCCTTGAGCTACCAAGTGGACCTACAAGCTCAATTCCTGCCAGGAAAATTGAATACACTGGCAGCCGGACTAAGCAGAAATCTCCTGGACCCACACGAGTTGAAACTAGAACCACGGATTTTCAACACGTTGACAAGCAAATGGGCTAGCCCAGACAGATCTATTTGCCTCCTCCCAGAACTACCAGTTGGACAAATTGTGCACAAGGACTCCCCACAAAAAAGCCTGGAAAGTGGATGCTCTGTCCTTCAGCTGGAAAAACCTATCGGTCTGCACCTTTCCCCCTCTGCCTCTACTCTGCAAAGTTCTGCTAAAAGTCAAACAGGACAAACCAAGAATGATTTTGATTGCTCCAGACTGGCCACGCCAACACTGGTACCCACTCCTGCGCAGTGTCACAAATATCTCCATGGCACCTGCCTCTGACACCTTCCTTACTGTCTCAGCAGGAGAACCAAATTCTGCACCATCAGCTTCCAACATTGAACCTTGCAGCTTGGCTAATCACTTAAATTCACCCTTGCCATCCCTCAGCAAACCTGTGATGGATGTAATCTTGGAGGTGAGAAGACCTACTACTAGAAAATCTTATGTTGACAAATGGAAAAGATTCTGTGCCTGGAACCAATCTTTAGGGATGAGCACAGCAGTGCCCAATTTACCTCGGATTTTTCAATACTTAACTGAGATGCTTCACAAGGGCCTGTCTTTTTTCCTCTATTAAAATCCACCCTTCAGCTATTTCATCTCACTATAACACAGAACCACCCCTCTTTTCTCATCCCCTGCTCAAGCAGCATCTCAGAGGGGCAAAGGACCTGAGACCACCCAGGAGAGCTCCTACCCCTGCCTGGGACCTTAACTTTGTTTAGGATAAACTCACTCTACCTCCTTTCGAGCCAGCTGCTACTGCAGATGTAAAATTTCTTTTTTGGAAAACAGCCTTCCTTTTAGCAATCACTTCAGCTAGAAGGATATATGAATTACAGGCCCTTAAGCAGTGGAGACTTTCATCATCTTTCATGTGGACAGGGTATCTGAGGACCAATCCATCCTTCATGCCCAAGGTGGTTTCCACTGTAGCTCTTAATCAGTCCATTCATTTGCCAACCTTCTTTCCCAATCCACAGAACAAAGGGGAACGCCGATCTGATGTCATGGAAGAAGGGACAGCATCCGACGCAGGACCCAAGACTTTGTTAATCAGGCCAACTGAGTGGAACCTGCCAGCAGGTTACCCAAATGTAATGACTGTAACAGTGAATACACTCAACATCTACATTTATGGTAAGTGTACACAACTGTACTTTACAACCACTCAGATCGGACTCTTAATGCCAATCTAATCCAAAGAAAAGAAGTAATACAAGAAGTCACAAACATTTTTACTCAACTGGAAAATGACATCACTAAGTGATATGCCCTATGATATACAATGGACTGCTACTAAGGCAGTGATTAGAGGCATACTCCTTGAAGAAGCTTCATTTTATAAGAGGCAAGAGAATGACTAACTTAAATTGGAAAAAAGTTACCAAAAGAAGTAGAAGGAAGACTTCAAACATTCCACTGAATTAGAAGAGATTGTTAAACTTGCAAAAACAACTTTATACTTTAAATTATTCCATAAATATGCAGAATCGGCCCAGATACTATCCAGAACATTAGCTAGATTAATATAAAAAATGGACCCCCCCCCAGAATAACTGAGATAAATTATAAGGGCAAAGTACTTCATACTGATTCGGATATTATGAACTCTTTTGAAGAAATATATAACTTTTACCACTCTTAAAAAAAAAAAAAAAAAAACACATTTCCAACCTGATATGAGAAATTAATACAAGGCTTAAACTTCCCACTTTTAAATGAAAAACATGACTCTCTTAAAGCACATCTTACATGAGAAGAAATAAAATTTGCAGTTGATACATTTAAACATAAAATCCCTGGACCTGATGGTTTTACTGCGGAGTTAAAAAAAAAAAAAAAAAAAAAAAAAAAAATTTATAAATCTCAAATATTTAGTGTTTAACTATACCATTACTTACAATACCTCAGATCTCTGTATGAGCAACTCAGTTATTCTGATTCCTAAACCCAATTCAGATAAAACTAATCCACATAATTATAGACATAATTGGTCTCATAAACATTAATATTAAAATACTAACCTCAATACTAATGTACAGATTGCAAAAAGTATTGCCATCTAGAATATCTCCCGAGCAACTAGGTTTTATGAAACAAAGATAGGTCTGTCAGAACACCTTGACTCTTGACACAATAACTCAACTCTTGGCGAAAGATGAACATCCCAGGTATGCATTAACCGTAGATGCAAGTGAAGCCTTTGATATGGTAGAACAAGAATTTTCTTTTTAAAAGTATGTCTTGCTTTAGTATACCACAAGATTTCATAAACTTCATAAAGGTGATTTACAAGAACGCATCTACTACATTATTAAGAAAATAAAATCTAAACCTGTGAAAATTACTAATGGGACAAGGCATGCTTGTCCCCTTTCTCCATATTACTTCAGTCTTTATTTAGAACCTTTTTTGCTTTATCTAACCAAAAAAAATTGTCATATTCCAATTGTCCAAAATAGTGATTTAAAGTTCACAGCCTTTGTGGATGATCTTACTGTTTTTTTCAACTCCCTAACACTAACTTACACAAAATTCTGAAATCAATAGAACAATTTTCAGCCATATCAAGCTTTGAAATTAACCCATCCAAATCTTGTATATTTCCTATCAATCCACTCAGTCATAATGAATTCTACTTTCCTGTAAGTGAGATTCAAGTCAGTTACTCCCTAAAGTATCTAGGTATTATAAATATACTCAGAAGGAACTGGTGAAAGAAAATCTACAAAAAAACATGGGAAATTATTAAACAAGATATGTCTAGGTGGAAGAATATAAACCTTTCTCTCCTCTAGAACTGTTATCATAAAAATGAATGTGCTACCTAGAATCCCATACCAATTAAATGCCATAAATATCCCTAAACACTTTTTTGCCAAATAATTGGTTATGATAAACTTGCATTACCTAAGGAAAAAGGCAGCATAGGGCTACCCGACTTTAAATTGTATTACGATATTTCTGCAAGCATAATTCAAATTTCTAACCATGATCCAAACCACCAAATTTGGTCTCCACACTGGTTCAGAATCTGGTACAATTGTACAAGTTCCCTCAATATAAACCCAAAAGCTTTCCCCTTCATCTTAAGAATATCAATACCATCAAAATTAACCCTGTAGTCAAGAACCAAATATATTCCAAAAAACTAATAACTATTTCACTTACAAATTGCACAGTAACGGTTAGTCTATATATCTTAATCCAAATTTGAAATTAAATAAAATGATAGACTTAACCAGTTTTCCTCAAATTAAAAATCTCTGTTTGGGAAATATACCAACTAGATAAATCTTCACTAGCTGATTTGAGAGCCTAACCAAGAGTCTCCGATAAATATGACCTGCTCAACAAATCTAACTACTTGCAAAAGCTTAAATTCTCTAAATTGGCTGTTGATGACCAAGACATTAAACTAACCCAATCAATGTTAAAATCATTGTCATAGAAAGCTAAAATGATGTCCAATACCTACAAGTTGATATCTGCAATTAAATTCCAATCTTCACTTTACTCCAACTACTGGTGTGAGAAAAACAATACCCTAGATAAAAAAAAACAAAAAAAAACCCCCAAGCTCTAATGAATTCACTTAATCTTACCCCATTCAAGAACTTGGTCTACACCCAGCTCATGATTAACAATAGTCTGTATTATACTCCTGCAGCTTTCGACAAATTTAACTCAAATTTTTTAACCTGTCCCTTCTGTCCTCAGGAGACTACTGATTTACTGCACATCTTCTGGAGCTGCAAGAAAGTATACAAACTCTGTCATTCACTTAAAGTTAAAATGCAGTAAACTGGGTTAGGAAAATGCCACTTTTTCATGGGAAACGGTTCTTCACATTACACCCCAAAACCTTAAGGCATACATGTTTTGATTACAGTCTGTGCACTAATTAAATATTTTATAGCTGAAAACTGGCTAGATAAATCCAAGATTACATGGGGAAAATTTCAAAGATGTGGCAATTAAATTTGTATCTTCACATAAACTGGTAACTGAAAACTCGAATAAAATGTCATTTTCATGAATACTGGGGTTATCTTTTTGATATTATACTCGGATTAAATTGGTAATTCTTTTGCATATGAAATTACAACCTATCAAATTACTAAAACTTTATCCTCCTCCATTCTTTTCCTCACAAATTTGACTCAGCTTTATTTTTAACTAGCACTATATTTTGATGAAGACCAAATCCTTAAATTTCAAATCTCAAATGTATTGCTATACAATACAGCTACTTAATCTTTTATACTTGCCTTGTCTTTTCTTCTCTCCCCATTAATCCCTTTCTCAATAACTGACCTTTTGATGCAATCGTAATTGTGGTATCCAAGTCTAAATATTTGTAAATAGTTTTCTGTATAGTGAAATAATGTCTTGTGTAGACCTATGCTCTGTATGCACTACAGCACTGATACAAAAGCAATTTTCTAACATGTGTATAACTGTTTTGAACCTATGTCTCTTTGTATATCTGTTATGCAAATGGTTATTGTATGTTTTACTTATTTATCATATACAAATCAAACCTTGGAAAATTAGACTAGTGGACTTTTAAGCTAACATGTTGAACTTCCTTGTTAAATGAAAGCAGTCCCATTTTCAAACTGTCTGAGGCCTGTTAATGACTGGATGTGCCTCTTGACCACATAGAACAATAAGTTGTAACTTCTACCTGCAGAGTAACATGAAAGCACTAAGGCTTAAATATCTTCACCACCATATGCAACCAGCTTCGCACTCTGCAAAAGTTTCTGCAGACATAACATTGCACTTTGAGCCAGTATTAACTTTGAGTACTGTGGGTTTGCCATTTATCCAAACAGTGCAAAATACTTCATTCTTGGCCTATAAATCAACTGCACTGAATGTTTCACTAAGCACTGACATACCATCAACATAAAAAGACTCTGGGTCATGGCTTTCTAATTGATCAACACTTCTTAAAATTATCCCTTTTAGTAAAAGAATGTGCACCCTTTAATTTACAAAACCTTTTGAAAAGATTCCATGTGTTATATCTGTGGCATTGCTGACCAAAAGCTTAAGGAGTTCTCTCTCAGATTTGTGACCATTACCACAGTTGCAACAGCTGGCAATGAAACTAGGTTGGGACCCATACTTTGTTTGCAAACTCACTCTTATGCTTCACTGAGGCTATGCGAACTCTGGAACTTGCTAGAAACTTGGTTTACCAGTGGGTGTGACACAAACTGCAGTTGCTGCCATGTGCCTGGGCCAGTTTTTTTTTTAATAACGTGTTGCATACTATCTGTGAGCTTTGCTGCAGTAATTTTAAAGCCCTTATTTGTAAGCATATTTGTGTGCTTTTTTGTGATCTCGTATGTCTGACAAATCTGAGTAGCTTTATTCAAAGTTAAATTACTGTCACGAAGCAAAATGTTTCTCTCAGCATCATCTTTAATACCGCACACAAGTCTGTTTATTAACTCCTTTCTTAAATCACCAAATCTGCACGTTTTAGCTTTATTTCTCAGGTCAGCTATATATACTGCAAAAGTTTTGCCAGGCTTTTGATCCGTTATAAAATAAGTGCCTTTCCATTGTAATATTTATCTGGGGGTTGCACATTTCCTCTAAATTTACAATTTAAACACTCAGGGTCTCCCTTGACTCAGCCTGTACAACAATGACTGTTTGTTTTTTTTCCCTCTCTCCAGCATAGATAGCAGGTGCATACACAAATGAACTGTCCCTTTCAGTGGATTCTGACCAGCTAAATTAAGCAGAATAAATTCCTTTGTACAGTCATCTTTATCAGAAAATGCATACAGGCTGTAGGAAAGTATCGCACTCTTGATCAAACATTCTGCAGTTGTCAGCAGTATCATCAAACGCTAGTGGTGGTGGTTTTCAAAATCTATCTGCCATGCCAACAAATTATATTAAAACGCAATGCAGTCCAGGTCCACTTTTAATTATACGAACATCACACACAGTACTTGCAATAACACTCAAATGCACAATAAAGTCTTCAAAGTGCTTTACTTTGCAAAATGTGCTCTGAAATGGCTGTATTTGCGAAATAACTTTACTGTAACACTGCACAAACGTGAACACTTCATGCACTTATAACTTGGATAGCCTCAGTTAATGTGAAAAATATGGAATTTCATGCAATTTGGACTTTCAAACATTTTCCATAATTGAATCATTCCACCAATATCGGACATTTTGACTTATTTTAATGTCATTTAGAGTGGTCTGTATATTTTTTCATATGTGGCAAATAAGAAATAGCTTGAGCAAGTTTTAATACAAGAAATTTGTTTCTGACCTGTTTTTTTGCAGATTATGCATGCAGCAAGGATGATCCATTATTGTACATACCACTTGATGTCAAAGTAGAGACACTGAGTTTTCCTGGCCATTGGATTTGCAGTTTCTAACATGTCCTTTAGAAATCCCAGTTCTGACACCATGTTGTTAGTTCCCCTAATGCAAGGATGACAAGCAGGTGGGGTAGTTCTTTTAAGAAGCTTTATTACATGAAAACACATCAGGATGGATACCAGCTTCAATAACTGTAAACAAACTGATTAATAGTTTACACAGAGACATGCTTACACTACAACATCTTAACTCAAAATGGCACTCTGTCCCTGCACGTGCTCCGTAATCAATACATTAATACATGCCCACAGGAGTGTTTCTTAGAGATGCACTGAACTTACACCATCCAGTCGTTGAGGTTACTTAACTCGTTGCATCCAAGTGATGCCTCCAGGTGCATCTGCATTTAACTCCTACTGATGCCTCTAGGCGTCAGAAATTGCTTGTTCATATTTGCATCAGTAATTCCAAATCCATGCTATGTACAAGATTTTAAAAGATTTCATCTTAAAACTTGCACAATGGCAAAAATTCAACTGCATTAATATTTAACCTCTTTCTAGTGCAGGTAAAACGAAATTAATGTTTGATAATTTATATACATATAATTTTCACATTTTTCTAAATATCTCAACCAAGTAACACAGAGCTCCTTAGCCTCATATGAAAGCTCTCAACTAGACTAATAAAATCCTGCTGACAGTATGTAACTTGTGTGGTTGCTGAGATACTGTACGTTGTTTACAAAATATCACAAACGTAATAGTTACTGTGTTTACTGTGACTTATAAAAATTCAGTTTAAGACCTAGAATCTCAAGAAAAATACCAGTATAAAAATAGGTCATGCTGAAGGGTTTGCTGTTTATACTTTCATATCCTGTGTGGTTCCAGAGATATGAACATTTGTTTTGAATGTGGGATATAATTTGATTGTCGAAAGGCTTAGGCTCCGCCCCTTGGAAGTTGCAGTGCAAACTTCCTGAGCTCCAGTGGCATGAATGAGCCAAATAGGGTTCAAGATGGACTCTGATTCACATGGATGGAGAGCCTGTTCCAGAGTATGGGGATCCTCGGAGACAAGCACCTGTCTCGCCAATATGTTCTGTTTATGTTGCATCAAAATTTAAATTGTTCAGTCTTATGGTTCTGATCCTGTTTTGTGAATGTGCAGAAGGTCCATCAGAGCTGGATCCAAGGATGCTTTGTATGCCCGCCATAGATCGCCTCTTGTTAACCTGTAGGAGACAAAGTATGCAAATAAGGCTTTAAGGCAATCTGTATAGGACAGTGTGTTTATACCTTGGATTAGTCTGGTAAGGAACCTTTGTGGATGTTTCATCTGATGCATATGTCTGGTCAGGTACATGCTAAAGGGGCATTATATTTGATGATGGGTCTGATAAGGGATGAATGAAGTGGCTCTAGACTTCCTTTGACTTTGATGCCATATCCTTGCATACAAGTTGGGCAATGTAGAATGATTTTCTCACTACCTTGCTACAAGTTGGGCAGTGTAGAATGATTTTCTCACTACCTTGCTTCATGTTGATCAAAGACCAGACAAGTCTGTACATATTCCCAGATCCCTGACTACCTGGTCAGCTCTTAATGGTGTCTTAACCAACTGAGTAATTAGCCTGAGCAGTACTTTTTCCAAAAGGCACTATGATGCATTTCTTGGCATTGAGTTTTAATCCATGATTTGATGCCAGTCATGTGTCTGTTTTTAGACCCTGTTGTAAGATGTTTGTCTCATGATGGAATCTATGATGGCTACCAGTTTGTAGCCCTCTGCAAACTTTGTCAGCCTAAGGCCCTTGAGATTAGCCTTTACCTATGAGTAGTGTGTCAAATAGGAGCAGTTCCAGCACAGAGCCTTGAGGTATCCACTGGTGACCAGTCTTAGTGGAGGTGGTTCACCAATCTAGACTTCCTGTGTCCTATTTAGTTATGTAGGGGCTTATGCTCAGTTTGGTGAGTTTGTCAACTATACCTGAATGGCATATTGTATTAAATGCCTTGGCCAGGTCCAGGTAGGCGGTATGTACCCTTCTCTCCTCAAGTGGTCCTAATAGTTTCAAGCTATTTAGGTGGTATCCTGGGATATTGCTTGGGTCCATTGAGGCTGAGTTTTTGGCCTTAGCGAGCGCTGCCAGGACCTCCTCCCTGCTTATAGCTTGGGGGGAGGGGTGAAGTTTGATTTAAGTTTGTCAGCAAATTCGTTTTGTTGCTGTGTTCAGTGAAGGTGGCAGCATTGACCACCAGTTCAGCACACTGATGTATGCTACCTTTGAAGTTACGGACATAGCTGTAGAAGGCCTTGTGGCGGTCTTTAAGCCTGTAAGGCTGTCTTGACCTCTTAATTAGCCTTGTTGGACTTTAACAGGAAACTAAAAGGATTAGAGAGCTCTTATGGGAATTACTTTTCCTGATTTAAGTCTTGGCCTGTTTTCCTTACACTGTTGTACCTTAAGGTTAGGATTCTACCAGTGTGGTATGTTTTTAGAGTTTCTTTTGGGCTTGTTTTATCAGCTATAACAGCATTTGAACAGCCATTTACATGGTTGTATAGAGTTTTGTGAAGAAGTCTGCATAAGTTGCTGTGATGCAGTTTGCTTTGGAATAGTTCTGTTACAGGATTTGTTGGGATTAGAGCTGATTTTTATTTTGGAAACTGCTGTGTGGTCCGACTTCACTGATGAGGAAATGACACTTTGAGGAGGAGGGTGCATTGCTCTCCCATATTGGTCAGTACCAGGTCCAGTATGTTTGAACTTCTGGTGGTTCACACTGTCTTGTCAAAGGTTTGCTTGTTTGTCTTTCGGCTTTTCCCGGTTAGGGGTCGCCACAGCGGAACTCCGGTCCGCTAATGATTGGTAGTTGATTTTTACTTGCAGAGTTACCAGCACTGACGCACAACCTTCAACGAAGGTATGCCCATTCACGCATGTCTCCACGCAGAAGACGCTCTAGCTGAGAATCGAACCGGACAGCGTCTTACTGTGAGGCGCCAACGTTGTTTTAATAAAGTCCAGGAATCCTACCTGCAAGTTTGAGGCTGTGTTATGTCTCCCATTTTATTGAGGGGTAGTTGGTCTCCCTTGAGTAGAGCATTTAGTTTAATATGGAGCATCTCCAGTAAGTCTAGATATATGAGCTATGAGATTTTTGAGACCTAGAGGATGACCTGTAGCTTGTTAGGATATGGTATGGGGCTGTATTTATGGTGACTTGTGCATGAATAAACTCCAGGGCATTGTCCTGTTTAACCAACCTAGAGTTATACTTGTTAATGAAGATTGAGACTCCTCCACCTTTTGTCCCTGTCTATGCAGTTGATGGTCTAAATGTGTGGAAGGCATTGAATTCTTGAACTGCCAAAGTACTTTCTGCAGATGTAAACCATGTCTCTACGTAGATGTCCCTATCCTTCAAAGTGAGGAGAGTTTATAGTGTGTGGAGTTTCATGTTTAGGCTCCCAGCATTGAGCAGTAACACTTTTTTGAGGTTTTATTTGCTTTATCTGTATTTTTGTCAGTTTGGCATTGCGTAAAAAAAAAAAGCTCAAAGTGCTGGATAAAGTTTTAGACAATATTCTGAAGCCATTGGGAAACAGGTGGAGACCATCTGTTGCAAAGCAGGGTGGTTTTACCATGTCCTCCCATGCTGACAAATATTGAATCCCCCTAGAAAGACACTAAGCTAGTTATTAGTCTGAAATATTTTGTTCGTACTGTGACATCACCCTTGATGAAGGTGGAATGCTGCTTATTGCAAGACATATACCTGCCCTGAGACGCACATTGAGATATCAGTAATGTCTCTCTTTATTGTCCAGAGAGGTACGTTTCGGGTCATTGACACCCATATGGACTATGATAGTATCATATTGGTACCTGTGGTATAGTGGCTTGAGTAAATGTGTAACATGGCAGATCCTGACTTTGGATAAACAACTGCTACCTCCTCCTTGTTCAATCTGGAGAGTGATGCATCTGTGTTGTACAAAGGAGTTTCCTTTGACAGGAGTCCTGGGTAATGTTTGCTTGCTTTATGGGCTTTGCTCTTAGGACTCCGCTAAGTGTAGGGGTGTGTGTGGTGTTTGTTGCTTTCTGTGAGTGCTTTAGAGATTGCTGAGAAGCATTGGTCTATGTATATGGTGGTAATATGTGTTCTTGACAACCTTGATGTTCTTCGTGTTTCACTGTTGCAGTCATTACATTTGGGTAATCTGCTGGCAGGTTGCCCTCATTTGGCCTGATTAACAAAGTCTTGGGTCCTGCGTCGGTTGCTGTCCCCTTCTTCCATGACGTCAGGGGTATAAAACATGCAGTTGACACCATTACATCAGTCTTTCTTGCCGCGCAGTGCCTGAAGCAGTTTGCAAGTGCTGACTCCTGAAATTTTTGTTTTCGAGTTTCAGAACCGAAGTCTTGGGGAAACTTTTTCTTGCTCCATACCGATGTCAGTAAAAGTTAATAATTGCATTATTTGTGGGAAGCAAGTACCTCATAAGGATTTTAATTTGTACTGTATTCCTTGCCTAGGCCCTGACCACAACGTGCCTTGCTGTCGATTTTATGCTAAATTTAATCAACGCACTATTAAATGTCTGTATATTTTTGCTTCTAAATATTTTGGCTCATGCTTTAGTTATCCAGAAATGTCGTCTGTTAGCAATCAGACTACCGGAATACCTAAAAAAAAAAAACAAAGAAAAAGACAGGCCATCGAGGTCCAAAACTGACGACGGGGCTTCTCCTAAGCCAGTTTGGTACTTAGTGAAGCGCTTTCGCAGCCCCAGATACCCGCTACTTCTGATTCGCAGGCCTCCACCGAGACCCATTCGGAGTCCGGTATGCTGCTAGATGCTTCAACTATGGACCCATCTAAGGTAGAGACATCCGCGGGTTCCAGAGCCGCTGTGCAGGCACTGGCTTCTGAGGGTGTTTTCAGGCCTACAGATTTGTATATTAGACCGCCATCTTCAAAACTAAGGCCAAAATCTACATCTATATCTAAAAAACCGACGCCTGGGCCACATGTGCAGGCCCCTATGCCTAAAAAACAAATGATCAAAATGGCTGAAGATTTAATTACTCTGATCAGGGGTAGCCAACCCCCCCCCCCCCCCCCGAACCCTTCTAAGAGGCCTAGGCAAGACATTGATTATGAATCTTCTGAACAGGACTAATGAACAGGATTTGTCTATACCTACTTATAAGGACTCTGATGCAGAAGATTCCATTCCTTATGCTTCTCCCCCTGAGGATTTTTCTTTTGGGGAAACTTTACATACCTTACGGGAAACTTTCCACTGGGAAAGTCAGAATTTCTCTGAATCTGAAGAGAGACTTGGGGATTTTCTTCTTCCTCAGCACAGGCCTTTGGCGATACCTCCTGTCCTAGACATTAATGTTTTTTCAGAATCTGGTATGGCTCCTGATTCTCTCTGCCTCTGGCTCCTTGTAAGCCAGACAGATACTACAGAGTTCCGGACTCCCACAAATTCCTTTTCAAAAATCCTATTGCAGGTCCTGAAAACATTTCTCAGGCTCCCGAGGGCATTAAAGGACAACAGCGCCCTCAGACTCAAAAAACATATTAATTTCATCATGGTTTGATGTTTCCTACATTTTAATAGCACTCTGAGACTATTTTGAGCTTTTTAGATATTTTTAGATGCAATTTCTGACTCTGACCACATGGGGTCTGGCATATTGAAAAAATTCAGACTGTTTACTCTGCCTCTAAGTATCCCAGAATGCATCATTTGTCTCCAAAAAATTGCATCAGATCTGCCACGTTTTGCCTTAAGCTGTTGTCACTTCATTGACTTAACAGGCATTCACTGCAGTCTTAAAATCCCCTACTTTTGGTTAAAATGTTATCCTTTTTCAATGACCACTTAAAACACAAGCAGTGCAAATGCTACAGAACAGAACTGAAAGGTGCATTTTCTAGCTTTTTCATCTTAGAAATGCTAAATTGCTTTCTTTTGTGAAGGCTGAAATCTAGCTCTTCAAGGAATCTCCCCTCCCACTTCACACCTACCTTCCCTAGCTGTCAAAGAGCCAAGGGTAATTTGACCCATTATCTGCATGTGATTGACAGCTCGTCACAGCAGGTGACCAGAGTAATGTACTGTTTGCTTGTCGGCCTTTTCCTTCTTACAGTGGGAGACTTTTTGTTGCACTACTGTCAAATTTAAAACCAAGCTACATAGCACTGGCAATAATCCCTGCTTTGCAAAGCAGTCTGCCACTTATTTTCCCTTCCTGTTTAAATAGCTAACAAATGATGCACTATAAACTTGAAATATTTTAGACTTGCATGACAGCACCCACATGCTTTTTTGAGTCAATATTTTAAAAAAATTATGGTTGTGCATACACACACGCAGAGACACACACTACTTTACTTCTACAATGATTTAGATTTTATTTTTACATTTTATAGCAGTGTACTAACCAAGCAGAGAAATCTGGTTCAAAAGCAAGGATAAATTGATCCTGAAATACCTATGAACCTCAGCGCAAGAAATTAGGACAAAGCCATACATAGAAGTGGGACAAAGGCACAAATGGAAAAGCGCAGTCCGGGTCTGAACTGTCTGCAAACAGCTACAGTTAACTTTGAGTATGTGTCTACCTGTTTGAGCCAATATTAATTTTCCCCTGGAGAGCACTCTGCTTTGGCTTGTAAGCAGCCCCCCCCCACACACACACACACACATTCCACTTTCTCTTATTCCCTTCTGTTAGCAAATAGTATCCGCCATAACTCATCAGTACTGTGTGTTTGTAAATTTAAACTATGACCACAGTAGCCTACTGATACAAGGTTATCCTGTTTTTCCACCTGAGAAATTAAGAAATGACTTGGTTTCAGAGCGGTCCTTGGTCAATTGTGATTGTTTACACATACTTGCCTTTGCTTTGTGATTGTTTCCAGCCCCCTCATACGAGCAACTAACAGGGTCTCTATCCGCTTTGCTCCCCACCCTGCCCCCTATTCCTTCCCGCCCCAGGTGGTCCCACCTTTATTGGACTCAAAACCCCTCCCATCTTTCCAATAGTCAACCACAGCGCTAACCCAACACTACCACCTCCATCTTCCCACTACTATCACACCTCCTCAACTAACATGTACCAGCATACCTTACCTATGCTCACTGCATGCACTCTCCTTGCATATCTTACATCCTACTAAAGCTCCATCATTCCCCCACTCAACCACTACCACTGTACTACTACTCACACCACCACTCATGTCTCACCCACACTCAACTCCCCTCCCACCAGCTCAAGAACCATCCCTATGCACCCCCCACATATTCTACCAGCTATATTACTCTAACATAAAGCAGCCCTACAACTTAACATAGTAACCCTCCCACCATACCTAGTACCCACAAAGCACAATCATAAAGTTTCCCTTATAAACAAACACATTCAAAAACTGAGAACTAATAATCTCATGCATATCAAAACTAGCCCTAAGTGGAGACATCCACCCCAACCAATTACTGCCCCGTAGCTATTCTCTCTCCACTCTCCAAAATACTAGAGAGATGCATACACTCTCCGGTCTCAGACTACCTCCTTACTAACAACCTCCTTTCCAGTACTCAGCATGGTTTCTGACCAAACCATAGCACCACCACTGCCTTACTCTCCTTTACTAACACTATCCTTCAGCATAAAAACAATGGCTATCTCTCCTCTGCTACTTTCCTAGACCTGTCTAAAGCAATTGACATGGTCCCACACAAACAACTTATCTCTGTCCTCAATAACCTATCCTTCTCACAATCAGTCACCAACTGGTTTCAGATTTACCTGTCTGACCGCCAACAATCCGTTGTATGGCAGAATGACATCTCCCCAACTACCTGTCCCCATAGGGGTTCCCCAAGGATCCATCCTTGGACCCCTACTCTTCTCTGTTTACACCAATAATCTAGCCTCTGCCACCAAACATGGCACACTCATACAATATGCAGATGACTCAACCATCATCTGCTTAGCCCAGTCCCTACCGAAACTGCAAAAAGTCACACAGGAAGCCTTTTCCTTTGTTGAAACATGGTTATCCGATGCCCAATTAATACTCAACCCAAATAAAACTAAACTACTCATCTTCCAACCCACCAAACATACTCAAAAACAACTCTCACTTTAACATCACAGCAAAAGACAACACCACTATATACCAAACTGAACACACCAAATTGCTAGGAGTGGAAACAGAAAATAAACTAATATTTGACATTCACATATCCATGACCATAAAAAAAGTCCACAAAAAACTAGGAGCATTATACAGAAAAGAGCAATTTCTCACCAAAGCAGCAAAGATTTCAATAGCAAATTCCCACCTTATCTCCACCCTACTTTATGCCTCTCCAATATATACCAACCTAAGGCAATGTGGTCTAAACAAGCTAGAGACCTGCTACAACAAAAATTGCCAAATTTGCCACAGGGGCATCCTACCGTAGTCACCACTGTCTCTCACTTGCTGAACTGGGCTGGCTTGAACTCTCACCTGCTTCAGTGGTATCAACTCTCACTCGCCCACAAACTAGTAAACCATCCACTAAATGTCCCATCCCTCCAGAATCTACTCCAACCCTAATCGCACCACCAGACCACTAAGATCCAGCAACAAAAATCACTTGCAGATCACTAAAGCCAATAACTGTGCTGGTGAAGCACTATTCTCTTGCGCCATAGCCAAATTATGGAACTCACTCCCACCCACAATTACCTCCGTACCATCATGCACCCACATCAAAACTTTATTAAAAGCGCAACTAAAAACATGCCCTTGCAACTCCCAGTCTAATATCACCCCATCCAACCACTACCTTTCTTTCCACTCCACTAACTACCTTGATTATAGCAAGCTCAGATGCTCATAAGCCTAGTACTTATTATACAGCAGGAACTTCTCATTGTAACATTTGTTAATGTCTGTTATGTACTTCACAGATGATTCTATTTATCTATTGATGTATTATGTTCTTCATCTGTAAATATGTTGTACGCAAGTGCTATGTTAAATTGTTAATCATTATAATCCAATGTAACTACTGTCTATTTTACTGTGGAGCTTTTCTCCCCGGGCCTACGCTGAAAATAGACCTACGTCCAGTCTGACACTCCCGGTCAACAAATATAAATAAATAAATAAAATAAATAAATACAAGTAGGATTATTGCTTCTATCAAATTAGGAAAGATTATGAAATAGTAGGTCTTGCATTAGTATGAATTTTCAAAAGGGTATGAAATCTGAAACTTAAATGTCTGTCATTGATTTCATTCTTCAGTCTCTAATGATTTGGCAGCAATTGTCCCAAAAAAAAAAAAAAAAATTTGATTCAAAAAGATAATAGCCACACAATACAGCTGGTAACCTGTCAAAGAAGGGGCTCCTTTTAATATTAGTACTACTAACTTGAGCATCTGACAAAATAAAAAAAAAACATGCATTTATGAAATGAAAGTTATCCCTAACTGGATTATTACAATTAATGGTAAACCCTCCATGTTTTCTTCCGAAATAGCAATTTCTGGGGAGGGATTATTAGGGGAAGAGCAACATTTTGAGCCAAGTTCAGGGACAGTTGAGAGGTTGGGATATGCCTAATTCTAAAAAAGCAATTTATTTGCATGTACCTAGCAACCTGTTAATGCAGGAAATCTGGACAAGGCAAAATATATGTGGGGGGACATCAAAACAGTACAAAAAATGTATCTTGTATAAACTGAGAGAGCTGATCGAATAACAGGTCTTGCTTTAGCATGCATTTTTCTGAAGGTTATGAAGGCTGAAACTCAGTGTCTCATTTAGTGACTTTATTCCGAAAGAGTTTGACTGAAAACCACAAAAATTGAGCCTAACAATCCAAAAATAAGAAGCCTTGCTTGCGGTGTCACACACACAATTGCCCCCTTGCTTGCGGTGTCACACACACAATTGCCCCCTTGCTTGCGGTGTCACACACACAGTTGCCCCCTTGCTTGCGGTGTCACACACACAGTTGCCCCCTTGCTTGCGGTGTCACACACACAGTTGCCCCCTTGCTTGCAGTGTCACACACACAATTGCCCCCTTGCGGTCACACACACACTTGCCCCCTTGCTTGCATTCACACACACACACACACTTGCCCCTTGCTGTATCCTATGGACATTAGAAGGCCTCCAGCTGAAGGCACTACATATGTTACCTGTATTTTTTAGCAAGTTCCTCCTCCTATTTTATTTCTTCTCACTCAGAGCCCCTACCATGATAGTGCTATCCCTGGCCACAAAAAAAAAAATGGTTGCAAGGCATGTACTTCACTACCAGAAAACTGAGATCAGAAAAGCTTACCAGCCTTAGAGATTTTATCAGACTTTGCTTCTCAGTGGCTTGTGTGCTATACTCACTCACAAAATGTTATATTAACAGGCAGAATATCACTTTGCAGACTAAAGAAATAGTATTTTGTCTACCAAACTTTATAACAAAGTCAAAAAAATATATGCCATGCTGATTCCATTATTTCAATAGGAATTGGCAGCAACTCCCACTCAAGGCATGCTGCTTAGCAGCTTTACAATGACTAAGCTGCTGTGCTTGTACAAGCAGCAAAATTCCTCATTTCCTTTCCCATCTATCTTCTATTTCTCTCATTTCCCTTACGTTTTTCATTAATTTAAAAACAAAACAACACGAAGGCTCAAAGAATATGATAGCAACCGTGACATTAATCTTACAAGAACCTGTGCTCTATGTGTAACTGAACATTGTGAACTGTCTGAGGCTACTTCTAAACTATGGACACATACTGATGGACAAAATGTTGAACCTCTATTGCGTACATTACTGTATATTTACCTGCTATAATAATCTTACATGGGAACCCAGAAATGCACTTAGCTTAGTTGCATGAAACAAGTATAGCTGCAGAAACCACCCCTGGACTACTACCACTCTCTTGCTGACTATTCATAAGTATGTTTACAGGCTGCAGAACTACTCAATAAATAAGATGTTCTTCATCTCACATTGCTGCAGTCCTAACACTTGGGTAGTCCGCTGTCCCTCGGTCGGCCCGAATATCAGAGTATAAGGCTGACGTCGGTCAAGGCGCATTTGACTGACATCAGAACGTCAGGGTACAAATGCGCATGACCGACGCCATATCCTCAGTCTTTGCCGCATGGTCCGATGCAGAAGCAGTGTTGCAAGTGCCGTCGGCGTTCTGAAATTTTTCGATTCGAGTTTCAGACCGAAGTCAGAGTTGGTTAAGTACCCGTTGGGAATATTTTGTTTTTCTTGCCTCAGTGGTTTACCGGATGTCAGAAAAAGTGAATAACTGTATTTCTTGTGGGAAACAGATACCGCATAGGGATTACCATAATTTGTGTATACCTTGTTTGGGACCTGAGCACGACGTTGTTGGGTGTCGCTTTTGTGCTAGGTTCAATAAACGCACTATAAAGCGAGGTTGGATTGTGCCAGGTTGGTCTTTGGGAAGCGGTGCAATTACAACATGCCGCCGGATGCTCCGGCCGCTTCCTCAAAGAAGCGCAAGGACAAGGCAGTTAAACTGAGGTTAGAGGAGTCGTCCGACCGGACGCCGGTTCTTTAGAGGCGTCAGTGGAACCGGTGGTTCCGACGGAGGCCTCTGGAGTCCCAGGGAGAAACTGTGTTTTACAGGATGTGGCCTCCCAGGAGGCAGGTCAGGCTGTAGGGGCTTCTCAGGTAACTGTACTCCCTCCCTTCCTAAGGTGTCTAGGCCCTCTTTCTGCTTCCAAGGCTTCTTAGAGGCAGGTCTAGTTTTGCTTCTGTGGGTGTCACTCCTAGTTCTTCAGGTTCAGTGCCCAAGAAGCACATGCTTAAAATGGCAGAAGATTTAATTACTTTGATTAGAGGCTCTATGCCCCCTCCTGATAAGAGGCCTAGGATGGAACCTGTGTTGGGGATTATGAGCAGGCTTCGGATGTGTCTGAGTCTTCGGCTGAAGACTTGCAGGAGTATTCTCATTATTCTGATTCTGATGTGGATGATTCTACTCCTTCTGCTTCTCCTCCTGAGGATTTTTCTTTTTCAGAGACCCTTCACTCCATGAGAGAGCATTTTAAATGGGAAGGTCAGGATTTCTCTGATTCCAGGAAAAGGCTTAGGGAATTTTTGTTTTACCCCAGCATAGGCCTTTAGCTATACCTCCTGTTCTGAATGTGGTGGAAGATGTGTTTGCAGAGGCTTCTCTTAATCCTGATTCTTTGCCTCCTGCTCCTGTTAAACCAGATAGGTATTACAGGGTGCCTGAAGCTCATAAGTATCTTTTTAAGAATCCTAGGGCAGACCCAGAAACTGTTAGCCAGGGGCCTAAGGGTGTTAAGGCTTCTGTTGTCAAGAATCCAGTTCCGGCAGATAGAGGCCAGGGCCTTGGATAGGTGGGGAAAGAAAGTTTATACTTCTTCCACTCTAGCCATGAGAGCTTTGAATTGCCAATTTCACATGTTGAAATATCAAAATTGTCTCCTTTCACAGTTGAAATCTAAGGTTGATGCTCTGGCGGAAGGTATTGATTGTAAAGAGTTACAAGATTTAGTGCATGTTTCTGAACAGGTGGGTAAGCATTCTTTGCAATGTGGTTTTGATGCTGTTCAGGCCTCGTCTAGGGTGGCTGCCACTGGGTCAGTTCTTCGCAGGCATGCCTGGCTGAGGGATCAAAATTTATCTGACCATGTTAAAACTAGGATTTTGGATGCCCCTTTGCAATCTGATGTCTTGTTTGGTTCTCCTGTTGAGGCAGTTTTAAAGAAAATGGAAGACAAGGCTAAGTCTATGCAGACTGTTAAAGATTTTTTGCAGGTTCAGCCTCCAAAGTTTAGTAGGAATTGGCCTGCTAAAGGGTGGACGTATCCTTCTTATGATTCCCAGTCTAGGGGTAGATCTAGACGTGGCAGGGGCAGAGGTCAGGGCTCTTTCAGGCCTAGAACAGGGAGTTCTCCTGCACAGTCTTCGGGTGAGGGCAGGGGTCAGTCCTTTCGTAAACAGACCCAATGACCTACCTTTTCAGCTGCCAGAACCTTCTCGCCTGGCAGCACCTTTGGGAGGAAGGTTGGCACTTTTCAAAGAAAATTGGAGTTTGATTACCCAAGACA
This sequence comes from Protopterus annectens, assembly GCF_019279795.1. NCBI lineage: Eukaryota > Metazoa > Chordata > Ceratodontiformes > Protopteridae > Protopterus > Protopterus annectens. Next base: position 257,678,395 of record NC_056747.1, read on the forward strand.
GATGGGTACTGGATATCATACATCACGGTTACAGGTTTTATTTCCATACCTTGCCTCCTTTCAAAGGCATGCCAGACATTCCTCCTCAACAAAGAATAGAGGCTCACAAGCAAATTTCTCTGTTACTCCAAATAGGGGCCATACAGCCGGTTCCTATGCCAGAAAGGGGCCTAGGATTTTCTCGCCTGTTCCTTGTGCCAAAAAAGGGGAACACGTGGAGACCAATTTTGGATTTATCTATCCTCAACACTTATCTGGACATTCCCAAGTTCAAAATGTTGACGTTACAACAGCTTTTACCGCTACTGGGCAAGGATCACTGGATGGTAACTTTGGATCTCAAGGAGGCTTACCTTCATGTTCCTATCAGGCTAAGTTGCAGGAAATATCTGAGTTTTCGGACTGGGACTTCTCACTATCAGTTCTCTGCATTGCCCTTTGGCTTATCTACTGCCCAGAGTATTCAAAGTTCTGGCTCCAGTGATAGCTTTCTTCAGGCTAAAAGGAATACAAATCTATCCTTATTTGGACGATTGCCTGATTCTCGCTCACCGAAGGCACCCGCTCCTTCGTGATTTAGAATATGTGATACCAGTCCTAAGATGCCTGGGGTATTCTCTGAACCAAATAAAGTCCAGTCTAGTACCCTCTCAAGACATGTGCTTTCTGGGTGTAAGACTGAATACAGCATCCCAGATGGCCTTTCTAACCCCGGACAAACAAAAGAATCTTTCCCTTTACTTCCATCATCTATCTCTTCAGTCCGGGCTGACTGCAAGGACAGTCCTTCAAGCCTTAGGTTTCATGGCATCTTGTATTCTGGTGCTTCCCAATGCCAAACTGCATATGAGGAAGTTGCAATGGTATCTCAAAATGTCTGGACACAGCACTGCCAGCATCTGGACACTGTCATTCAAATAATACCTTGCATTCAAAAGGAATTTTTGTGGTGGGCTCAGGAATGTCACCTAAACAAGGGACTCTCTGTGACCCGCCAGAGGCGAGTCAAATTTTAACGACAGATGCCTCAGACAAAGCTTGGGGAGCTCATCTAAACGGAAAGTGGATACAAGACAAGTGGCCTGTCAGACTACAGCATCTACATATCAACTTGAAGGAGATGTTAGCAGTCCAGTTTGCATTAATAGCTTTCAAGGATTTACTTCTTCCAGGGCAGGTGTTGATTCTAACAGACAACACAACTGTCATGTGGTACATCAACAAGCAAGGGGAACACATTCTTATCCTCTATGCAGGCAAGCAATGATTTTGTGGGAGACTGCTCTCAGTTTACAACTAAGTCTTCAGGCAAGGTTTCTGCCGAGCACAGAACTCCTTAGCAGATGTGTTAAGCAGACAAATCATGGATCCCCACGAGTGGAAACTGGATCTTCATGTATTTCAGAAATTGACAGTGTCCTGGGGAACTCCAGACATAGATCTGTTCGCTTCTCCACTAAACCACCAGCTGCCAAAGTTTTGCACAAAGGTTTCATCCCACAGCTTGGAAAGTGGATGCTCTTTCTTTCAGTTGGAAAAATCTTCATGTGTATGCCTTTCCACCTCTGCCTCTCCTCCCAAAGGTACTTCTAAAGGCCAGACAGGACAAGCCAAGGATGATTTTGATAGCTCCAGATTGGCCTCGACAGCACTGGTACCCATTACTGAGAAGTCTAGTACAGAAGCCTCCATGGCCTTTGCCTTTGATTCCACATCTGTTGTCCCAGGAGGACAGTCATTTGCTCAATGTCAAACTTCACTCTCTTCACCTAACAGCATGGCATATTCTGTTTTAAACCATAGAGGGTCTCAACTTCCACAACAAGTTTTGAATGTGATTTTGGAAGCTAGAAGGCCTAGTACAAGGAAAGTGTACGCAGATAAATGGAAGAGATTTTTATTTTGGAGTACAGCTAAGGATTTGGATGTTTCTGAGCCTGATTTAAGTGTGGCTCTTCAATATCTTACTGAGTTATTGGACAAAGGTTTGTCCTTCTCTTCTATTAAGATTCATGCTGCAGCAATTTCAGCTCACTACGACTGTGACCCACCATTGTTTTCTCATCCTTTGTTCAAGCAATTTCTTAGAGGGGCAAAGAATATAAGACCCCACGAAGGGCTCCTACTCCTGCTTGGGATCTCAATTTTGTGTTGGAGAAACTCACTCTACAACCTTTTGAGCCTGCAGCTACTGCTGAGTTGAAATATTTGTCATGGAAGACTGCTTTTTGTTGGCCATTACCTCTGCAAGAAGGGTTTCTGAATTGCAGGCCCTTATGGCAGTTGAGCCTTTCTTAATTTTCCATAAGGATAGGGTATCTTTACGTACTAATCCTTTCTTTATGCCTAAAGTGGTTTCTAGTGAGGCTTTAAACCAAACTATTCATTTGCCTACTTTTATGCAAATCCCCAAACTAAAGGGGAAAAGATTTTGCACACTTTAGATGTACACAGGCAGTTGCGATATTATTTGGACAGAACTAAAGGGTTCAGACAATCTCAGCAGTTATTAGTTTCTTTGCTTTGTGCTCTCAGGGCAAGCCCGTGTCAAAACAAACTATTTCTAAGTGGATTGGATTTTGCATTGCTTTCTGTTATTCCCATCATGGCAAAGAGATTCCAGCTGGGATTAGGCCTCATTCCACTAGGGCTACTGCCACTTCAACAGCTTTTTTTGAGGGGGGTGGCTACTAAGGATATTTTGGAGGCAGCCACTTGGAGTTCAGTGCATACCTTCTCTAGGCATTACCACCTTCCACTGTACTCTAAATCCAGGGCTGGTTTTGCCACTGCTGTGTTGCAGGGCATTTTGGCAGCTCCTGCTTCATTATAGTTTAGCCATCCTCCCTTACCTCTGCTTTGGGATTCTACCCAAGTGTTAGGACTGCAGCAATGTGAGATGAAGAACATAGTACAGTTTTGTACCTACCATAAATGTAGATGTTCGAAGATCCACATTGCTGCAGTCCAATTTACCCTCCCTCCTTCCCCTCTGTAGTTTGAGGTGGTTGTGTGGGTTGGGTTATCCATCTGAGGTATAATGGTATAATTGTATAATTGTATACTTGTATATATTGTATATATTGTATATATTGTACATATTTTTGGTGTTAGGCTGGTTGGTTGTTTAGTTGTTGTCTATGGGTTTTGACCTTTCTTTTTAGGGTCTTCTGACATCTGGGGAAAGAAAAGACTGAGGATATGACGTCGGTCATGCGCATTTGTACCCTGACGTTCTGATGTCAGTCAAATGCGCCTTGATCGACGTCATCCTTATACTCTGATATTCGGGCCGACCGAGGGACAGCGGACTACCCAAGTGTTAGGACTGCAGCAATGTGGATCTTCGAACATCTACATTTATGGTAGGTACAAAACTGTACTTTTTATGCCTAATGGCTCCAGCGTCCACATTAAAATAATTTTATTACCCAGCTAACGGGGGAAAAAAAGGTATTATTCAGCTGTGGCAAAGTTTCAAGCAGGTAGGTTTGATGGCGCACACACTAAAACGGAGCAAGCACAGCAGCATAACAAATAAAATGGATTGCTAATATTAAAAAATATGACAAGACTGAAACGCGAAGCTCAACAACAGAAACAAACAGCTGAAAACATTACAAAACATCTGCAGCATGCAATCATGAAGCACGAGGCATCAACAAACTAAAAAAAAAACAAATATAGCTACAAATACAGCATAGTTTTTAAAAAACACCAGCAAGCAACTAAAAACACTAGACAGTAATACAATTACTACAAGCAGCAATACACTTACTTCAGAAGGAAACCCAAAGGCAGCAAGCACAGAAACACAGGCCGACTCAAGAATACAAAAGACGCCAGCATTAAGCATAACCAGGGAAATATAAACCCTGGATCAAAACGAAAATAAGTAGGCTAAGCTAAAAATGCAGCTGCGAAAGGGAAGCACGTGGCACCCTTACAAACAGAAAAAGATTAACTCCACTAATGTGCAATTAAAAACTTGGGAGGACACAATATAAGGGCTCATAGAAACAGGGACAGATTACATTTAGGATACCCTATTAAGAAGTAATGAGACTTACCTTACTTATGAAGTAGCAAAACGCTGGTGAAGAAGTGCTTCACATGAATAGAGTCGACCAGATTTGCTAACACAGAAAAGGAGATCTGAAGTAGGATATTCATTTGTCTGCAACCTGTGGGTTATGGATCCGATATCGGATCCGAACCGGCATGGTTTTCCAGCTATGGATCCAAGCTCTCAGCTCCTCCCCTCACCCATAATGCCCTGCTCTACCCTCATGACCTCAGATCTCGTTTGCCGCGCTGGTGACTGGATTTGGGTTCTTTGCTCTCAGCTAAGTGCTAGTATATTTACCTGTTAAAACAGAAAGTTTTAAATTTTTTGTGTATTTTTGTGTGAAAGTTTAGGTTTCATTAATAGTTTTAGTTTGAGTTAAATTAATTAATTTTTCCTCCCTCGCTGTTGCGTGAGTGTGTGTGTAGGCCTGTGTGTCTTTTCTTTTAAGTTACTTTAGTAGCTTGTAGATTATGGCTGATCAGCCTAAATCTATCTTTTCAAATGCTCGAGTGTGGCCATAAGCTCTCACCGCTGATGGCCACACTCGGTGTGTTAAGTGTCTCGGGTTGAACACCTCACATCTGGCTGTTCCATATGTGCAGGGTTCAACCCCAGGGCACTGAGGGAGCGGAGGTCCAAGCTTGTCTTGGCGGGTCTTTTACCAGACTCGGCTCCGGCCTCAGCTCCTTCGGGGACTACTGTGGCTACAGTTGTTCCCCTGTGGCACCCTCCTGCTCCTGGGACTCAACCTCCCGCTTCTGGAGAGGAGAGGATGCTGCTAAAGGACGGAGGAGAAGCACCACAAGCGGGCTGAGACCTCTGTTTCGCCCCGCCAGCCAAGCGGGCTTCTCCCGGCTCCGTTGGTTCGGTCTCCTCCTTCTCTGCTCCGGTCCCCTGTGTGCTTTTCACCGGGTCCTGAGGAGGAGGAGACCCGATCTCCGTCGAGGCTATCGAGGAGGCACTCCAGGCCTACCTCGGTAGCCTCGGCGAGATCTACACATAGCCTTTCTGATGCTGATCTGGACCGGATGATGAGAAGGTTCATCCAGGCCCAGATGCAGATGGGAGTGCTCTTGCCTCCCCTCGGGGAGCTCAACACCCTTAAGCCTATTGCTCCTTCTCCGACCCGCTATCCGGGTTGAGCAGCTGGAGCCGAGCAGCCGAGCCGGGGTGGGTCGGCGCCGATAGTACTTGGTACTTCGGATCCGACCCTGCCCTCGAGTGAGTCGGACCCGACCTCTCTGAGCCTGGATCCGAGCTCCTTCGGCGCCGTCTGTGTCGGAGCGTACTGTCCCTTCGGATCCGAGTGCTTCGGCGCCGGCTCCGGTCCACTCGGATCCGAGGGGAGCCGATTAGCCGGATCCTTTGGTCGAGGTCGGCTCCCGGCTTTTGATGTAGTGGAGAGGGCTCTGTTGAGGTCTCGGACCCCGGCACTTGTTCGGCCCGCCCACGCTCCTCTGCACTGGGCCAGGCTTCCACCATCCGCCCCTGGGACAACCCGTTTCTGTGCCCCAAGTGGCTCCTATGGAGCAAATTGCTGCTGAGGACTCCTCTGACAGCCCCCAGAGGAGGTCCCTCGCAGCATAGCGGGCAAAAGGAGGCACATTGACTCCCCGAGTCTCACAGAAGACACGGACTTGGAGGAAGGGAAGGCTCCCACGGTCACCCCGAGGATGTCTCCTTTGGAGACATCATGGAAATGCTCTATAAGGGGTGGTCTGCCCCAAGTCTTCCTCGACGAGTCCGTGTTCTTGGAGGCATTTGAAACGGGCCCGTCTACCTCTTGGGTGTCCCCTGCCGACCCCTGGTGGACCTTATTACCACCAGGGCGTGGAAGGAACCGGACACCGTGGAGCCAATTCCCAAAAGACCGGATAGGATCCTTAGTCTGCCATCCGACCGACCCATTGGAGTAAGGGGCCTCCGGTAGATGCCATGTTGACGGCGGCCACAAAGAGGGAACTGGCTCAGGAGAGTCCTCAGTCCACCCACCGAGCAAGGAGTCTCGGATGATGGACCGCTTGAAGCGGATGTTCAGTTCGGCGACCTTCTCGTAAGGGCTGAACTATTTGGCACATGTTATTCGGATGCAGCGAGATCTTATTAAGGAATACGCTGCATCCCCTCTGAGTCCATTTCGGAGGAGGACAGAGTTCTGCACTCCACCCGTATGGCCACTCTTAGGTCAGTTACAAATACTTCTGCGGCTACTCTCCCATGCAACGGAGGCGCCGCTAGAGCTGCGGGACAGGACTGGTCACTAGACGTCAGGCCTGGCTCACTGCGATTTTTCTGAGCCCTTCAAAGCGTCGTTGCGCGCCTTTGATGGTTCTGCTCTGTTTGGCAAGACCGTTGCGAGGCGTTGACCCAGAGCGAAAAGGACGGAAGACGCTGTCTGCCGTCGGAATCGCTCTGCACCCCAGAGGCCCTATTCTAGGAACCAAAAGGGTCAGAAGAAGATGTGGTTCCGAAGTCGCAGCAGTCCCAGCCTGCTCGGACAACCAGTCCTTCCGTGGCAGAGGAGGACAGGGACGCCGCCCTAGAGGCAGAGGGCTCCCAGAAACTTCGGGTCCAGGGAACCTTTCTCTGAACGGCCCGCGCAGCAACCCTGAGGTTGCCCGACTGCTCTACTCTGGAGGCAGTCGGGGACGTTCGGGCACCTAGCGGCATGGGAGTCCATAACATCGGACCGCTGGGTTCTCCAAATCATATCCAGGGATATCGCATTCCTTTCCTCCACCTTCCAAAGTTGAAGTCCCTCCCAGGCGTCCCACCCGGTCAGCGGGAGGCCGCTTTGCAGAAATTGGCCATCTGCTAAAGAAAGGAGCCATCCAGCCCGTCCCCAGACCAGATCGGATCAGGGTTCTACTCCAGATTCTTTTTAGTGCCAAAAGACGGGGAACTAAGACCAATCCTAGACCTCTCTCTCTTGAATCTGGCAGTCCCAAAGAAAAATTCGAATGGTCACTCTGCAATCTATTCTCCCCTTCTGGGAGAAAATCACTGGATGTGCTCGATAGATCTCAAGGGCTGTACTACCACATCCTGATGGACAGGCCCAGGAGGTTTCTCCGCTTCGGCTGGGAGCCAGTCACTACCAGTTCGGGTCCTTCCCTTTGGTCTCACCACAGCCCCCAGGGTGTTCACCAAAGTACTAGCAGTGGTAGCGGCCCACCTGAGGCTTCAGGGGTGCAGGTCTTTCCCTACCTGGACGACTGGCTTCTCGCCAACAAGGCATCTACTTCTATTGGCGAGACTCCTTTCTCCATCTTGCTCCCTTTCTGGGCATCACAATAAATACAAAAGTCCAACCTGGCCCACACAGCTCTTGGATTTTATAGGGGCCAGGCTAGACACAAGGAGTTTACGAGCCTTCCTCACTGCGGACAGAGTTCTAAATCTGCAGCTCCAGGTGCGGGCCATTCTCCATTCAAGTTCTGTTCCAGCGGAGTTGGTCCTGAGGGCTCTAGGGTCCATGGCATCGGCTATAGCACTTCTTCCTCTTGCCAGGCTCAATATGCATTCTACAGTGGACGCTCTTAGTACAGTGGTCATACCTTGCTCTCCCATGCATCATCCCATAGCGATCAGCAAGGCTTGCAAGCGGTCCCTCTTGTGGTGGCTCCACTCCCGGATCTCCACAAAGGCCGCCCATTTTGTGCTTCTCCCCTCTCGCCACGGTGACCACGGACGCCTCCGCCTGGGTGGGGGCACTTTATGGCCGGACCGTCCAAGGCACGTGGAGCGATTCAGAGACCTTACTGCATATCAATGTTCTAGAGATGAGAGCAGTGCTCTTAGCGTTGCTAGCACTTCAGGACTTTCTTCCCTTGGGAACAATTGCGATTCAATCGGACAACATGTCTGTTGTCTGGTACATCAACAAGCAAGGGGAACAAGGTCTTACCCTCTTTGTCGAGGCCATGAGAGTTTGGGAATGGGCAATCTCCACCAATCGCTTTCTAATAGCAACGCACATTCCGGTCGGTCCAACATCCTAGCGGACAAGCTCAGTCGCACCATTCTGACCCTTACAGTGGTCTCTCAATTGTCAAGTAGCGAACGCATATTCGCGGTGGGGAACCCCTTCATGCGATCTTTTGCTTCTCCCTCAAACACCAAGTGCGACAGTTTTTCGCTCTAATACCTCCTCCGGAGGTACCCCAAGAGACGCTCTGGTGCATGCTTGGCCACCCGGTCTTCTGTATGCCTATCCACCCTTGCCTCTGATGCTGCAAGTTCTTCAGAAAGCCTCTCGGTGGGTTGCAGAATGATTCTCATTGCTCCATTCTGGCCTCGACAGATCTGGTTCCCCTTCCTAAGGTCTCACTCGGTGAATCCTCCTTGGATTCTAGATCCCATCGGATCTGATATCCCATCCATCCTGCATTCCTCCTCCGAACCTGGACAACCTGAAGCTGACCGCTTGGCTGCTCCAGTTCCACTCTTGATAAGGACTCGGTATTTCTTCACCTGTAAAGGCTATTTTGGTGGCGGCTCATAAACCATCCACTAGAAAGGTTTACGAAGCAAATGGAAACGTTTCTCTGTGTGGGAGCGGCATGGCCTGAATCCCTTCACGGTTCATCTCCCATTAGTGCTTGACTTTCTAACCACTCTCTTTAACGATGGTGCCAGCAGTCCCACAGTCAAAGTTCAACTGGCGGCAATTTCTCACTATCACATTGGCCATGACTCTAATCCTCTTATGTCATCCAACTTGTGTAAAATATTTCTTAAAGGTACTTTTCTTCTCAGGCCCCTATAAAACAAGCAGTTCCTCCTTGGGACCTTTCTTTAGTCCTACAGGCCTTGACCGCTCCTCCTTCGAGCCAGCGGCTACGGTGGATCTCAAATTCTTGTCCTACAAGACAGCCTTTTGGTAGCCATTACATCAGCCAAGAGAGTTTCTGAACTTCAAGCTTTATCAGCTAAACCCTCCTTACTTGGTATTTCATCCGGACCGTGTCCCTCAGGACCAACCCGTCCTTTCTTCCTAAAATCGCTTCTGAAGCAAACATCAATCAATCCATTAACCTCCCTGTTTTCTTCCCTAAATATGAAAACAAAGGTGAATATAAGCTACATTCACTAGATGTTCACAGGCAACTTAGATTTTATCTGAACAGGACAGCTGGTCATAGGCAATCCGACCAGCTGTTTATTTCCTTTGCAAAATTCAATTTGGGCAAGCCAATCTCTAAAGTTTCTCTGTCCCGCTGGATTTCACAGTGCATTTTATTGGCTTATCAAGCTTCAGGAAGGCCCACACCGGAGGGTGTTCATGCCCATTCAACCCGGTCAGTATCTACCTCGGCAGCCTTCAAGGCTAGGATTCCTCTAGATGATATTTGTGCAGCAGCCACGGGCTTCATCTCATCGTTTATTTCCCACTATAAGTTGGATCTTGCATCTAGGGGTAGAGCATCCTTTGGCTCAGCGGTGCTCGGAATATCCTTCCATGATGGCCGCCCAAGATTCAGGTAGCTGGGGACTCTGTCCCACAGGTTGCAGACAAATGAATATCCTACTTCAGATTTAGAAGTTATGTACTCACCATAACGTTCCATCTGAGTAGGTGTATTCATTTGTCTGCAACCATCCTCCTATCCCCCTGGCCTTTCAGTTTCCTGCATATTCTTTGTTACCCTTTTTAGGGTATTGTTGCTTTGGCAAACTCGATCTGAGGTCATGAGGGTAGAGCAGGGCATTATGGGTGAGGGGAGGAGCTGAGAGCTTGGATCCATAGCTGGAAAACCATGCCGGTTCGGATCAGATATCGGATCCATAACCCACAGGTTGCAGACAAATGAATACACCTACTCAGATGGAACGTTATGGTGAGTACATAACTTCTAATTCCACACAGCACCTAGCCCATTTATTAGGTTAACAGTGGGCTGGGAAAGGCAGTGTTGACATCACAATGTGGGAGGATCACAGGGATTCTGTACAGCATGCAAATAAGGCAGTGTTTACGTCACTTTGGGGGAGGAAACCTCCCAGGATCTTCAGCAAGAGCTATGGCAGATGTGACATCATTATTTAAGAGACGACTAGACAGTTTTCATCTTGGTTTTAAAACTGAAAATCAAACAGTACGGAAAAGTATGAAGCCTAAGCAGTAAAAGAGAATAGTGGATTTTTTTTTAAAGCTGCGGTTATGTTTTTTTGAGGCTGTATCACATAACAGGATTTTAGAGAGACACATCAGGTAGAGATATTTGATTTGATATCCCGTTGTTTTCCTTTAAGGCCTCTACTGCTAAAAACCCTACCCCTTCTGATAGAGATTCCAGGGCGCTGGACAGATGGGGTAAGAAGGTTTACACTTCTGCAACCTTGGCAATCTGGGCTAAACTGTCAATTTCATATGTTTAAATACCAGCAGTATATCATGAGACCACTTAAACAGAAAATGATGATTTCTGACTGTGTGGAAAATAAAGATTTACAGGATTTATTGCAATCAGCTGAACAAGTTGGAAAACATACTTTGCAATGTGGTTTTGATTCTTTGGAGGCATCTTGCAGGGCTGCTGTAACTGGGTTTGTGCTAAAAATGCATGCTTGGCTCAAAGGGCAAACTCTGCCCGATCATGTTAAAGCAAAATTGTTGTATGTTCCTTTACAACAGGGCGGTCTCTTTGGTAATAAGGCTGAAGAAGTTTTCTATGCAAACTGTGAAAGATTTCTTACAAGTGCAACCTCCAAGATTTAGTAGGCACTGGCCTACTAAGAACTGGTCCTTTCCCGTTCCTTTGAGAGCCACTCAAGTCAAACCCAGACATTCCAAAGGCTCCAGGTTTCAGTCACAAGGGACTTTTAGAACAAAACAATGGGTGCCTCCTCCAAATCTGGAAACAAGGCACCTCCCTATGGTAAACTGTCTCAGTGACTTCCCTCTACACTTAACCAAGCACTTACCTTTCAGCCGCCCCTTTGGGGGGGAAAACTGGCACTTCATGCAAGAAACTGGCAACTTATAACCCAGGACAAATGGGTTTTAAATATAGTATCCCAGGGATACAGATTTAATTTCCACATGTTGCCAATCCCAAACGAATGGCCAGACCTGCCCCAAATCCGTGGGCAGAAGCCCAGAAACAAGTACGGTCTCTCATGAACATGGGAGCTATTCAACCAGTCCCAGAAGAGGAAAAGGGGCAAGGTTTCTATTCAAGACTTTTCCTGGTACCCAGAAAAGACAAATCATGGCGTCCAATTCTGGACTTAAGCCCATCCACTAGAGCTCCAACTCCTGCCTGGGACCTCAAAAACTCACTTTCCTCCTTTCGACCCAGCTGCTACTGCAGACTTAAAATTTCTGTCCTGGAAAACCACTTTCCTTTTAGCAGTCACTTCAGCTAGGAGGATTTCCGAATTACAGGCTCTTATGGCAGTGGAGCCTTTCATTATTTTTCATGCGGACAGGCCGTCTCTCGGGACCAATCCATCTTTCATGCCTAAGGTGGTATCCAGTGTGGCTCTTAATCAGACCATTCATTAGCCAACTTTCTTTCCCAATCCACAGGACAAGGGGGAACGGATTCTGCATTCATTAGATGTACACAGACAACTTAGATTTTACTTAGGACAAAATCTCAAAGGAAATCTGAACTATTACTGGTGGGATTTGCTGCAAGGGCAGAGGGAAAGGATATTTCAAAGCAACTGTTTCCAAGTAGATAAGCCATTGTATTCGTTTCTGCTATATTCACCATGGTAAACTATCCCTCAGGGGGATCCGATCTCATTCCACCAGGGCTGCATCTACTTCTACAGCCTTTCTCGGAGATGTTCCTACCAGAGACATTCTAGAAGCTGCTACCTGGAGCTCGGTTCATACATTCACCAAACATTAACATTTACCTTTCTTCTCTAAATCCATAGCTGGCTTTGCCTCTGCTGTCCTGCAGGGCTTTATAGCTGGTCCTAATGCTGTATAAACCCATCCTCCCAACCTTAGCTTTGGGAACCTGCCCAGATGTAATGACTGCAACAGTGAAACACGAAGAACATAGTACAGTTGTGTACACTTACCATAAATGTAGATGTTCGAGTGTATTCACTGTGGCAGTCCTGGTTACCCTCCCTCCAACCCCCTGTTTCTTCTCTTACAATACCTCTTCTTTCCTTTACTGTGCTTAAAAGCCTTTTTGGTGTATTTGCTTTTGTTTGGAGGTATATTTTTGTGTTTTTAATTACTTAAATATTTGGCTCCCCATTTGGGGGACACCTGACATCTGGGGCAAGAAAAACTGATGTAATAGCATTGGCTGCATGTTTTATACCCCTGACAACCTGACGTCATGGAAGAAGGGACAGCAACTGACGCAGGACCCAAGACTTTGTTAATCAGGCCGACTGAGGGCAACCTGCCAGCAGATTACCCAAATGTAATGACTGCAACAGTGAATACACTCTAACATCTACATTTATGGTAAGTGTACACAACTGTACTTTTGTATGCAAGGTTTTTGCCTCCAGTGAAATTGTATATATGCATCTCTTCACCACTGTTTGTTTCTTTAAGGAATGAATGGATGTCTGTGAACATGACACAACTGCCACATTGTCTTAGAATGCCCATACTTACCAAACTGGATATGGAGACCTTTGTAAGTTGCATATCTATATTGTCCTGACCTTTACTCGGGGGGACTGCTGTAGGTTGTGAACTGTTATACAGAGGTTTCCTTGCGTGATGTTCTTAGTGATGTCCTTCAAGGATGCATCTGCAGTCCTTGCATATGGGTTGTCCTGCCTCAGGCAGCCCTTCGGTCGGCCGGATTCCAAAGTCTGGGTCCGGCGTCGGCTGATGTCGCCCTTCTGCCCGACGTCATTGCTCCTGGGGTATAAGCGCCAGCTGACGCCATGTTCCTCAGTCTTTCTTGCCGCAAGGTGCCCGAAGCAGAAGCAGTTTGCAAGTGCCAGTCGGCCAGCTCCTGTGATTTCAGCTACCGAAGACTTCAAAAAAGCTAAGTACCCCGTTGGGGACTCTTTCTTGCCTCAGCCGATGTCCGATCAAACGGTTAAAGTTAATAATTGTTTATCTTGTGGGAAACAAATACCTCATAAGGATTTCCACTCTTACTGCTTACCCTGCCTAGGCCCAGACCACGACGTCTCGGCCTGTTCAGCCTGTGCTTCCTTCAATAAATGCACTCTTAGGCGTCGGACAGAGTTTGCAGAGGAATTTTTTGGGGACAATTTTTGGTATATCATGCCGTCGGAGCTTCCGACAGCACATTCACCCAAAAAACGAAAGGATAAGGACAGACACATGCGGTCCGCAGTTTCTGCCGACCACGCCTAGGCCTACCGCAAGTGTCTCTGTCTCTTCTGAAGCCGAATCTCTACCGCTTCAGACCGACGACACCGCACAACCGGTAACTTCGGTACCGGAGGCCATTCCTGAGTCGGTCATAGAATTTTCGACTGAAACCGGTGCTCAAGAAATATCCGACACCATTTCTGTTGATAAATCTACCCCAGCACGTGGGGCAGCCAGGCCTCCTGTAGCCATGTCCATTAAGGCCTTTACACGGGCTAAAGCTGCTAAACAGCCAAAATCTCTCCCTCCCAAGGCTATTCCCCAGGGATCCACTACCAGTTCACAAATCTTAACCTTGGCTGAGGACCTTATTTCCTTAATCAGGGGCTCTCAGCCACATCCAGACAGGGGCTCTCAACCTCCTCCAGGCAAAAGGCCCAGGGTTGAGCAGACAGATCCCCAGTCTTCGGATGAGGCCTCAGATGACTCTGTCCTTTCGGACTACCAGGAGGAGGCCCTTCCGGTCTACGAGGATTCTGATGCAGAGGAATCTATTCCCTCGGCCTCCCCACCTGAAGAGTTTTCCTTTGGGGAGACCCTTCACTCCATGAGAGAGCATTTCAAATGGCAAGGCCAGGAATTCTCTGATTCCAGAAAGAGGTTAAGGACCTTTTTACATTTACCTCAGCATAGACCTTTGGCTATCCCTCCCGTTTTTAATGTTATAGAAGATGTGTACTCTGAGTCTAGTATTTCCCCTGACTCCCTTCCTCCGGCACTATAGGGTCCCGGACTCACATCTATACCTTTACAACGGCCACTCTGCTGACCCAGAAACTATTTCCCAGGGCCCTAAAGCGGTTACAACTACCACTGCCAAGAATCCACTTCCTTCTGAAAGGGAATCCAGGGCTTTAGAGAGATGGGGTAAAAAAGTCTATACTACTTCCACTCTTTCTATGAGAGCATTAAATTGTCAATTCCATATGATACAGTATCAAGAGTATCTGTTAGATGAATTGCATAAAAAACTATCCTCACCTGAACCCCTAGACTGCAAGGCCCTTCAGGATCTGGTGCATAACTCTCAACAGGTTAGCAACCATTTCTTACAGTGTGGTTATGATGCATTGGAAGCTTCACGTAGGTCAGCAGTGACAGGTGCAGTCATACGTAGACATGCTTGGCTGAAGGAACAAACACTGCCAGATCATGTTGGAGCAAAGCTTCTGGATGCACCACTGGAAAAACAAAAGTTATTTGGTTCCACGGCTCAAGAGTTCTTAAAGAAATTTGAAGAAAAGGCTAAATCAGTTCAAACAGTCAAAGATTTTCTCCAGGTCCAACCACCAAGATTCAGCAGAAATTGGCCTTCTAAGAATTGGTCCTTTCCGGACACAGACAGATTTCAAAGAGGGAAAAACAGGCGTGGCAGAGGTAGAGGGCAAGCTCGAGGCTCCTACAGAGGACGTCAATGGCAGCCTCCTACCCAAAGAGGTAGTGCAGGACCTACTTCTACTGCACAAGGACAAACTCAATGACTTGACTTTGACTCCGCCAACCAGGGCTCAGTTGGAAGCACCTTTGGGCGGAAAGCTATCTTTATTCTCAGAAAATTGGCACAGTATTACAAAGGACAAATGGATACTGCAAATAATAGACAAAGGATACAGATTCCATTTTCATACATTACCAAAAAGACAAGGCATGCCAAACCTGCCACCAAATCAAAGGGCAGAGGCTTTCAAGCAGATTTCCAAACTACTACAAATGAAGGCAATGGGTCCCTTTCACAGAACAAGGCCAAGGATTTTATTCCAGACTATTCCTTGTTCCAAGAAAAGAAAAGCAATGGAGGCCTATTCTAGACTTGTCCGCACTGAATACTTATCTCATCGTGCCAAAATTCAAAATGCTGACCTTACAGCAGCTCCTTCCCATGCTGGGCAAGGGGTCCTGGCTGGTAACTCTAGACCTCAAGGAGGCATACCTGCATGTCCCTATCAGACAAAGTTGCAGAAGACACCTCAGATTTCTTGCAGGTTCAGAGCATTATCAATTCTCAGCATTGCCCTTTGGCTTATCTACTGCGCCCAGAGTATTCACGAAATGCTTGGCATCAGTAATTGCACATTGCAGACTTCAGGGGATTCAAATATACCCATACCTGGACGACTGCCTTATACAAGCGGACAGCCAACAAACACTGTTAAACCACTTGAGCTATGCCATCCGCCTACTACAGGCCTTGGGATACACAGTCAACTTTCAGAAATCAAGACTTATTCCATCCCAAAGAATAATTTTTTCTGGGTGCAAAGCTGGATACAAACACCCAAATGGCTTTCCTCTCAGAAGAAAATCAAGAACAATTAACGGATTATTTCAAAAATCTGATAACACAAACCCAGCTGACTGCAAGGAAAATCCTGCAGGCCCTGGGTTTCATGGCATCTTGCATTCTGCTGATTCCACAAGCAAGGCTGCATACGAGGAAACTGCAATGGTACCTAAGGAGTCTATGGTCTCAGCACAGTCACAGCCTAGAAGCCTTGATCCCCCTCATTCCATGCCTTCAAAAGGAATTTCTGTGGTGGGCACAAGCAAGTCAGTCAAACATGGGCCTACCTTTCAGCAAGCCTCATATCAGCCAAACCATTACAACAGACGCCTCAGACCATGGATGGGGAGCGCACATGAAGGGCAGATGTATTCAGGGGCAGTGGACTCAAAAGGAATTGTGCCTGCACATCAACCAAAAGTAAATGCTGGCAGTGATGCATTCAATCGAGGCCTTCAAACATTTCCTGTATCAAGGTCACCTGCTAATAAAGACAGACAATACCACAGTTATGTGGTACATAAACAAGCAAGGAGGTATCCATTCCTACCCTCTTTGCAGGCTGACAATGAATCTGTGGGATCTTTCCCTAAAACTCAATATACAACTGCATTCCCAGTTCGTACCAGGAAAAGAAAATGCACTGGCGGACAGCCTAAGCAGAAACACCATGGATCCACACGAATGGATGTTGCATCCAGACATTTTTCTTCAGATAACACAATCTTGGGGAAGGCCGGACATCGATCTTTTTGCCTCCCCCCACAACCATCACCTGAAGAAATTCTGCACAAGGACATACCATCCTCCAGCATGGAAGGTGGACGCCCTATCCTTCAGCTGGAATGCTCTAACAGTATATGCATTCCCACCTCTTCTGTTAATGAACAAGGTCTTACTGAAGATCAGGACAGAACAACCAAAAGTGATTCTGATAGCTCCAGACTGACCAAGACAACACTGGTACCCACTGTTACAGAGCATGACACGCACGAACCCGTGGCCCCTACCACAATGGCCACTTCTGACACAGCACAACTACAAAACTCTGCACTCCAGCCTGAAAACCTTGCAACTGACAGCCTGGAAAATACCTTGACTCCTCACCAGGATAAACTATCCAAGAGGGTAAAGGATATCATCTTGGAAGCTCGGCGGCCTTCCACAAGAAAGGCATATTCAGCAAAATGGAAAAGATTTCGAACCTGGAGCACCGCACAGGGTCAGGATCCGACAGTAATGAGCATCCCACATATCCTTGAATACTTGGCTGAAATGCTCCGTAATGGCCTTTCTTACTCATCCATAAAAATTCATGCTTCAGCTATTTCAGCAGAGTACAACACTGATCCACCTGTATTTTCTCATCCTCTGCTGAGGCAGTTTCTAAGAGGGATAAAAAACATCAACCCTCCAAGGACACCACCAGTGCCTACATGGGACCTTAACTTCATGTTGGAAAAATTAACGCTACCCCCATTTGAACCAGCAGCATCTTCAGAACTACAATTCCTGTCTTGGAAGACTGCCTTCCTTCTGGCCATAACCTCAGCAAGAAGAGTATCTGAGTTGCAGGCCCTCATGGCAGTACAACCATTTCTCATTTTCCATAAGGACAAAGTCTTTGAGAACCAACCCTTCATTCATGCCAAAGGTGGTATCCAGGGTCTCACTGAACCAAGCTATCCACCTGCCTACTTTCTTTCCAAACTCTCAAAATAAAGGAGAGAAACTTCTGCATACCCTGGACATTCACAGACAGTTGCGTTACTACTTGGACAGAACTAAGACTTACAGAAAGACTGACCAACTGTTTGTAGCATACGCTGCTGGTGTACAAGGAAGAGCAATTTCCAAACAAACAGTTTCAAAATGGATAGGAAATTGCATTCGATTCTGTTACTCTTTTCATGGAAAAGCCGTGCCAGCTACCATCAGACCTCATTCCACCAGAGCAACAGCCACCTCCACAGCCTTCTTAAGAGGGGTGGCTACAAAGGACATTTTAGAAGCTGCTACATGGAGCTCTGTGCATACATTTTCCAAGCATTACAACCTGTCTTTATATTCCAGATCCAGAGCAGGCTTTGCTACGGCAGTCCTGCAGGGCATGTTAGCTACACCATCCTGTTCTTAGGTCCTACCACCCCCAGCTTGGCTATGGTATTCTACCCATATGTAAGGACTGCGGATGCATCCTTGAAGGACATAGTACAGTTTTGTACCTACCATGAATGTAGATGTCAGATAGGTATGCATCTGCAGTCAGGTTTTCCCCTCCCTCCTACCCCTCTGTGGTATTCTTTGGGTACCTATCCCTCTTTTTAGCTAGCTGGGGTTATCTTTTATGGTGTATTTGTTGTTTATTGGTTTGCATGATTGGAATTTATTCATTTATCCAAAATTTAGCCTTCTTTAGAGGGCACCTGGCATCTGGGGCAAGAAAAACTGAGGAACGTGGCGTCGGCTGACGCTTTTATACCCCAGGCGCAATGACGTCTGGCAGAAGGGCGACATCAGCCGACGCCGGACCCAGACTTTGGAATCCGGCCGACCGAAGGGCTGCCTGAGGCAGGACAACCCATATGTAAGGACTGCAGATGCATACCTATCGGACATCTACATTTATGGTAGGTACAAAACTGTACTTTTTAACTGTTGCATTGGTTACATTTGGGTTATCTGCTTACAGTAGCCCTCAGTTGGCCTGATTATCAAAGTCTTGGGTCCTGTGTCGGTTGCTGTCTCATCTTCCGTGACTTCAGGTAGTCAGGGGTATAAAGCATGCAGCTGACTCCATTACATCAGTCTTTCTTGCCGTGCGGTGTCTGAAGCAGAAGCAGCTCACAAGTGCCAGTCGGCTGACTCCTGAAATTTTCATTTTCAAGTTTCCGAACCGAAGTCTTCAACTAAAGTTAAGTACCCCATTGGGGAAACTTTTTCATGCTCTAAACCGATGTCAGTAAAAGTCAATTGTATTTCTTGTTGAAGGCAAATACCTCACAGATTTTAATTCATACTTTATTCCTTGCCTAGGCCCTGACCACGACGTACCTTGCTGTCAGTGTTGTGCCTTATTTAAGCAACAAACTATTCTTCGTTGGTATATTGACACTTCTAAGCCAGATGCCAGTTTGCCGGTACTCAGTGAGGTGCTTTCGCAGCCCCTGATACCCGCCACTTCAGATTCACATGCCTCTACTGAGACCCATTTGGAGTCTGGTAGGCCGCGAGATACTTCAACTGTGGAACCTGCAGATGTCTCTACCTTGGATGGGTCCGGAGCTGCTGTGCAGGCACTGGCTTCTGAGGGTGTATTCAGGCCTACTGACTTGCATATTAAACAGATGCCATCTTCATCTTCAAGACCTAAAACTCGAACTATGCCTAGAAAACTTTGACGCCCAGACAGCATGGTCAAGCCTCTATGCCTAAAAAAGAGATAAGAATGGCTGAAGACCTTATTACTTTATTCCGGGGAAGCCAACCTTCCCTCTCTGAGACCTAGGACTGAATTTGCTTATGATACTTCTGACCAGGATTCTGAAATTTGTTTCCTCTGACCAGGATTTGCCCTCCTCTACTTATGAGTATTCTGATACAGAGGATTCTATTCCCTCTGCTTCCTCCCAGAGGATTTCTCTTTTGGTGAAGCCCTGCATACTCTTAGGGAGCACTTCGCTGGGGAAGCCAGGACTACTCTGATTCTAAAAAGAGGCTTAGGGATTTCTTACTCCTGCACCAGCACAGTTTTTTTGCCATCCCTCCTGTACTAGACATTGATGCCTTTTCTGAATCTAGCTTGGTCCCTGACTCTTACCTCCTTCTCCCAGAAAACCTGATAGATATTGCAGGGTTCCTGACTCTCAAGTTCCTTTTTAAAAATCCTACTGCGGATCCGGAGACCATTTCACAGGGACCCAAGGGCATCAAGGCTACTACTGCCAAAAATCCTACCCAGTCTGATAGAGACTCCAGGGCGCTGGATAGATGGGGTAAGAAAGTATACACTTCCGCAACTTTGGCCATTAAGGCCTTAAACTGCCAGTTTCATATGTTAAAGTATCAGCAGCATACAACTGAATTGCTTAAATGGAAAATGATGTTGATTCCTGACTGTGCTGAAAGTAAGGATTTTACAGGATTTAATGCATTCTGCTGAACATGTTGGAAAGCAGACTTTGCAATGTGATTTTGATTCACTAGAGGCATCTTGCAGGGCTGCTGTCACTGGGTTTGTCCTTAGAAGGCATGCTTGGCTTAAGGAGCAATCTTTGCCAGATCATGTTAAAGCTAAATTGCTGGATTCTCCCTTAAAATCAGGACCGCCTGTTTGGCAACAAAGCAGAAGTTCTTAAAAAGTTGGAGGAAAAAGCTAAATCTATGCAAACTCCAAGATTTAGTAGGCATTGGCCCAATTGGTCTTTTCCTGCCTCTTCCAGGCCTTCTCAGTCCAAACCCAGAACCAGAAGAACACCCAGGCTTCAGTCCCAGGCTACGCACATGACTGAACAGTGGTGGTGGTGGGGCTCTCCATTCCAAATCAGGGAGTAGTAAGACTCCCCACTATGGTAAAACTGTCTCAATGATTTAACTTTAAAACTTCCAAGCACTTCTCAACTGACTGTTCCTTTGGGGGAAAGATTACTCTGCAGGCAAAAAAACTGGGAACGGATTACCCAGAACAAATGGGTTTTTAAATATAGTTTCCCAAGGATACAGATTTCACTTCCACACATTACCAACTCCAAACGGTTGGCCAGATCTACCCCCAAATTAGTGGGCAGAGACTCAAAAGCAAGTACTCTCTCTCTTTTAAGCATAAAGGCTATTCAAACTGCACCAGAAGAGGAAAAGGGACAGGGTTTCTACTCAAGACTTTTCCTAGTACCCAGAAGAGACTCTTGGCATCCTATCCTGGACCTTTCCATACTAAACACCTTTTTGGTGATTCCAAAATTCAAGAGGTTAACTCTTCACCAGTTACATCCTATGCTAGGCAGAGATGCCTGGTTGGCAACACTGGATTTAAAAGAAGCCTACCTGCACATCCCAATCAGGGAATCTTGCCGAAGATACCTACACTTCCAAGCAGGCTACATGCACTATCAGATGTTCGTGTTTCACTGTTGCAGTCATTACAATGGATTATCCTGCTGGCAGGCTACCCGCAGTCGGCCCGAGTTCCAAAGTCTAGGTCTGGCATCGGTTGCTGCCGCCTCCTCCCTGACGTCTGTGCGCCAGGGGTATAAAAGATGCAGCAGACGCCAGTCTTTCTTGCCACGTAGTGCCCAAAGCAAAAGCAGTTCGCAAGTGCAGGTAGGCCGACTTCTGAAAATTTCCTATTCGAATTTCAGATCCGAAGTCTTCATTAAAGCTAAGTACCCCATTGGGGAAACTTTTTTCTTGCTCCAGACCGATGTCAGAAAAAGTTAGTAATTGCATTTCTTGTGGGAAGCAAATACCTCATAAGGATTTTCATTCTTACTGTATTCTTTGCCTAGGCCCTGACCACGACATTGCCAATTGTCGGTTTTGTGCTAGATTTAACCAACGCACTATTAAGCGTCGGTACGATTTTGCATTTCATTACTTCGGCAGAAGATTCAATTATATAATGCCGTCGGAACAGCCGACTACCGGAGTTTATAAAAAGCACAAAGAAAAAGAAAAGGACAGGCATCCAAGGTCCAAAACCGGCGAGGCTTCCGCTAGGCCTGTCGCCAGTTCTCAGTGAGGCACTTTCGCAGCCCCTGACGCCCGCTACCTCAGAGCCACAGGCTGCTTCCGACTCCCACGTGGAGTCGACTAGGCCACTGGAAACTCAAGGTATTGGACACTCGGAAACTATTCCCTCAGATGGGACCAGAGCCGCTGAGCAGGCATCAGCTTCTGAGGGTGTTTTCAGGCCTACACAGTTATATGTAAAACCAACTTCAGCTTCAAAGGCAAAGACTAAAGCAGCTCTAACGACAAAGAAACAAGTACAGCATTCTCCTGGACAGACCTCCATGCCTAAAAAAACAGATGCTTAAAATGGCCGAAGACCTAATTACTTTGATCAGGGGTTCCCATCCCCCTCCTGATAAGAAGCCTAGGCAAAAGATAGATTGAGTCTGCAGATCAGGTTTCCATTTCCTCGGATTCCTCTTCAGAACAGAAATATTCTCTTCCTCCCTGAGGATTCTGATGCTGAAGAATCTATCCCTTCAGACTCTCCTCCTGAGGATTTTTATTTTGGGGAGACCCTGCATACTGAGGGAGCATTTCCAGTGGGAGAGCCAAAATTACTCAGAATCCAAGAAAAGGCTCAGACTTCCTTTTATTACCTCAGCACAGGCCCCTTGCTATTCCTCCTGTTTTAGACATTGTAGATGTATTTTGAGTCCAGTATGTCTCTTGACTCTCTACCACCAGTTCCTGTTAAGCCAGACAGATACTACAGCGTTCCTGATTCGCATAAATTTCTTTACAAAAACCCTGCTGCTGACCCAGAAACCATCTCTCAGGGTCCCAAGGGGGGGGTCAAGGCTTCCACTGCAAAAATCCCTATCCCCTCTGATGGGGATTAAAGGGCCCTGGACAGATGGGGGAAAAAGATTTATACTTCTGCTACCTTGGCTGTAAGAGCCTTAAATTGTCAGTTTCATATGCTTAAATGTCAGCAATATCTTATGTCACTGCTTAAACAGAAAATGTTGACAAATTCAGAATGTGCAGAAAACAAAGAAATGCAGGATTTATTGCATGCAGCTGAACAAGTGGGGAAGCATACTTTGCAATGTGGTTTTGATTCTCGAGGCCTCCTGCAGGGCCGCAGTTACAGGTTCTGTCATTAGGAGGCATGCTTGGTTAAAAGAAAAGAATCTGCCCAATCATGTTAATGCAAAACTATTAGATGCTCCATTATAGCATGATGCCTTGTTTGGTGTTAAAGCAGAAGAGGTGTTGAAGAAAATGGAGGACAAAGCTAAATCTATGCAAACAGTGAAGGATTTCCTACAGGTACAGCCTCCCAGATTTAGCAGGAATTGGCCTACAAAGAATTGGTCCTTTCCAGTGTCAAACAAGCCACAAAGAGGCAGACTCCCCAGAAGCAGATCACAGCCCCAATGCTCATACAGGCCTAAACAATGGGGTGCTTCTACCTCCAAAAGCGGAGAGGAAAAATCACAGCCATACAGGAAACAGTCTCAGTGATTTTCCCCTGCCAGCACAAAGCACTTATCTTCTGGCAGCTCCTTTGGAGGGAAAACTAGCACTTTTTTCCCAAAATTGGCATATGATCACCCAGGACAAATGGGTCTTAAATATTGTATCTCAAGGCTACAGGTTCCACTTTCACACCCTGCCAAAGCCAAATGGTATGCCAGACCTGCCACGCAATCGATGGGCAGAGGCACAAAAACAAGGTTCATCCCTCATGGACATGAGAGCCATTCAGCAAGTACCACAGCAAGAGCAAGTTCTAGGATTTTACTCAAGGCTATTCTTGGTACCCAGAAAGGGCAAAGCCTGGAGACCAATACTGGACCTGTCTATCGGTTTACTATCATTTAATATATCATCGATCGACATCCTCGAACACACCAAACTCCGGAAAATTGCCGTAATACATCTAATCACGCTAGGGACGAGAGCTTTAACATGGGTCAAGATAGGACGCACTAGATTTGTTCGGCATCGAGTCTCCGGACATTCATTGCCAATGTTCGATGTTCGGGTTTCGCATGAAGTAGATTCGACCGAGTCCACTTCGATTAAATGATAGTAAACCATCCTAAACACATTCCTGAATATTCCAAAATTCAAAATGTCAACTCTGCAGCAGCTTCTGCCCATGCTGGACAAGAAGGCTTGGCTTGTGACTTTAGACCTAAAAGGGGTATACCTGCATGTCCCAATCAGACGATCATGCAGAAGATACCTCAGATTTATAGCTGGTTCAATGCACTACCAATTCTCTGCACTGGCCTTTGGCTTATCTATTGCGCCCAGGGTTTTCACAAAATGCCTGGCACCAGTAATTGCATTTTGCAGACAGAGGAATACAAATATATCCTTACTTGGAATACTGCCTAATTCAAGCAGAGAACAAGGACATTCTACTACAGCGTCTGGCGTTTGTAAAAAGATTACTAACAGGTCTAGGGTACACAGTAAGCGAAAAGAAATCAAAACTCGTACCCTCTCAAGAGATAATATTCTTAGGTGCAAGCTTAAATACAACTGCCCAGATGGCTTATCTCACGCCAGACAGACAACTGACTACTTATTTCAAAATGTTGGCAACAAAGACCCGGTTATCTGCAAGAAAAATTCTGCAGGCTTTGGGCTTCATGGCATCCTGCATACTGCTAATTCCATATGCAAGACTGCATATGAGGAAACTTAATGGTATCTAAAAAGTGTTTGGACTCGACATTGCCACAGCCTGGAAACAATTATTACCTTCATTCCCTGCCTGCCACAGGAGTTTCGATGGTGGGCAACAGCCTGTCACCTCAACACGGGACAGCCATTCACCTTACCCACAGCCAAGCAGACATTGACATCAGATGAATCAGATTACGCCTGGGAGGCCCATATGGCAGGAAGATGTATTTAAGGCACATGGTCCGCAAGTCAAATGCATCTACATATCAATCAAAAAGAGATGCTAGCTGTTCAGTATGCCCCGACAGCCTTCAAGGATCTACTTCATCCAGGACAACTACTGTTAAAGACGGACAATACCACAGTCATGTGGTACGTAAACAAACAGGGGGGCATACATTCCTACCCCCTCTGCAGACTAGCCATGAGCTTGTGGGACACAGCATTGACTTACCAAGTACATCTGCAAGCACAATTCCTACCAGGAAGGATAAATACTCTGGCAGATGAACTAAGCAGAAACCTAATGGATCCCCACGAGTGGAAATTGGATCCACAAGTCTTCAGCATGATAACAAGGAACTGGGGATGCCCGGACATAGACCTATTTGCCTCCCCTCACAACTGCCAACTACAGAGATTCTGCACAAGGACTTATCACAAGCAAGCATGGAAAGTGGATGCTCTAGCTTTCAGCTGGAAAAACCTAACAGTATATGCCTTTCCTCCTCTGCCTCTCCTCTCCAAGGTACTCCTCAAGGTCAGACGAGAAGCCAGAAATGATATTGATTGCCCCAGACTGGCCCTGCCAGCCTTAGTACCCAATCCTAAAGAGCTTGTCTCAATGCCCAGCTTGGACATTACCTCAAATTCATCACTTATTGACCCAACAAAACCGTCAGATACTGCACAGCCTTAAACCTGGCAGCATGGCGGATAATGTAGTCATTCAAGACTCGCCTCTGTAAAGCAGTGATGGATGTTATTTTGGAGGCCAGGAGGCCTAGCACCAGAAAATCTTATGCAGAAAAGTGGAAGAGATTCTGTGCTTTGAAGCAGGCTCAAGGTATTGACACGATTGTTCCAAATATTCCTCAGATTTTACAATACTTAACTGAGATACTGGATATAGGTCTGTCCTTTTCATCAATTAAAATTCATGCCTCTGCCATTTCAGATCATTACAATACAGAACCACCTATTTTTTCTCGTCCATTACTAAGGCAGTACCTCCGAGGGGCCAAAAACCTAAGACCTCCAAGGAGAGCACCAATAATTGCATGGGACGGAAAAACTCACACTGCCTCCATATGAGCCAGCCTCTGCAGCTGATATAAAATTCTTATCCTGGAAAACAGCTCTGCTCCTAGCCATAACCTCCGCTAGACGAGTCTCAGAGTTACAGGCACTCATGGCTGTGGAACCTTTTATCATTTTCCATCCTGACAGGGTTTCTCTGAGGACAAACCCTACATTTATGCCTAAGGTAGTGTCCAGTGTGGCTCTTATCCAAAAAATTCATTTGCCTACCTTTTAGCCTAACCCACAGAATAAGGGTGAGAGACTTCTGCATTCTTTGGACATTCACAGGCAGCTACGCTTCTACTTGGACAGAACCAAAGCTTTCAGAAAGACTGAACAACTTCTAGTGGCATATGCTGCAGGATCACAAGGAAAGCCTATCTCAAAGCAGACTATTTCAAAGTGGATAGGCCACTGCATTCGTTTCTGCTATTCACAGCATGGCAAATCAGTGCCTAAGGGCATTAGGCCACATTCAACCAGAGCAGCAGCCACTTCAGCAGCTTTCCTCAGAGGAGTACCAACCAAAGACATCTTAGAGGCTGCAACTTGGAGTTCAGTGCGTACTTTTACAAAGCACTATCACTTTACCTCTCTACTCTAAATCGAGGGCAGGCTTTGCTACTGCAGTTCTGCAGAGCATGATAGCCTCTCCTAATCCTATTTATAACCAACCTCCCAGCCTTGGCTTTGGGATTCAATCCAATTGTAATGACTGGCAACAGTGAAACACGATGAACATAGTACAGTTGTGTACCTACCATAAATATAGATATTAGAGTGTATTCACTGTTGCAGTCCAGGTTACCCTCCCACCATCTCCCTTTTCCTTGCTGGGACTCCTCTGTACTTCTCTATTTTATACAACCTATGTGGTGTATTTGCTTGTAGATGAAGGACAATTTTTTTTGTGTATGCATGCTTATTGGCATAATTTAGCTTACCATTTTAGGGGCACCCGACATCTGGGTCAAGAAAAACTGAAGAAAATGGTGTCTGCTGCATGTTTTATACCCCTGGTGCACTGACGTCAGGGAGGAGGCGACAGCAACCGATGCCAGACCTAGACTTTGGAACTCGGGCCGACTGCAGGTAGCCTGCCAGCAGGATAACCCAATTGTAATGACTGCAACAGTGAATACACTCTTAACATCTACATTTATGGTAGGTACACAACTGTACTTTCTCTGCACTGCCTTTGGCTTATCTACTGTGCCCAGGGTATTCTCAATGTGCCTTGCTCCAGTTCCTGCCTTTTGCAGGCAAAGAAATATTCAAATATACCCATACCTGGACGATCATCTAATTCAGGCAGAAAACCAGGACATACTTTTGAATCATCTGGCATTTGTACAAAAGGTGCTAACTTGTATGGGGTACACCATAAACCAGAAGAAATCACATCATGTACCCTGTCAACAAATTATATTCCTGGGAGCAAGCTTAAACACAACTTCCCAGATGGCTTTCCCCACGCCAGAGAAACATATTTATTTGACAACTTACTTCAAACTAATGGCCACCAAAACCCTGCTATCTGCAAGGGAAATACTGCAAGCTTTGGGGTTCATGGCCTCCTGCATTCTACTAATTCCTTATGCAAGACTGCATATGAGGAAACTACAAAGGTATCTAAAAAGCCTATGGTGTCAACATTCTCAGGATCTAGAAGCAATAATCCCCATCATACTTTGCCTACAGTTTTTTTGGTGGGAAGAGGCCTGCCACCTAAAAAGGAACTACCCTTCACTCTACTCCCTTCCGCCCAAACCCTAACCGACGCATCAGACTATGCATGGGGGGCTCAAATGGCAGGGAAGTGCACTCAGGGCAAATGGAACCCAAGTCAAATGCACCTGCATATCAATCAAAAAAAAATGCTGGCTGTACAGAATGCTCTGACAGCCTTCAAGGAAAAACATTCTTCCAGGACAATTAATGGTAAGGATGGGCAACACTACTATGTGGTACATAAGCACTCCTCTGCAGACTAGCCATGGCTCTGTGGAACACAGCATTGAGCTACCAAGTGTATCTACAGGCTCAATTCCTGCCAGGAAAACTAAATACACTGGCAGACAAACTCAGCAGACATCTCATGGACCCACATGAGTGGAAACTGGAACCAAGCATTTTCAACATGTTGACAAATTGGGGAGCCCATATATAGACCTGTTTGCCTCCGCCCAGAACTACCAGTTGGACAAATTCTGCATAAGGACCCCCCCACAAACAAGCTTGGAAAGTGGATGCTCTGTCCTTCAGTTGGAAAAATCTGTCAGTTTATGCCTTTGCCCCCCTCTGCCTCTCCTTAAGTATTACTAAAGATCAAACAGGACAAACCAAGGACAATACTGATTGCACCAGACTGGCCACGCCAACACTGGGTACCCTCTCTTGCGCAGTTTGTCACTGCTGGCTGCATGGCACATGCCTTAGACCCCTACCCTGCTGTCACAGCAGGAGATCCAGATTCTGCACCCTCAGCTTCAAACCCTGACCCTGGCAGCCTGGCTAATTTCCTAATCTGTCCATTACCATCCCTCAGTAAACAAGTGTTTGATGTCATTTTGGAGGCAAGGAGGCCTAGTACTAGAAAATCTTATGCTGAAAAATGGAAAAGATTCTGCACCTGGAACCAGACTCAAGGGATGGGCACAGTAGCGCAGAATTTACCTCAGATTCTTCAATATGCTTCACAAAGGCCTTTCTTTTTCCACCATCAGAATTCACGCCTCAACCATTTCAGCACAGAACCACCCCTATTCTCTCATCCACTGCTGAAGCAGTTCCTCAGAGGGGCCAAGAACTTAAGACCACCCAGGAGAGCCCCTATTCCAGTCTGGGACCTTAACTTTGTATTGGAAAAACTCACTCTTCCTCCTTTTGAGCCAGTTGCAAGTGCAGAGTTAAAATTTCTTTCTTGGGGAAAACAGCCTTCCTTTTCGCAATTACTTCAGCACGAAGTGTATCTGAACTACAGGCCCTTATGGCAGTGGAGCCTTTCATCATCTTTCATGCAGAGACAGGGTGTGTCTCAGGACCAATCCTTCCATACCCAAGATGGTATACATTGTGGCTCTTAATCAGTCCATTCACTTGCCAACCTTCTTTTCTAATCCACAGAACAAAGGGGAAAGGGTCCTGCACTCCTTAGATGTGCACAGACAATTTAGATTTTTCTTGGACAGGACCAAACCTCAAAAGAAATCTGAACTGCTGGTGGCATTTGCTGCAGGGGGCAGAGGGGAAGGCTATTTCAAAGCAAGCCGTTTCTAAATGGATAGGCCATTGCATTCATTTATGCTGTAAGCACCATGGAAACACCTATCCAACAGGGGATTAGACCCCATTCAACCAGGGCCC